>NC_135955.1:71294214-71894214 GCF_053455715.1 Rhinoraja longicauda | reverse complement strand
ATGGAGAGGCCAAGGTCATGACTTCACCCATAAATTATTCCTATGGTAACCCTAGACTCACAGTATCAGAATTTTTTTTTCCTTTCCTTCCCCACCCAGTAGATTTGCTGCCTTACAGTGCCGGAGACCCAGGTTCAATCCTGACTTTGGGTGCTGTCTGTACGCACAATGTATGTTCTCTCCGTGACCTGGGTTTTCTCCAGGACCTCCAGTTTCTTCCCACACTCCGAAGAAGTACAGGTTTGTAGGCTAATTGGCTTGATAAAATTGTAAATTGTCCCGAGTGTGTGTACGATAGTGTTAGTGTGCAGCGATCGCTGGTCAGTGTAGATTCGGTGGGAGAAGAGCCTGTTTCCACGCTGTAAACTAAACACTGAACCCTAGTGAAAAGCTAGTGACAGAAAAGGTCCAAATGGTACTATATAGAGTGAATAAAATTAAAATGTCATGGGACTGTACAAAAAAAGGATATTGCAATGCCTTCCTTTATATTTATAGAGATAGAACATCGCTAAATAGAAGTTATGCTTCATCTGTGCCAGTATCCAGGTATCGTACATTGATATGTCCAGTCTACGTTTACATTGTGTTCATCACATTATAGGAAGTAGTGAAATTACAGTACAAACTCCGAGCCCAACACTACAGGGAATAAATTATGAACAGAAATGGCACAAATTTGTATTTTTATACCCTTGAGTTTAAAAGGTTAATGAATGGCTTGACCCAAGTTCAAGACATTAAGGGAACCAGAGGGAAAAGAGATGGGTGGGAGGTGGAGGAAACCAATTTCTTCTGGCTAGCAAATCCAGGATTATATGACATAGCCTAAAAGTTAGAGCCAGGTCCTTCAGGAATGGAGTTAGGCTCATCTCCTATGTAGAGAAAGGGAGAGAAGAGTTTTGGAACTCTTCTGCAAATAACAACTGACATGCACCAGTTTTTCATTATGAAAATGAGATTTACTGGGTTTTTTTTGCTAATTGGGTGAATTGAAAAACAAGACAAAGACTGGTCAAAGGATCCAGGTCAGAGGTCAGAGGTCATCCATGGAAAATTCTCAATGGGTTAGAGGTCTATCTGGGTTTTTTTTAATATTCCATTCATTGATTCCACTATCCCTTTCATTTTTTTTTCTCAGTTGCAATTCATCTTAAACCTTTCTCCTCACTGTTTTAAAATTGTTTTATGTTGAGAATGCCCAAATCAAATCAAAGCATTAGTCTTTTCCTATTCACCAAGGATAAGGATCAACGTTGTTGCTAGCACAATTAGCAATACCATATTGGTTGCCCAATCTGCCAGATTTTCTTTTCCATTAAACTCATCTGTTTTTCTTCCCCAAATAACATGCCCCATCACTGCAAGATTGGAATGGATATTTGGTACACCAGTCTAATGCTCAAGCTACATCTGAGCCATTCTCACACCTCCAACATAACTTCATCAGCAATGCAGCAGAAATCCCATTTAAAATGATATCATGCTTGCAAAATTCTGCTTGCAAACACTGCATATTCTAGTTAAGGATTGAAAGAGTAATATGCTTGAATTCGACTGTCCTCCTGTATTTCATTATACAGGTCATATTGAAATGTGACATTTCCCCATTGCATGGACCTGCATTTGCTTCATCCTATGCATTTGCTTTCATGATTAATCTGCAACCAAGTAATAAAATCCATAAGGAGCTTGCAACTGCCATCCCCTTTAGATCTCATCATCTTGCGACTGCATCGAAACTAAGGCTGGTTGAGTAGGTCAATTTGCAAGATTTAAAATGCATGGAGATCGACATACTAACTACTAAATTAACTTTACTTACCACTATTCCAACTCAAAATAATTGGGGTGATGAGCGAGGATGCACTATTGAACATCAAGGGTCAGAGAATTGGCTAGAACTCTACGAAGGTGATTTTAAATACATGCTCACATCGTGTATAAAGCAAAAAGTGAATTTATGGCACTTATCCAAATCCATCAACAGAAGGGCTAAAATTATGTCAGATGGCAAGATGCCCACAGTTAAATGAATGGAGGAGAGTTCCTCCAAACCATACACCAATTCTAAAGTTTTTTAACACTCCATAGGCAGGGTTTAAATGGCACAGAAATGAATTTGGCTGTTAATTTAATGAACAAAATAAAATGATATTCCCCGTTTTTTTTAGATGGTCTAAAGTGGAACATAAATTTAAAATATACTTGATTATTTCTTCAAATAGTAACCTATTTCGGTGGTCTCATTCCATTTTCCTTTATTTTTGTTCATTTTATCATGATAGGTTTTACATATATCAAGGCATTTAAATTCTTTCCCCTCACCACCCCCCCCCAAAAAAAAGATAAAATTTGAAACAACAGATACATTTTCTAATGTTATATTTGGGAAATAAAGTAAACCATCAAAAATTGACTTTGATCTCTTTATTTTTCCACAGGAATTGATTGCAGGTTAAAACATTTATTCTGCAGGCTCTAGTGTCACAAAATCGAAGCTGCACAATAGGTCTACAGTAGTCAGTGGGCCTTGCTTATAATGTGCTCCTATAATCCAATTCTTCTGAAGGAAAAATAGTAATTTGACCCACAAATCAATAGCAATCGTGCCATTAGGAGACCCTTAAAGTCTCTTTGCAGCAATTAATTTTTTGATGGAAAAAATAAAAATTCAAAGTATGGGAAGCTTGTCTAAGCTTCTCCATGCAGTGCAAGTGAATTCTCTGGCTAAATTTTGATGGAAATTAAAATTGCTGTAGCTGGAAATTAAAATATTCAGTAAAACCTAATTGCTGCAAAGAAGGTTTAATAGTCTTCAAATACAAATTGATGGCTATAAAATATTAGGAAGTCACTATTTATTTAATCACAATTGCAATTGTGAACATCTTTTACCAACAGTTGGTTTGTTTAATGTCTGCCCCGTGATAGATTTTTGGATGATTCTTTACCAAGAGTCTAAATAGTTTTATTGTCATATGTCCCAAACAGAATAATGAAATTATTACTTGCAGCAGCAGAACACCCATGCATACACTGATCTGAAATAAGGATGCTTCCCCTTGCTCGATATGCCCTTTCAAATTATCGTGATAAAAAAAATTAATATCCAAAATTATAACAGTTTCTCTACCCAGAGATCTTGTCAGATTTGCTCATTATTTTGAATGATTTGTTTTTATTAACTTCAATCAAGCTTGTCATTTATAACCCAATGTAATTTTTGGAACTCCATAATTTTAACCACAATAGCTAATCCTCTGGATTGCAGAAGGGAAGGTGGACAATAGACAATAGGTGCTTCGAGCCAGCACCACCATTCAATGTGATCATGGCTGATCATTCGCAATCAGTACCCCGTTCCTGCCTTCTCCCCATACCCCCTGACTCCACTATCCTTAAGAGCTCTATCTAGCTCTCTCTTGAAAGCATTCAGAGAATTGGCCTCCACTGCCTTCTGAGGCAGAGAATTCCACAGATTCACAACTCTCTGACTGAAAAAGTTTGTCCTCATCACCGTTCTAAATGGCCTGCCCCTTATTCTTAAACTGTGGCCCCTGGTTCTGGACCCCAACATTGGGAACATATTTCCTAACGTGTCCAACCCCTTAATAATCCTATATGTTTCAATAAGATCCCCACTTATCCTTCTAAATTCCAGTGTATGCAAGCCTAGTCGCTCCAGTCTTTCAATATACGACAGTCCAGCCATTCTGGGAATTAACCTAGTGAACCTACGCTGCATGCCCTCAATAGCAAGAATATCCTTCCTCAAATTTGGAAACCAAAACTGCACACAGTACTCCAGGTGCGGTCTCACTAGGGCCCTGTACAACTGCAGAAGGACATCTTTGCTCCTATACTCAACTCCTCTTGTTATGAAGGCCAACATTCCATTGGCTTTCTTCACTGCCTGCTGTACCTGCATGCTTTCTTTTAGTGATTGATTCACTAGGACACCCAGATCTCGTTGTACGTCCCCTATTCTTAACTTGACACCATTCAGATAATAATCTGCCTTCCTATTCTTACCACCAAAGTGGATAACCTCACACTTATCCACATTAAACTGCATCTGCCATGCATCCGCCCACTCACACAACCTGTCCAAGTCACCCTGCAACCTCATAGCATCTTCCTCACAGTTCACACTACCACCCCGCTTTGTGTCATCTGCAAATTTGCTAATGTTACTTTAAATCCCTTCATCCAAGTCATTAATGTATATTGTAAATAGCTGCGGTCCCAGCACCGAGCCTTGCGGTACCCCACTAGTCACTTCACATACCTAAAGAAGCTTTTACTATCCTCCTTTATATTATTGGCTAGCTTACCTTCGTACCTCATCTTTTCTCCCTGCATTGCCTTTTTAGTTATCTTCTGTTGCTCTTTAAAAGAGTCCCAATCCTCTGACTTCCCATTCTTCTTTGTTATGTTATACTCCTTCTCTTTTATTTTTATGCTGTCCTTGACTTCCCTTGTCAGCCACAGGTGCCTCTTACACCCCTTAGAATCTTTCCTCCTCTTTGGGATGAATTGATCCTGCAACTTCTGCATTATTCCCAGGAATACCTGCCATTGCTGTTCCACCGTCTTCTCTGCTAGGGTCTCCTTCCAGTCAAATCTGGCCAGCTCCTGCCTCATGCCTCTGTAATCCCCTTTGCTATACTGTAATACTGACACTTCCGATTTTCCCTTCTCCCTCTCAATTTGTAGATTAAAACTTATCATATTATGATCACTGCCTCCTAATGGCTCTTTTACCTCTAGTCCCCTTATCAATTCAGGTTCATTACACAACACTAAATCCAGAATTGCCTTCTCCCTGGTAGGCTCCAGTACAAGCTGTTTGAAGAATCCATCTCAGAGGCACTCCACAAACTCCCTTTCATGGGGTCCAGTAACAACCTGATTTTCCCAGTCTACCTGCAAGTTGAAATCTCCCATAACCACCGCAGCATTACATTTGCGACATGCCAATTTTAACTCTTGATTCAACTTGCACCCTATGTCGAGGCTACTGTTTGGGGGCCTGTAGATAACTCCCATTAGGGCCTTTTTACCCTTACACTTCGTCATTTCTATCCATACTAATTCTACATCTCCTGATTCTATGTCACCCCTTGCAAGGGACTGAATATCATTCCTTACCAACGGAGTGACTCCACCCCCTCTGCCCACCTGTCTGTCTTTTCGATAGGTCGTATACCCTGAATATTCAGTTCCCAACCCTGGTCCTCTTGTAGCCATGTCTCTGTAATTCCCACAACATCATACTTGTCAATGTCTAACTGAGCCTCAAGCTCATCCACTTTATTTTTTTATACTTCGTGCATTTAAATACAACACTTTAACTTCGGTATTCACCTCCCCTCTCACACCGGTCACCATTGGACCTGACCTTACTCTCTTATCCCAACTAGAACCTTCCTTCCCATTTATTCGAGAGTCCTTTGCAATTTGTCTTGTATTCGCTTCCCCTTTAACTCCATCTTCATATTCCCAATTTGTCAACCCCTCTCCCCCACTACTTCATTTAAACCCACATGTGTAACACTAGCAAACCTGCCTGCCAGAATGTTGGTCCCCCTGCTGTTAAGGTGTAACCCGTCCCTTTTGGAAACGTTAGTATTGGTGGTTAGCTACAAAGTCTGAAGAATATCAGCCAATAATTAGTGATAAAGGTAGCAGCAGTGGAAATCAGAAGCAGGTTAAATAATTTCTAGTCAAAGTAACTGAAGCAAAATGGCCACAACTATCAATCACAAACTGCTGGAGTAACTCAGCAGGTCAGGCAGCATCGCAGGAGAGAAGGAATGAGCGACGTTTCGGGTCGAGACCCTTTTTCACACCAAAGAAGGGTCTCGACCCGAAATGTCGCTCATTCCTTCTCTCCTGAGATGCTGCCTGACCTGCTGAGTTACTCCAGCATTTTGTGAATAAATACCTTCGATTTGTACCAGCATCTGCAGTTATTTTCTTACACAACTATCAATCAGATTACTAAACAACAAAAAAACAAAACAAAAATTGGAATCCAAAACAAAGTCTTAAAATATACAATGTAGAAAGCATTTCAACTTCTATTCCCACCCTGAACTTTCTGTCCTGGGCTCCTGTATTCAGGCAGGATGAAGCCACACACATAACATAGCAACAGCACTTCATATTCCAATTGGATACCTTACAACCCACGTGTACGAATGTAGAATTCTACAATTTCAGGTAACCCCACACAAACCCCCGCCACCAAAACAACCCCCTCTCTTTCCCTCCCATGTGCCCCACCTAGAATCCTACCTATTTCTCCCTAACCTCCACCCAGCTACCCCTCCTCCCCCCACCACTGCTACTACTTTCCACCCTCTGGCTTTACAATCCACAACTCTTCAAAACAGTCTCACACCTTCCTTTCTTATCTCTGGTCTTTGTTTCAACCATCTGCCTATCACCCCCTCCCAGATGTTGACCTAATACCTGTCACGCTTTGTCCTGCTTCTCGCCTTTTCCAGCTTTCTTCTCCCCCTTGCAATCGGTCTGAAGAGGGGTCTCGACTGATGGATATTTATAGAAGCTCTCACGTGTTCTGCTATATGTCATAAACTGATATATTTTCTACTTCATATACACAGCTAATCTTTTCAGCCTCTTCCTTTTTGTTGGCTCTGGAGAGGGTCCAGAGGAGGTTTGGAAGAATGATTCCAGGAATGAGTAGGTTAACCTATGATGAGTGTTTGTCGGCACTGGGCCTGTACTCGCTGGAGTTTAGAAGAATGAAGGGGGACCTCATTGAAACATACAGAATAGTGAAAGGTTTGGATAGTGGATGTGGAGAGGATGTTTCCACTAGTGGGAGAATCTAGGACCAGAGATCATAGCCTCAGAATTAAAGGACGTTCTTTTAGGAAGGAGATGAAGAGAAATTTCTTTAATCAGATAAAAACATAGAAACATCGGTGCAGGAGTAGGCCATTCGGCCCTTCAAACCTGAAGAGCGATAGATAATGGTAAATCTGTGGATTTCTTTGCCACAGAATGCTGTGGAGGCCAAATCAGTGGATATTTTTTAAGGCATAGATTCTTGATTAGTACAGGTGTCAGAGGTTATGGGAGATGGCAGGAGAATGGGGCTAGGAGAGAGAGATAGATCAGCCATGATTGAAACGCAGAGTCAGCTTGATGGGCCGAATGGTCTAATTCTATTCCTATTGCTTATTCTGGTAGACCTTTGCTAGACCTTTCTTGGTCTGACAATCACCCTTTTCTCTCTCCTGTCAACTTTGCACTCATTTAGTAATTCCTCTTAAAAATTATCACCAGGTACAATTCCTTTCCAGAGCGGAGGAATCATTCCTTATAAAATATATTAGAAACTGATCATCATTGTTAAATGCAGCCATCTGCCGTTATAACACTGCTGTTTGCAAGTGTTGCATGAACATTTGAAAGATTTTGTGTCAATAATATTTAAGAAAATCTAACAACCCTCACGAGATAAATAACTCATCGACCATTGCTGGACACAGAAGGCAGCTCGACCTCATCAGACACCGATGCTTTATAAGGAAAAGAAAATCAGTCACAGTGTCAGGTACACAAGTGCATGAATGCAATGGAATGACTTTACTTTGTCAATTAACTCATTGGAAATCTAAGTACTATCAAACTTAAATATCAAAAGTTATGAAACAGCTAAGTGCTATTTACACCCAATATAACCATCTGGAAATGGAGGCAAAAAACTATAGACACTGGAATCTTAAGTAGAACACAAAGTGCTGGAATAACTCCAGCACTTTGTGTTCGAACCATCTGGAAATCTTTCTTCGCTCATTTTAGCATTGAACTCAATGGATTTCTCCCAACTAATGAAACTAAAGATCCCAGATGCATCAAAATACAAAGCTAAGAATCTCTTACTGGTATTTGGCAATATGTCACATTACCATTATTGAAGAAGACAAGCTAAAACAGAGAGAATATGTAGATTATTAATTCTAATTTTGAACCAATGGAAAAAGAACTTTAATCCACATTCACAATCGACTACTGCAAGCACAACCATATGTATTCACATACAACTAGCCACTCAAGCCTGTTCCTCCCTTTAATAAAATTATAGCTGGTCCAATCTTGATCCCAATATCACTTTCCTACCCTGTCCCCATGCCTCAAGGCTCCTTTGAAATTTAAATATCTGTCAAACCTGAATACTGTATATTGAATGACTGTTCCACCACAGCTCTCAGTGGTAGGGAACTGCAAGAATTTGCAGCCATCAGAATTTATTCCTGCTTATCTCCATCTGAAATCGACCACCTTTATTCCAAAACTGCGCTTCCATTTCCAGACAACTTTCCCAGGTGAATGCGTTCTCTCAGCCTCCAGCCTTTAGTCATATTTTTGTATTATTCATGCCCATACACCCGCTTGATTTCAAATTACTCCAGCACTTTGTGTCTATTTTTCCAAACTAGCATCTGCAGTTCCCCGTTTCCAATTATTGCCCTCTTCTGATCTCATCAACTGCATTATAAGACAATAACTGCAGATGCTGGTACAAATCGAAGGTATTTATTCACAAAATGCTGGAGTAACTCAGCAGGTCAGGCAGCATCTCAGGAGAGAAGGAATGGGTGACGTTTCGGGTCGAGACCCTTCTTCAGTTGCATTAGCTCATCAACTACAAAGCATCCATCAATGTTGTATAATCTGCTTAAGAATCTATGCCAATATATGCATAGTTACAAAACCACCAACACTGATCAACAGAAAATGCAATATGACATGAAACATAATCTCCAGCATGCACTCTTGATAGGCAAAGCCCCAAGCACAATGCAAAGTTGAAAGTTACCTTCCCAACATTTTCTTGTGAAGCCTTCATCCAAATACACATACTACTTGGTCATTCCAATTTTCAAGTGAACAAAGAATGGCAGAAGCTAAAATGCCTGTTGCTTCATTCTGGGAAGAAGCTTTCTAGATTAGTCCCTGCTTGAAGGTGAACATATAATCAACTCTAAGGGTAATTACAATGTGAACCAGTTCAATTGCAACCAGCCTCTATTAATTAACTTAATTGGTCTGTTCATGACAGCTTGTACTAATTCAGTTAAGATGTCATAACTAAGCCTAGAAGAATGGTGCCTGAGAACTCCCATAGCTCCAGAGTAACAATTATTAAACCATGTCAAATGGTTGAGGATAGCATGCAGTGAGTGAGATTTAGGAATCAAAACTGTCCTCTTGTGACTATAAAGGTTGAAACCCCTCTGACTTGTTGATTATTGTCTCATTTCAGTCATTTCACCGTACCAGAGAATACTGTTCACATGCATTCATTATATACTGATGTTTTACTCCAAAAAGGCCAAGCCTAACTGGTATAGAGGGGAAAAAACACAAATAACATAAATTCAACAGTAAATAATGCTTAAAATATTGACAAAAAGGGGAAAAAACAACAAATTTCTTTAGTATTAGCATGTCAAGCTGGTGGAAAATACACAGCAACACATTAATCAATGTTATCCCATTTCCAAGCCAGGGCACAGAGTTAATGAACACTTTTCCACATCATACCATGTTGACATGACAACTGCTTTGTAGTTGCTTTCCTCACTGTTATTTCCTGATCACATTTTCTTCCAATATCATCAACTCATTACAATTCTCAGCATAATCCAAACATTATGAGGCACATCAGTTGGTAGGTGGTCACCTGTTTTCTTCTAGTTTAGATTTTTTAGATTTAGAGATACAGCGCAGAAACAGGCCCTTCGGGCCACCGGGTCTACGCCACCCAGCGATCCCCACACACTAACACTACCCTACACCCACTAGGGACAATTTATTTTTACATTTACCAAGCCAATTAACCTACATACCTGTATGTCTTTGGAGTGTGGGAGGAAACCGAAGATCTCGGAGAAAACCCACGCAGGTCACAGGAAGAACGTACAAACTCCGTACAGACGGCGCCGGTAATCAGGTTCGAACCTGAGTCTCCGGCGCTGCATTCGCTGTAAGGTAGCAACTCTACCGCTGCGCCACCGTGCCGCACAATGATCACAGCACTGTATCTTTATAAAATCCTTATGCAATGGACATGTGTAGGGAGGAAATGCAGATGCCCTTGCAAACCGAAGACAGACACAGAAAGCTGGAGTAACTCAGTGGGTCAGACAACATCTCTGGAGGAAAGGAGATGGGCAGGACTACCCCCCCTTCCAGAACCATAGCAGGTGCCTGCATACATCGTTTACTGAGTTATTATCAGCGAGGGAAGGCGATCAACCTGAAGTCGTTGTGCACGTGGGCACGAATGACGTCGGGCGGAAGAGGAAGGAGGTGCTACAGCGGGAGTTTAGAGAGTTGGGAAAAACGCTGAGAAGTAGGACGTCGAAGGTAGTTATCTCTGGACTGCTACCGGTACCTCGTGCTGGTGAGGCCAGGAACAGAGAGATAGAGGGTATGAATTTATGGCTGAGGGACTGGTGCAGAGAGCAGGGATTTAGATTTCTGGACCACTGGGATCTCTTCTGGGATAGGGGTGACTTGTACAAAAGGGACGGGTTGCATCTTAACAGCAGGGGGACAAACATTCTGGCAGGCAGGTTTGCTAGTGTGACACCTGTGGCTTTAAACTAAGTAGTGGGGGGGAGGGGTTAACAAATTGTGAATATGAAGATGAGGTAAAAGGGAATACAGGAGATATTGCAAAAGACTCTCGGAAGAATGGGAACAGAAGTTCTAGAGCGGAAAAGAAATTAAGGGCAGGGCCAATTGTGAACGATGTGAGAGGGGAGGTAAATACAGAAGTTAAAGTGTTGTACTTAAATGCGCGTAGTATAAAAAATAAAGTGGATGAGCTTGAGGCTCAGTTAGTCATGGGCAAGTATGATGTTGTAGGGATCACTGAGACATGGCTACAAGAGGACCAGGGCTGGGAACTGAATATTCAGGGGTACACAACGTATAGAAAGGACAGACAGGTGGGCAGAGGGGGTGGGGTTGCTCTGATGGTAAGGAATGATATTCATTCCCTTGCAAGGGGTGACATAGAATCAGGAGATGTTGAATCAGTATGGATAGAAATGAGAAATTGTAAGGGTAAAAAGACCCTAATGGGAGTTATCTATAGGCCCCCAAACAGTAGCCTCGACTTAGGGTGCAAGTTAAATCAGGAGATAGAATTGGCGTGTCAAAAATGTAATGCTACGGTGGTTATGGGAGATTTCAACATGCAGGTAGACTGGGAAAATCAGGTTGGAAATGGACCCCGGGAAGGAGAGTTTGTAGAGTGCCTTCGAGATGGATTCTTAGAACAGCTTGTACTGGAGCCTACCAGGGAGAAGGCAATTCTGGATTTAGTGTTGTGTAATGATCCTGATCTGATAAGGGGACTAGAGGTAAAAGAGCCATTAGGAGGCAGTGATCACAACATGATAAGTTTTACTCTGCAAATGGAAAGGCAGAAGGGAAAATCGGAAGTGTCGGTATTACAGTATAGCAAAGGGGATTACAGAGGCATGAGGCGGGAGCTGGCCAAAATTGATTGGAAGGAGGCCCTAGCAGGGAAGACGGTAGAACAGCAATGGCAGGTATTCCTGGGAATAATGCAGAGGTTGCAGGATCAATTTATTCCAAAGAGGTGGAAAGACTCTAAGGGGAGTAAGAGACACCTGTGGCTGACAAGGGAAGTCAGGGACAGCATAAAAATTAAGGAGAGGAAGTATAACATAGCAAAGAAGAGTGGGAAGACAGAGGATTGGGACTCTTTTAAAGAGCAACAAAAGTTAACTAAAAAGGCAATACGAGGAGAAAAGATGAGGTACGAGGGTAAACTAGCCAATAATATAAAGGAGGATAGCAAAAGTTTTTTTAGGTACGTGAAGAGGAAAAAAATAGTCAAGGCAAATGTGGGTCCCTTGAAGACAGAAGCAGGGGAATTTATTATGGGGAACAAAGAAATGGCAGACGAGTTAAACCGTTACTTTGGATCTGTCTTCACTGAGGAAGATACACACAATCTCCCAAATGTTCTAGGGGCTGGAGAACCTAGGGTGATGGAGGAACTGAAGGAAATCCACATTAGGCAGGAAATGGTTTTGGGTAGACTGATGGGACTGAAGGCTGATAAATCCCCAGGGCCTGATGGTCTGCATCCCAGAGTACTTAAGGAGGTGGCTCTAGAAATAGTGGAAGCATTGGAGATCATTTTTCAATGTTCTATAGATTCAGGATCAGTTCCTGTGGATTGGAGAATAGCAAATGTTATCCCACTTTTTAAGAAAGGAGGGAGAGAGAAAACGGGTAATTATAGACCAGTTAGTCTGACATCAGTGGTGGGGAAAATGCTGGAGTCAATTATAAAAGACGAAATTGCTGAGCATTTGGATAGCAGTAACAGGATCGTTCCGAGTCAGCATGGATTTACGAAGGGGAAATCATGCTTGACAAATCTACTGGAATTTTTTGAGGATGTAACTAGGAAAATTGACAAGGGAGAGTCAGTGGATGTGGTGTACCTCGACTTTCAGAAAGCCTTCGACAAGGTCCCACATAGGAGATTAGTGGGCAAAATTAGGGCACATGGTATTGGGGGTAGGGTACTGACATGGATAGAAAATTGGTTAACAGACAGAAAGCAAAGAGTGGGGATAAATGGGTCCCTTTCGGAATGGCAGGCAGTGACCAGTGGGGTACCGCAAGGTTCGGTGCTGGGACCCCAGCTATTTACGATATACATTAATGACTTAGACGAAGGGATTAAAAGTACCATTAGCAAATTTGCAGATGATACTAAGTTGGGGGGTAGTGTGAATTGTGAGGAAGATGCAATAAGGCTGCAGGGTGACCTGGACAGGTTGTGTGAGTGGGCGGATACATGGCAGATGCAGTTTAATGTAGATAAGTGTGAGGTTATTCACTTTGGAAGTAAGAATAGAAAGGCAGATTATTATCTGAATGGTGTCAAGTTAGGAGGAGGGGGAGTTCAACGAGATCTGGGTGTCCTAGTGCATCAGTCAATGAAAGGAAGCATGCAGGTTCAGCAGGCAGTGAAGAAAGCCAATGGAATGTTGGCCTTCGTAACAAGAGGAGTTGAGTATAGGAGCAAAGAGGTCCTTCTACAGTTGTACCGGGCCCTGGTGAGACCGCACCTGGAGTACTGTGTGCAGTTTTGGTCTCCAAATTTGAGGAAGGATATTCTTGCTATGGAGGGCGTGCAGCGTAGGTTCACTAGATTAATTCCCGGAATGGCGGGACTGTCGTATGTTGAAAGGCTGGAGCGATTGGGCTTGTATACACTGGAATTTAGAAGGATGAGGGGGGATCTTATTGAAACATATAAGATAATTAGGGGATTGGACACATTAGAGGCAGATAACATGTTCCCAATGTTGGGGGAGTCCAGAACAAGGGGCCACAGTTTGAGAATAAGGGGTAGGCCATTTAGAACGGAGATGAGGAAGAACTTTTTCAGTCAGAGGGTGGTGAAGGTGTGGAATTCTCTGCCTCAGAAGGCAGTGGAGGCCAGTTCGTTGGATGCTTTCAAGAGAGAGCTGGATAGAGCTCTTAAGGATAGCGGAGTGAGGGGGTATGGGGAGAAGGCAGGAACGGGGTACTGATTGATAGTGATCAGCCATGATCGCATTGAATGGCGGTGCTGGCTCGAAGGGCTGAATGGCCTACTCCTGCACCTATTGTCTATTGTCTATTGTCTATTATGCCGAGCAATATCCTGTGTGAATACTACACTATTCACTTACTTTAATCTCTTTACTGTGAAGCTATTTTAATGATCACATTCTTCAGTCTGTACTCAGCATGTTGTGTTTATAGGTATAAACATCAATTTTACACAAGAAAGTTCACCGTTTCAAAGGTTCATGCAAATAACGCAGCCCAACGATGCAGCTGGTAGAGCTGTTCTCTCACAGCACCAGACACCCGGGTTTGATCCTGACTTCAGATACTGCCTGCATGGAGTTTGCACATTCTCCCTTTGACCACGTGGCTTTCCTCCAGGTGCTCTGGTTTCCTCCCACATTCCACAGACAATTGGGTTTGGAGGTGAATTGGCCTTGTGTTCATTTTTAAAGAGCGAATGAGAAAAAACTAGTGTGAATGGATGATCAATAGTGGGCATGCACTTGGTGAAGGGGAAGAGTAAAGCGGAAGCATCTGTTACATCCATTGCAAGTCAATTTGTTCCAGTTGCCTTTTACGATGTTTCCTTCCAACATTAAAGAAAATCACTCTAAAATCTTTCTCACAATCAACCAACTTTTTATCATTGCATAGGTGACTGCAAACGCACCAGAAGTGAGAAATAGATTGGGAAATTCCAGCAGATCCCTAAGACCTATGATGACAGAAGGTAGTCTCCATCCAATGTTGCAGTGCTAACAGGTTTGCCTGTATTATTTCTCCTCACCTAGTCCTGAACATCTACATAGAGGAAGAATGGGAAAGAAAGCAAAAGAAAGATGTGCAGGTTTGTAGGTTAATTGGCTTCTGTAAATTGTTCCTAGTGTGTAGATAGAACTAGTGTGTGTGGGTGATTGTTGGCCGGCACAAACTTGCAGGGCTGAAGGGCCTTTTGCTATGCTGTATCTCTAAACTAAACTAAATTGAACTAAACTAAAGAATGATAAGGAAATTGTACTATTTACCGAATTACCTTTTGCAACACCACACTGTATTCACCTGCAATATAAAAGGGGAAATATTCAAAGTTGAATGCTCAGCAATAAGATGAAATGAAGCATCTTTAGAATCGTAAGAGGTTTATTGCACAGAAGGACCACATTACTTTTTTTGGACCCATGCCTGATAAACTTATTAAATTGAGTTCTCCCCGAGTATTTCATGGAAGTTACAGTTTGTAATTCCCCTGCTTCATTAGCTTGTGAATATTAAAGGTGAGATGAGCAGAGTTGTCCATTCTCTTCAATAGCCTTACTGAACGTGTTAAGTAAACTTGTTCCAGACTCTCAGCATTTCTTTAACTTTGTACATTCCTATTGCAGTCTGACATGGCTTCTCACCGAGTCTTAACTTCCTCACGCGATTCTAATTTAGCATGGGCATGGACAGGAAAGTATTATGTTTTTATTGAAACCATGAAAAGGCTGTTGCACAGATACAAAGAATGTAACTGATGAGTGTAAGCTTAAACAAAAACCTCAAATGACAGCTTGAAATGACGCAAGGCGCAAAAAAGCATGGCAAATAAAAGAAATATTAGAAAGACAATTTTCCAAAGACACGCACTTGGCATGGCAAGCCATTACACCCACCGAGCAAAAAGATTGGAAACTGCATGCACATTCCGCACTCTTTCCCTTCCTAGGAGTGAATATTCTGGGGTGCAATGGTGGGTTCCCCACAATGCTCGACAAGTACTGTTTTAAGTTTAGTTTCTGTCAGCATTTAAATATCCTGAGGCATACCTAAAATATCCCCTCAGGTACATACCCCAGCTGATCAATAGGAACTTTCCTATTTTTTTTCTTCTGAAAATGAGGATGGTGGAAATTCAACTCCTGTGCACCCTCCTAACAACTGGTTTTCTACACATTTGGTGGCACCAGGGCTTTGTTGCTACATTTTCATTTCTTTTCTTACCCTTCCTAATCTGTACCTCAGTGCACATGACAGTAAAGCGCCATTGATCCACCAATCTTTATTAACAATAACTGTTCATTTCCTTAGCAGTAACATCTTGGGATTTTCTATTGACCAAAAATTCATCTTGAACAGGCACATAACACTGAAGCAATACCAGCATGTTGGGGACTTGGTATCCTATGACATGTGACTCTTTTCCTGACAACCAAATCCTGATCAACTACAAGGCACGAGTCAGGACTGAGATGGAATACGTGTGGGAAGGAACTGCAGATGTTGGTTTACACCGAAGATAGACATAAAATGCTGTGTCAAAATGAAGGTGACAACAAAACATACAGAGACACAAAAATTAGACAGGGACTGAGAAGTGGCACACTAGGGGTAGCGCGGGTGCTTCGTTGTCACCTTTTCCTAGCTACCAAGTCAAGTCAAGTCAAGTCAAGTCAAGCCAATGATCTATTCTACATTTTCCTTGAACTGCATCCCCTTTGATGTCTTGGTCTCATACCTTACACTTCCTTATCTCTGTGTCTCCTCCTCCCCCGACTCTCAGTCTGAAGAAGTGTCTCAACCCGAAACGTCACCCACTCCTTCCATCCAAAGATGCTGATTGTCCCTCTGAGATACTCCAGCATTTTGTGTCTATCTGTGATGGAATGCTCTCTACTTGTCTGGATAAATGGAGCTGCAACAATACTCAAACAGCTCAACACCAGGACAAAGCACCACCTTCACCAACATTCCATCAACTACTCTGAACATTCATTCCCTCCCACCATCAATGCACAGGGTTGCAATAGATATCATTTTTTAAATGCATGCCGTTCATTCGTCTAGACTACTCCAAAAACATCTCACAAACCCACAACCTCCGCAGCCAAAGAAAGGCAAGTGCTTCAGGTGCATGGGAACACCGATACTTGCATGCTTGTCTCCAAATTGCATGCCAACTTGGCTTGGAAATATATTGCTGCTCTTTCATTGTCATTGAATCTATGGCCTGGAACTGTTTCCTAACAGCATTGTGGGAGTATTTCCACTGGGGGCAGCAGCTCACCATCACCATCGCAGGGAATGGGGAAAGGCAACAAACACTGGCCCACATCCTGAAAAATGAAGAGACAGACATTCCATTTTCAAGTAATGTTTTCCACATATTAACCATTGGTACTTTCATACCTAAAGCCTCATTTTTCATTTCACTTATCTTTGCATTTTTCTTTAGATCAGCCACATTTTCCCAACTGTGCTTGCAGATGCAGCAAATTGGTGGCACTCCGCTCAAGATATTCTTCCAAGAAGTAAACTTAACTTTAGAACATCATCACATAAATGATCAAGTTAGAAAAATTCTAGGATATGTTTTTCCTCCACTTGCTCAACAAGTAGCTCGTTATTTTAGCCATTTGGACCACTAGTTATTGATTAAGGGCGGCACGGTGGTGCAGCGGTAGAGTTGCTGCTTTACAGCGAATGCAGCGCCGGAGACTCAGGTTCGATCCTGACTACGGGTGCTGCACTATAAGGAGTTTGTACGTTCTCCCCGTGACCTGCGTGGGTTTTCTCCGAGATCTTCGGTTTCCTCCCACACTCCAAAGACGTACAGGTATGTAGGTTAATTGGCTGGGTAAATGTAAAAAAAAATTGTCAAAATTGTCCCTAGTGGGTGTAGGATAGTGTTAATGTACGGGGATCACTGGGCGGCACGGACTTGGAGGGCCGAAAAGGCCTGTTTCCGGCTGTATATATATGATATGATATGATATGATTAACTCAGCACCATTATTGTCCATAAATTATGCTTGTCTTTTTGGCAAACTTATTTGGAACGCACATTGTTTCAATATTTGTACTGAGCAACACCTCACATTCTTCAGTGCATTTCTACAAAATTAAATGGAGGCAATATCACCTTTCATTCACCACAGACTCAACAAACAACAAACGCTTCCAAGTTTAATGCTGATGCATTTGCTCATAAATACACTAAACTTAAACATTGCAACTTGATCAAATATAGTGATCGGCAACCTTGTAATTGATGAAAGTGATAAAATTAAATTTACATTTAAAAGTTTTAAAATAGCAGTCTATGACAAGTTAAGGGCCTTTCCCACTTAGGCGATTTTAAGGCGACTGCCGGCGACTAGGCTGTCGCCGACAGTTCGCCGGGGTGTCGCGGGCATGATCGTGAGGAGTCTTCCAAAGATCGTAGTGGATCATCGTGGATCTCGGCGCATCGCCGAGAAATCAAACGGTTTGAAATCTCTCGGCGACAGCTGGCTTGTCGCCAGGCATCGTAGCTTATTGTGGGCACTGTCGCATGGTTTGCTAGGTTCTCTTAAGATGCATTTAGAAGCACACAATATTAAAATAAGTAAAGTCATTTAAAAATACCATAAAATGCTTGTGTTTAACCAATTTATTTACCGTCAGGACATTTGACAGGTAGATTGGAAGCGACAGTTTGACGGTCAGGTAAGCGTGGGAATTTTTGTGATGTTTTTGGCCTCAGCCATTACATTTAAAGTGGGCTCCAAACCCAGATATTCAACCCAGAAACCAGATATGCATGTCCTGTACATTTTCAAAGAATGCCCACACACCTTTCACAAAAATCCACTGAACCACTTTAAAAAATATATTTTTTAATACAGCTATTAGTAAACTGGAAGTAAATCCTGTTTATTCCTTGTTACAGTGAAGCTTGGTTTTTAAGTGACCCATATTTATTCACAAAATGCTGGAGTAACTCAGCAGGTCAGGCAGCATCTCGGGAGAGAAGGAATGGGCGACGTTTCGGGTCGAGACCCTTACCTTTGTTCGGCAGAGGCCTTACCTTTGTTCCCCTCCGCCCCCACATCAACGTGTTCCGCGTCCGCCATGACGTGGAGCTCTTCTTCCGCCGCCTCCGCCTCCGAGCCTTTTTCCATGGAAAGGAGTCCTCCCCCCACTGATGACCCCTTCTCCCGTCTCCAACGGACCTCCTTTTGGACCCCCCCGGTTGGCCAATTACCCTCACTAGAACTTTTTTTGCCTGACCTGCTGAGTTACTCCAGCATTTTGTGAATAAATACCTTCGATTTATACCAGCATCTGCAGTTATTTTCTTATACTTTTAAGTAACCCATACAAGGTGTTATAGTTCAAAACTCTCAAGTACTTACCGACTTGTCAGTGATTTCAGCGAAAACCAGGACGCCGGAGAAGCATTGACAGCGTGGGAATTTTTGCAATGTTTCAGAAGACGCTGTAATCTCGACCTGACTCGGCATTGTCGTGGTCATTGTCGTCGGGTAAAAGAAAAATTTGCCGATCTGCTACGGCTTTGACAGTCGCCGGCAGTTGCCAAAAAGATCGCCGAAGTGGGACAGGCCCTTTAATTTGTCATTGACTTCATTGCTAACTAAGTTAAAATAATTCGAAACTTTCAGATTTTTTTAATAACAAGACCAATACCAAAGAAATAAGGGGGATGGAGTGTTGGGGGAGGGGAAAGGGAAGGGGGGAGGGGGGGAGGGGAAGGGGGGGAGGGGAAGGGGGGGAGGGGAGGGAAGTGGGGGAGGGGAAGTGGGGGAGGGGAAGTGGGGGAAGGGGAGGGAGGGGGGAGGGGGAGGGGAGGGAGGGGGAGGGGAGGGAGGGGGAGGGGGGAGAGGAGAGGGTGCTGCACCAATGCAGGAAAGGTTGGGCCCAACGGGTCGGTCCACTTGGTCTAGTTTCCATTAAATTTCGGTGGCATTGAAGCCAATTACAAGTTATCTTTGTAGTCTGCTGTTGACCATTTGAGTACAACTGGAGCAGGACCTGTATGGTGATTCCTGGAGTTCCCAGAACTAACTGAAACATTTGGAGTGGAATAAGCATTACAAATGGAGTATACAGTTTAGAACATAGAAAAGTACAGCTCAGGAACAGACCCGTGGGCCCACAATGTCTTTACTCACAAGTGGTTGGAAATACGTGAAGTACTTGTCTGCATCTTTGATTACTAGAAAAGGACAGCATTACCGAAAGTAATGGGATGGGGTGTTTGGGGGTTGAAGCTGGTTCATTGAAAATGCCAACTCCACAGAGCTTTGATAACGTGGCCTTGCAGCACAAAGCTCAGCTCCACCCTAACTTCCCATTGAACCACACATTGAAGCAGCAGTTCCCAGCTAATATCGAAGGCCTATGCCTGGAAATATGTGCTTAGAACATCACTGGAACATATCAATGCAATAAATAAACCATTGTGTTTGTTGTCCCAATAGATCAACCTTTTGTTCCAGTTTATAGGCTTTGCGGGTTTAAGAATGTTTCTTTTCCAAAGTTTGGATATTGCCAATGATTGCAGAATCTATCCCCAACTTTGATTTTGTATCATCCTTATCTGGCTGCTTGCCAATGGAGGAAAAGGAAAACCTCTGTATAGAAGGTTATGGGCTCTGTTTGTCCACATTTATATTAAGAATTTCATAATTTTTTATCCTTGATCTCGCTTACACTTCTGCCATCCCAAGCACAACTTTTAAAATACTATATCAAAGAGATAAAGGTTACTAATTGTTCCATATTAAAACAAACCCATCTGTTATATTTCACAACAATGGCCACACCATGTTCACAAGACTCTCTGCACCATCATCCAACTGTGGGAGATGAAATTTCTCTCATTCCAGGCTCATCTATCCATTTAGAACCAAAGTTTCACCCTGCAGTGGGTTCAATTCCCACCCCTCGCCATTACTTGTGTAGTCATCCAGGAATCTAGACTTGACCTTCACTCATTTTTGGACTTACATGTAGTCTCTCAGAGGCATAATTCAAAATAATACTAATGGGTTTTACAAGTGCATAAACGATACCCATCTCTACAATAATAATAATAATAATAACACCACCTCTCTTTCAACACCCTCTACTGCTTCTAAATTATCAAATACTTTATCAATATTTAATGCTGGAAAAGCAGACGTTTCTGCCAACTAAGTTCTGAAAGGATTGATCCACATGACAAACTCCATTCCCTAACCAATAAGTCCATTCCTCAGGCTGTTAACAGTCTGAAACTGAATGAAGATTATTTGCAAATTTGGGTTCAATTTTAACCTCAAAATGAAATTTTGACCAGATACTCTAGGCCATTGCTGAGGCACTTTAACTCCACCTTTAATGTTCAGCTCTTCCACTATTCCACTGCTGTATACACTCACCCACGCCTCTATTATTCTTGGCTAGTCTTCCATATTCAACCCTGACTAACCTGAAGGTCATTCTAAGCTCTATTGCTGTGAACCAGCTCATAATAAATCCTTTTCAGCTGCCATCACTGTACCTCACTGATTTTGGTTGGCTCCAGGTTAAGCAGTATTTTGAATTTAAAATTCTTTCCTTTTCAGTTCCTTCTATGCCCTCCTCCCTCTCCATCTCTAAAGTTGGCACGATGGTGCAGAAGTAGAGTTGTCGGGTTCGATCCTGACTACGAGTGCTGTCTGTACGGAGTTTGTACGCTGTCCTTACGGAGCTTCCCGGAGAAGACTCACACAGGTCACGGGGAAGAGTTTTCTCTGGGATGCTCCGATTTCTTCCCACACTCCAAAGACGTACAGGTTTGTAGGCTAATTGGCTTGGTATAAATGTAATTTGTCCCTAGTGTTAGTGTGCAGGAGTAGTGGTCAGCATTGACTTGGTGGGCCGAAGGGCCTGTTTCTGCACTGTATCTCTAAACTGAATTAAAACTAAATCCTGGTTATGGTTTTGACTACGGGTGCCATCTGTACAGAGTTTGAATAGAAACATAGAAACATAGAAAATAGGTGCAGGAGTAGGCCATTTGGCCCTTCGAGCCTGCACCGCCATTCAATATGATCATGGCTGATCATCCAGCTCAGTAACCTGTACCTGCCTTCTCTCCATACCCCCTGATCCCTTTAGCAAAAAGGGCCCCATCTAACTCCCTCTTAAATATAGAATGTTCTCCCTGTGACCGTGTGAGTTTTCTCCGGGTGCTCCAGTTTTCTCCTACATTCCGAAGAGTTTTGTAGGTTAAATGGCTTCTGTACACACGACTGTGTTCCTGCATTCGACACCAACACCATTGTCAAGTTTGCAGACGACACAACGGTGATCGGGCTTATCACCAACGGGGATGAAACAAACTATAGAGCGGAGGTGCAGAACCTGGCGGACTGGTGCTCGGATAACAACCTGTCCCTAAATACCACCAAGACCAAGGAGCTGATCATCAACTTCCGTAGGTCACATAACGGGGAATATGCCCCGATCTCTATCAACGGGGACAGTGTGGAGAGAGTGTCCAGCTTCAAGTTTCTGGGCACTCACATTTCGGAGGACCTAACATGGTCCAATAACACTGCTGCGCTGGTCAAGAAGGCACAACAAAGACTGTTCTACTTAAGAACACTGAAAAAGTCTGGTCTACCCCAACAGCTGCTGACGACCTTCTACCGCTGCACCATAGAGAGCATCCTAACGCATGGCATCCCTGTGTGGTACCTCAGCTGCACGGAGGCAGAAAGGAAAGCTCTACAGCGGGTAGTCCATAAAGCTCAGAGGGCCATGGGAACACAGCTACCAGACTTGGAGGGCATCTACAACACACGATGCCTCAGAAAAGCCACCAGCATCCACAAAGACTCTTCACACCCCTGCAACAGTCTGTTCGAACTCCTTCCATCGGGCAGACGATACAAGGCCTTCTACACCCGCACCTACAGACTCAGGAACAGCTTCATCCCCAGGGCCATAGCTGCTATGAACCGGTCCTGCTGAGCCGGATGGCCACAACGCATAGATCAACTTGCACTTTACCCTGTCTAAAAACTGTTACAATTGTTTTGTTTCGTTGGGTTGCTGTTAATTACTTAAATTATTGCATCGTATGGGAGGCGCATTCCCAATCTCGTTGTACCCCTGGGTACAATGACAATAAAGATATATTGTATTGTATTGTATTGTATTGTAAATTGTCCTTAGTGTGCAAGATATAGAATTAGTGTATGGGGGATCGCAGGTCGACATGGACTCAGTGGGTTGAAGGGCCTGTTTCCACACTGTTTCTCTAAGCTAAACTAAAGTCATCCATCTGCACAGCCATCAGAATATACTCCGATATTGCTTCTCGGCCATCCCATGTTTTACTCACTGCCATTGACAATCAAGTTTTCAGCTGTCAAGACTCTAAGCCTTCAAATTCTCTCCCTAATTCTCACCACCTCTGCTTTCATAAAGTGCTTCATAGGAGCATCAACAATAAAACATGATGCCTGCCCACATGTAGTACTTTGTGCCACAGAAGCACAGAACACAGAGAGAAGCCTTTGTTTCCATAATAATCATCAAGTACCCACCTACACCAATTCCATTCCCCTGCACTCAGCCCAGAGATCTCCATGCCCAGGCAATTGAAATGCTCATCTATTTATTTATGAAATGTTGTCAAAGTACCAGCCTCCACTAAGCCATCAGACAATGTGTTCCAGGTTTCAATATTCCGATGGGTATATTTTCTCCACTCAAATCCCTGATATTATCCCCACGTCTCTGGTCATGGACACCTCGACAAAGAGGAAATATTTCTCACTGGATACTTTATGTATGCCCTTCAATATTTGTTTATCTCAATCAGGCCCTTGCTCCAAGAACACAACCCCTGCCTATCCAGTCTCTGCTCATAGCCAGATTGTTCTATCCCAGCCAATATTCCTCTGCAACGCAATGGCTTGCTTCCTCTAATGTGGTGACCAGAAATGCAAACATTACTCCAGCCGTGGCCGAACTAATGATTTATACTGTTGCATCATAAAGCCCTTCTTCTAAAGTCCACGTGAACGAAGGAACTGCAGATGCTAGTTTACACCGAAGATAGACACAAAATGCTGGAGTGACTCAACGGGTCAGGCAACATCTCTGGAGAAAAGGAATAGGTGATGTTTCCTGAGATGCTGCCTGACCAGATGAGTTACTCTAGTATTTTGTGTCTAAAGTTCATGCATTATTCACCTGGTCTACCTGGGCTGCTGCCCTCGGGTATCCTTAGAATTGTCCTATCTTGCATTATCTATAACCTAGTTTATTAAATAAAAACGTAGAATACTGAAAATACTCAGTAGGTCAGGCACCTTCTGTGGAGAGAGATTAAGAGGGTTAAATATTTCAGGTCACTGACCTTACAATTCTGAATAAAGAATATTGAGTGAAATATTAATTGTACTCTCTCGACAGGTGTGGCCTGAACTGCTGAGTATTTCCAGCATTACCGGTTTATATTTCAGATCACCAGCAGAGTATTTTTCTACTTTTCTAAGGGAGTTTATAAAGATAAAGCATTAAATGTTTGGTGAAAGAGAAGATTAGTTTAGAGTTTAGAGGTACAGCATGTCTTTTTGGCCCACTGAGTCCCACTCCCTCACCTGCCATACCCACTGGCCAATCACCGACCCCCACCCCCCTCACCTGTATCCACCTAACACCTGTCAGACTTTGCCCTGCCCCTACCTCTCCTTCCTAGCTTTTTTTCCTGCCCCCTACACCAATGAGCCTAAAGAAGGGCTGTCCATTCCCTCCATAGATGCTGCCTAACTCACTGAGTTCCTCCAGCACTTTATTTTTTGTTCAAACTTCCAGCATCTGCAGATTCTTGTGTCTATATTTATACACAGTGTGATTGTTTCATATCCTTGCTATAAGGACTAAGTGAGGAATCTGCAAAGTGAAGGAAAACCTGTGAAGAAGTAACAATTGGCCACTTTGAATTCCATATGGAAATGAACAAGGTGGTCCATAAATGTCAATGAAAGTTCATATAATCTTTCGCAAGACTAACAGGATAGGAATGTTTACCTTTAGCAATTAGAATTGCAAAATAAGCAACTTTGCTCTCGCTCTTAATAAGAGTAGTAAAACCTAATCTCTTATTTGGAATCCGGTGAATAATTCAAGTAAATTATTCACCATGCTCTCTATTTTTCAACTAATTTTACACGGCATACATAAAGTAGGTCATAGGTCCAATTCACCTTGATTACTCTCATTGTGTATTTTAAATTCATGGACAATCCACTGAGCCAGTTCAATGTGCTGCACCTCCAGGGCACTTTCAGCTAATCCATTGCTGCAGTTTATTGGTTGCACTTGCCAAAGTATTCCCACAAGTTTCTTGAAGCTTTGCTTTCATCCTAGCTGTGCACAGAGTTCAATGCCAGTGGGGAGACGGGCTAATATGCATGTGTGATTATATTCGTGAACTAACCTTACAAAAAATCACAGCAGGCTGAATGTGGAAAAGTGGCCGTTTCTAATGAGACAAATGACCGAGCCCTCTGCAATTCCACAGATATTCGGCCATGCCCCATTACACTAAAATGAGTGGGCGAGTAGGACACATATAAAAAGTCAATGGAGTCTTTGCCAGTGTGCAAATCACATCACTAGTCGAATCGGTAGTAAGGAAGGCAAATTCAATGCTAGCATTTATATCAATAGGACTGGAATACAAAAACAGAGATGCAATGCTGAGGCTCTATAAGGTGCATCTGGAGTACCGTGAGCAAATCTGGGCCCCATATCTGAGGAAGGATGTGCTGGCTCTGGAGAGGGTCCAGAGGAGGTTTACAAGAATGATTCCAGGAATGAGTGGGTTAACATATGATGAGGCCTTGACAGCACAGGGCCAGTGCTGGAGTTTAGAAGGTTGAGGGGGGACCTCATTGAAACTTACAGAATAATACAAGGCACAGATAGAGTGGGTGTGGAAAAGAATGTTTCCACTGGTGGGAGAGTCTAGGATCAGAGGACATAGCCGCAGAATTAAAGGGCGCTCTTTTAGAAAGGAGGTGAGGAGGAACGTCTTTACTCAGAAGGTAGTTAATCTGTGGAACATTGCCTCAGAGGGCTGTAGAGGCTAAGTCAGTGGATATTTTTAAGGCAGATAGACAAATTCTTGATTAGAACGGGTGTCAAGGGCTACGCGGAGAAGGCAGGAAACTGGGATTAGGAGGCAGAAATCAGCCATGATTGAATGGCAGAGTAGACTCGATGGGCCGAAAGGCCTAATTCTACTCCTGTAACTTGTGAACTTGCGAACATCAGCTTGCTTCAATGGGTTCTACATTTCTTTCAGTGTCAGAAGAATGTGGGCTCAAATCCTTCTCCAAAGACTTGCCTATAAAACCTAGGCTCCCGGGATGGAAGACCCGGCGGGAAGCGGCCTGCAGACGGGTAGCCCGGAAGCCACTGAGCTCAGCCCCGAAGACCAGAGAGTCGAGGAGGAAGGAGCCGCTGGCGATGACGGATGTGAGGGGTGGGCCGGTAGGAGAGGGACTGGGGTATTGCCTCCACTACCTTCAAGGTCGGGTGCAGGAGACACCACCAGGAAACAGAGGTGGTCAGATGAGAAGAGGGCTGTCAGTTCACGGGCCAAGCTGGTCGAGGGCGATGGAGAAGGCCCTGCAGCAGCCTGGGGCTCATCTGGATCGGGAACCGTCCAGTACACTGAGCGCATGGACCGGACGTTGGACTTTTTGTAAATGGCGCCAAAATATGGGAATTCATGCATGTGTGATCTATGCAAAAATAATTTCACTGTGCAGTGCACATGCGACAATAAAGCGCCAGTGAACCATTGAACTGATGTTCCCATCAATACTGAGGCCTACTTTAATGTTAAAGCATCACGGTGCTGCTGCACACACCTGCTATGGGCGGCACGGTGGCGCAGCGGTAGAGTTGCTGCTTTACAGCGAATGCAGCGCCGGAGACTCAGGTTCGATCCTGACTACGGGTGCTGTACTGTAAGGAGTTTGTACGTTCTCCCCGTGACCTGCGTGGGTTTTCTCCGAGATCTTCGGTTTCCTCCCACACTCCAAAGACGTACAGGTTTGTAGGTTAATTGGTTTGGCAAATGTAAAAAATTGTTCCTAGTGGGTGTAGGATAGTGTTAATGTGCGGGGATCGCTGGGTGGCACGGACCCGGTGGCCCGAAGGGCCTGTTTCTGCGCTGTATCTCTAAATCTAAAAAACCTGCTACATTGCTGGTCCAATCCTGACTTTGGGTGCTGTCCGTGTGGAGTTTGCATACTCTTTTTATAGCCTTGTGGATTTCCTAGATGATCCACCTTCCTCCCATATCACAAAAATGACCGATAGGTTAAATGGTGTCAGAAGAATAAAAAGTTAATAGACATACAAGAGAGAACGGATTACAGGAAATGTAAGGAGAATGGGACCGTTGGAAATGTTCTGAGTACTGCATCGACTTGATGGGCTGAATGGCCTCTTATATTATAAGGAGATACATGATGTCAGTGAAGTAAAACCAGTATGCTCTATTGAATGATTAAAAGTGCCTATGGAACTGTATTGGAGGAACAGTTCCTTTAGATACAGATGAAGAGGTTTCAGGTTCACTCCCCTGATCCTTCAAGCTCTTACAGAATGCTACAATCTTTCAATCTCTGTGAATTCCACAGGTTCCATTACCGCGGAAGTAGGGTCTTGACCTGAAACATTGCCTACTGATTCCCCCACAGATGCTGCCAAGGCGCAAAGAGTTACTCCAACACTTTGTATTTTGCTCAAGATTCCAGCTTCTGCAGTTCCTTGTGTCTTGTTTACCATTCGCAAGCCTTCAGATTTCAATCAGCATGACTGATGGGCTTCATCTATATACTAAAACTCTCGTTTGTTTGTTCCTGAACTACAGCCAAAACGGTACACGATAAGCACGACAATTTTAGGCCCACCTTACTCACCGTCGTCCCTATGGTGCTAATGGAAGAGGTTTCATTGAAATCGGTGTTATATTTTTTGTTATTCACATTTTAAAGTTTAAATCTATCTCCGGGGGAGGGAGGGAGGGAGGGAGGGAGGGGGGTGGAGGAAGGGGGGAGGGAGGGGGAAGATGGAGGATAAGGGGGGAAAGGGGGATGGAGTGGGGGAAAGGGGCGGGGGAGGGGAAGGGGGAGGGAGGAGAGGGGAGGGGGAGGAGAGGGTGCTGCACCAATGCAGGAGAGGTTTGGGCCCAACGTGGGTCCACTTGGTCTAGTTATTGACTAAAATACTTCCTTTGGCAGCACAATTTCCAAGCAGCAATCAATTGGTCATATATTCATTAAGAATTCAGTGAAGCTTACAAGATATTAGCTGCAGGAAGGACATTCCCAAAGGTGGGTGAGTGCAGAACTAGGAGTCACATCCTCCGGATACAAGGTGAGCCATTTAGGACCGAGATCACAAGAAATTTCTTCAACCAGAGACTGGTAAACCTGTGGAATTCTCTAGCACAGAAGGCAGCTGAGGCCAAATTATTAAATGTATTCAAGGAGGAGTGGGGATAGTTGCAAGAGATTGGGATATGGGGAGAATGTTGAAACAGGGTTCTAAATTTGGGTGAGCAGCCATGATCATACTGAACTGTGAGCAGGTCAGATGGGCCAAATTATGTACCATGAACAAATAAATACCCACTTCTCTTCTCGTCAACCTAAGCAGATTGAAACTCTTATAGCACACCAACCATCGCCCCAGGTGAGTACTGAACAATAGGGTTTTTTTTGCCTCATTTTAAAAAAGTCTGATAGTGGTTAACATTGGAAATAAGTGACTAGTGCAATGTCTGTTCGCCTCAGGCGCTCATAAATTCCGATCCCTGTTGGCCGGTTTTCATCACAATCATTTTGCTTTTCCTCCTTTCAGCTGCAGCACCCGACTACACTGGGAAGTAATTAAAGTCAATTCTTTAATGTACGGAAAACAAATTGAACTCATATCTCTTCAGACCTACCATGATACATGAGCGCAGAAAGGTTCATTTAAAGCAATACAAAAGGGAGTTGGAAAATAATTATTTGACCATCTACTATAGATTAAGTGAATCATGCACTGAGAGATAGGCAGATTTTTGGTCTGGCAGGGGAGTCAAGGATCTTGGGAAACAAGCAGGAAAGCGGAGCTAAGTCCAAGATCAAATCAGCCACGATCCTATTGTCCAGCAGGACAGGCTCGATGAACTGTAGAAACAAAGAACTGTAAATGCTGGTTCATACCAAAGATATGCACAACGTGCTGGAGTAACTCAACAGGTCAGGCAGCATCTCTGGAGAAAAGGGATAGGTGACGTTTTGGGTCAGGACCTTTCCTCAGACAGATTCTCTTCGATGGACTATTTGGCTGACCTCTACTTTTTCTTATAAACTGATATTCTTGAGAGCTCTTCGTATCATTACACCTTTACTTTGGTTAAACGTTCCAGCTAAAAGACTGAAAGTAGTTTGCAGTACTGACCAATGTCAGACCATGTATCCGGTTACCAGAATTAGCTAAATTCTCAGAGGAAATCATTTCTCGTTGGCATATCTACCTGTACCATTTTTTTCTGGCTAGGTGTTACACTGACAAGCCCAGACATGGCCGCAGCAAATTCAGTCATGTTTACATCTTCCTGTGTTCTCTGCAAAATGCCTTCTGTAACGGAGCCTTCCACTGTTCACATCCACATCTCCATGTATACTAAAGCTAAACTTATTATCTCTACACTGCCCTCTGTGTTCAGGTTTGAGACAGTTCTTACATGTTCTCAGTAAAATGCCAGAAACACTCCCAGCTCAGGCAACATCAGTAGAAACGGAAAGAAAAGTTAATGATTTCATGTTGAAGCCCCTTTGTAGAATTGGAAAAGTGAGAAGATTAATTTGTTTTAAATTGCGGAAGGGGTGGGGAGGGATGCAAATGAAGGGAACGAAAGGTAGAAGGGAATATATCTGATAGAGAGAGGCCAGGGCTGACATGTTGATAAGCTGATGGTGAAGCTACCTAGTTGATAGGTTAATGGGGGTAATTAGAGAGAAAAACGTGAAAGATGAAATAGAAATGCAGAAATGTAGGTCATGTCAATGGATAGAGAAAGACTGGTATTAGAGATGATGAACCACCATCCATTAGAAGAATGCAGGGAGCAACAACCATCCATGTGGACTCTATTCCATTCTTCCAGTTGCTCCGTCCCTCTGTTCCTCTATATCTGTTCCAGTGACAAGACTTTCTGCACAGTCCCTCCAAGATGTCTTTCTGAAAAGGGCCATCCACCCGAACGCTGTTTCTCTTTCCACTAACCTGATCTGCTCAGTGCTCCCGGCATTTTCTGTTTTTATTTCAGATTTCCAGCGTCTGCAGTTTTTTAACTTTCATCAAATTCCGGTTCCTACTGGCAGAAAGTCTGCAGTATAAAACTGTCAGCAATTTGTCACTATTGTTATTCATCACCTCCTCATCGCTGCACATGGCATAATAGGATTAATAGCAAGCCTGTTTCATTTTTTTAAATGTACCGTGATTCTAACCCACAAAACACAAGCATCCTGCCAAATCGCCCAATGATCACTACAAAGTCAGGCCATTGTTTTTGTGTGTACGTATGTATGTGTGTGTGTGTGTATAAATATAAATAAATATATATATGTGTGTGTGTGTGTGTGTGTGTGTGTGTGTGTGTGTGTGTGTGTGTGTGTGTGTGTGTGTGTGTGTGTGTGTGTGTGTGTGTGTGTGTGTGTGTGTGTGTGTGTGTGTGTAGATATATGTATATGTATATGTATATATATATATATATGTGTGTGTGTGTATTTGTGAGTATGTGTATATATACACACACTGAACTTTTTTTCTCTCATTTATTATATTGTTTACAGTGTACTATGTTTACATATTCTGTTGTGCTGCTGCAAGTAAGAATTTCATTGTCCTATCTGGGACATATGACAATAAAACACTCTTGAATCTTGACTCTAACCAGCATATAATATCCGAAAAAGCCAGGTCTGTGTTGCTGAGATGTGGAATGGAAGGGAGTGGACTGGATCTCCAACGGAGGGCAGAAACCACAAAAACAAATAAAACTCTCCCTTTAGACTACAGCCCTTTGGACTACAAGTGCGGCACGGTGACACAGTGGTAGAGTTACCGCCTTACAGCATCAGAGACCCAGGTTCAATCCTGTCTACGGGTGCTTGTCTGTACGGAGTTTGTACGTTCTCCCCGTGACCTGTGTAGGTTTTCTCCGAGATCTGCGGTTTCCTCCCACACTCCAAAGACGTGTAGGTTTATTGGTTAATTGGCTTGGTATAAAATGTAAAATTGTCCCTTGTGTGTGTAGGGTAGTGTTAATGTGCGAAGATCGCTGGTCGGCGCGGACTCGGTGGGCCGAAGGGTCTGTTTCCACGCTGTATCTCTAAACTAAACCTCACAGACCTCCTATGACTCGTACTGCTCCAGGTGGAGTCCAAAATATTTATAATTATGTATGTCTAATGTTACTGACTTGCACGTTAGATGGTCTACTGCCAGACTTAAATGAAAGTTCAAACAAACCCTGGGCAATGTAACTCTGGCCACACCATTGAGAAGGGCAAACATCCTCTTATGCGGAAAGCAATCTATGGAGTAGATGGGAGCAACTTTAATTCGCCTAAGGTGAATTGCTGCAGTTGATCTGGAAATGGGACAAACTGACGTGAGGTCAAAAGACTAAAAAAACACAATACTTACCAAAGGATCAGGTCACTTAAAAATAAATAATGCAGATTATTCACTTAACCTCAATGCCTGCATCATTTAAATTACGAAGCAGATACACATGGAAAACCAGATATGTCAACCTTTGCATTATTCTGCAGTATAATCAGTCCTGACAGCACTTCTAAACCACACAATAGCTGAAAACTCTATAATTTACTTTCTTGCCAACTACTTTGTCAGCATACGTGCGGGTGACAGGAAACATCCAAAAATACCACAAACATCCGTACATGATTTGTAATATTGTTTGAGGTAAAGGACAAAGTGACATGAAGTAAACAAAGAAGCTGTTATAAATACACCTTCAGAAGAAATCTGCATTGAACAACAAAATGTACATAGGGTATTGAAATACTGAGAGCACAAGAAAAACAATCCGTATGTTTGCAAATTACCAGGCTCTTAACAAGAGGAATTCTACAAACATACTTCAGAGGCTTAAATATTTCTGCTCACTCGTAATAAAAACGAACAAAATCGAGGTGCTGGCTCTGGAGAGAGTACAGAGAGGATTCACCAAGTTGCTTCCTGGAGTGCCCCGAATATGAGGAGAGAATGAATAAGCTAGGTGTACATCCTGACAGAGATGTGGAACTTTATGAAGGGCATGGGCAGTGGTAAACATTTCACCACAGCAAAGGTGTGGTGTAACCAGAGGGAATCCTTAGGAGTTTTAAAGTAAGCAAACCTTTTAATCCTAATAAGGGGAAATAGGAAAGATCTTTTCACTCGGAGGACGATTAGAGTTAGGAAGGCACTGCTTGAGAAGGTATTATCAGAGGCCATGCGTACAACAGTTAAGACGTTTATATACGGGCACTTGAATCACCACGCAATAGAAGGTTACAGACCAAGTGCAAGGGAATGAGATTAGTAGAAATGGGTACCTGATGATTTGCGTGAACAGAGTCGGCTGATAAGGCACTTTTTGTGCTCTAGGATTCTATGAGTTATGAAGCACATTTTCTCATTTTTTAGTAAAGAAAGCAAATGATATCCATGATATTTCTGCCCCAAATACATCACTGTTTCTCAAAGAAAGCTCTTCCAATTAGATTACCAGCTTCTTCTAAATTATTTGTGCTCTAATTTGTGCCCATGAGAAACTGACTCAAAACTACATGCAATCATTTCAGATTCCCAACTAGAAGAGAGAAAAGCCTTTTTGGTGCACATTATTCAACCACAAGCCCCAGACAAGTATATAACAGATGTGTAGGAAGGTACTGCAGGTGCCGGTGTGCAGCAAAGGTAGACACAAATGCTGGAGTAACTCAGCGGGTCAGGCAGCATCTCAGGAGACCCTTCTTCAGGCTGAGAGCCAGGGGAGAGAGAAACTAGAGGAATGAAAAGGTTCAGAACAAATCAGAGTCGGCACTGATGATCAAGTATATAACAGATCTGGCACCACAATGAGAATTAGAGCCAGCTTTCTCCCCTTTGCTTGTTTGATGAGAAGATGAACAGCAGCATAAGCCCGTTTTTACATCAAGTTGTCTTGTTATCCATCAGCTTACTATCTGCGGATCCATAAATGCATACTACTGGGAGTGCTGGCAGGTGTAGCACATTCACTGCAGTCCTCCCCTGCTTTCCCATGTGATGGATTCCATTTGATATCTTGTACTAACAAATCATTCAATATCCATATTGGTGTGTGGGCAGTACCAGAATAGGGACCATTAGGAGTCAGGGGTATGACTACGTTTGCTGCTGGAGCCGGGGTACAAACTGATTGTAGCCCTGTTTGATGAGCTGAAATGTCACAGACTTCCATCCATGAAGGCGTTGACCACTGTATGGTGTTGCAGCCTTAGTGTCATTGCCAGTAATGTTCGAGATAAACATGTTTTCTGCTATCATGGGGAAGTCCATGTCCCAATCTAGGTGATGTCCATATCCCTATCCCTCACAAATAAAAAGAGCTCTGTGTGGTGTACAGTAGCTATTACAATTATGCAAAAAATTACAAGCATGGTGGCGCAGCAGTAGAGTTGCTGCCTTACAGCACCTGAGACCCGTGGTCGATCCAGACAAAGGGTACTGTCTGTATGGAGTTTGTTCGTTCTCCCCGTGACCTGCGTAGATTTTCTCCGGGTGCTCCGGTTTTCCCCCACACTCCAAAGACGTACAGGTTTGCAGGCTAATTGGCTTGGTGAAAGTTATAAATGTTCCTGGTGTGTCGGATAATATTGGTGTGCAGGGATCACCGGTCGGCATGGACCTGATGGGCTGAAGGGCCTGTTTCCGCGCTGTATCTCGAAACTAAACTAAACTAAAATTTGCCAACAGGTCATTGGATATTGAACGTAATAAGGACATATGTCAATGTTTCTGGAGCCAACTGATAAGTAAAGATTTCAAATGTAGACTCTGACAGATTATTCTGATGGGGTCCATGGCTAAAATATTAAAATGCCTCCTCTCCAGAACGGTAACTGACCAATTGCTGGACCTATTTTGTTGGGCCAGTTTCTGGTCCAATTTTTCAATGGGCTGGAACTCAATGTAGAAAGAGGGGAAACACAGTGGCGCTTTTGGCATAACAGCTGCCTCACAGCGCAGGAGACCCGGATTAGATCCTGACCATGGGTGCTGTGTGTGGAGTTTGCATGTTCTCCCTGCGACCGCGCAAGTTTCCTCTGGGTGCTCCAGTTTCCTCCCATATCCTAAAGATGTGCAGATTTGTAGGTTAATTGGCCTCTCTAAATTGCCCCACGTAGCTAATGGATACGAAAGTGTGATAATGTAAAACTACCGTGAACGGGTGATCCAATAGTCGGCATGTGCCCAGTGGGCCAAAGACCCATTTCCATGCTGTATCTCCAAAAGGGGTACAAATCATGCAGCACTAATGTTTATGCACAACTTAATATAAAGAGAAATGGGCGCAAATGAACCCAATCTGTCAACAAACAGATGGACACTCGAGTTGACAGTACGTGACTCATGGCCTATCACTGGGGAATCTGTGCTAGGCCCTCAGATCTTCAAGATAGACACAAAAAGCTGGAATAACTCAGCGGGTCATGCAGCATCTGTAGAGAATGAAAATAGGTGACATTTCCGGTCAAGGCCCTTCTTCAGACAGATTATTTTTCAAACAGACTCTCTTCGATGGACTCTTTGGCCGACTTCTACTTTTTCTTATAATCTGAAATTCTTAAGGCTGCTTTGTTTCATTGCACCTTCACTTGGTTAAATAGTCTGGTTGAAAGATAGTAAAGTAGTTTGGAGTACTGACCAATGTCAGACCATGCATCAGGTTACCAGAATTCTTAGGGAAAATGATTTCTCGTTGGCATATCTGCCTGCACCATTTTCTCTGACTGGGTGTAGCAATGACAAGGTCAACCGACAGTATAAATGATTCAGGCTGAGTTACGTACACTCACATTTTCAGAGAAAGAAAATCAAAAATTGCAGATCTAAAAATCTGGAAATCACAAACAAATGCGTGAAATGCACGAAACAGTCAGTGGACCAAGCAACATCCATGGATGAAGAATTAGTTACGTCTTCAGGTCTGGCCCCCTTTAACCTAGACAGACCCAAGGCAATAACTGCCCCTCCTTCCACAGATGCTGCCTAATCAGCTAATGTTTCGATAATTTTCACACAGTTAGTTTTATTGATGGATGCAAGTTAGGCGTGTAGATTGGAGCAATTCTTGGATAGATTTTAAGAGCAGACAAAACTGTAATATAACATTTAATTTGGAAAAAGATGAGGTATCTTCTTAGGCAGTTGGGCAGAGTCAGCTCTGCCACAATGGTGGGTCTGGTGAAAGTTAGAAGGTTCTTGATTCAAGGCCCAATCTAGAAATTGTCTAAATATCTTGATTTTTATTCCAGGGAGGTACTGAGAGTGTGCTGCATGGAAGAGAAGTTAATTGCCATGTGTCCTGGTGCACGTAAAAGTTGCTTCGGTGCTTTTTCAGCAAAAAACTGGAATTTTCAAATGTGTCCCAAAAGATATCTATCTTTCACTCAACATTATCCAAACAGACCATCTGTTCATTATCATGTGGCTGTTTTTCAGGACAAGCAATTTGAAACTATTCTGCTCTGCTTTTCGTTGATCCAAAAAATCTTGCTTTTTTTTTTAGCACCTCTAATATCCTATTCTTTATAACAATGATGACAACTTTCAATGTACTTTATTGCCTGTAAAGCAATTTGTGCTGTTCTCAAAGAGAGTAACTGGCGTTGTATGAATACAGGTCCTTTTATTATCAATAAAATGCCAGTCAAAATATTATTTCTAAATGGCCGAATCTAGGATCTATTAAAGATTTATATGTAATTTATATTTATATATAATTTATAAAAAATTTATAAAGAGATTTAGTGGTTCCAATAATGAAATCATTCAACATCAGTAGAGTGTCTCAAAAGAAAATTTAAATGACTAATGAAATGATTGTCTTCAAAACATGGGAACAAATGGGCTAATTGTGTTACTGTTTTGTAAAGCTCTGGTTAAATCTGATCTTAAGGACTGTTCTGGACATGGTTTCTCAGGGACGATCCAATGAACTTGGAGTGTGTCCATTACAGTTTGACCAGAATGAAATCTGGTCAAAGACAGGTTGATTAAACAAGGCTCTTAACCTCCTGGAGTTTGGAGAATTAAGGAATGAACACATTTAGATAGTATAAATAACTAAATAAATTGACAGTAGATAGAAGCCATTTCTCTTGGTGAATAAAACCAGAGTAAGGGACATAACCTTAAAGTTCTAACTGGGCAGGGCCGTCTTAACACATGGGCCTGATGGGCACTTGCCCGGGGCCCCACGAGCATAGGGGCCCCATGCTGATCTGTGTATGTTAAGTGACTTGCAATAAATAAATACTACTTTAAAAATGTAGGTTCAATAAGTGCTTTTTTCGCAACATTTTCGGTCCCTAAGTGCTTCTCACAGCGATCTGTTTCGCAACAATTAGTTCCCTAAGTGCTTTGCTTTTCCATCCCTAAGTGCTTCTCACAGCAATCTGTAAGGGCTTTTCGCAACAATGTAGCACCCTAAGTCCATCGCTAAGTGTTTTTCGGTAAGTGCTTTTTGCCGGCACGACAGGAGGGGGCTGGTAGGGAAAGGGGGGTGGGGGAGAGTAACGGTAGGGGCCCCAGTACACTGCTTTGCCCGGGGGCCCATAATGCTGTAAAAACGGCCCTGTAACTGGGGTGAACTGGAAGGAGCTTCTTTCAACATAAATAGGCAGTAATAGTCTACACCTCTCCCACAAAACATGCTGAAACTATATTCATTGAAACTCCCCCAAAAAAGAGACTTTAATGAGGCGAGGGTATAACAGGCAGCAAATCAAGGCAAATTAAAAATAAATACCCATTAAGATCATCAGCCATTACAAAATGCAGGAAATTCTCTAGGTGCTCAATGAGAAGCTAACCATCCAATACTTGACATTCATGGCATTAGAATCACTGAGTCCCTATCATCAAATCCTGGTGGACACTACTGACCAGAAACTCAACTGATTCAGCCACATAAATACCATGGCAACGTGAGCAGGTCAGAGACTGGGCCTCCTGCAGCGAGTGCTGACACCAAGAAGTCTTTCCACTATCTACAAGGCACAATGGAATACCTTCCAGTTACCTGAATGAGTGAAACTTCAACAGCTCTCAAGAAACCTCAGAAAGACACAAACAGCTGGAGTAACTCAGCAGGTCAGGCAGCATCTCTGGAGAAAATGAATAGATGATGTTTCAGTTTGAGCCCCTTCTTCAAACTCAGGAAACCTTACACCGTCCAAGACAGAGCAGCCTGTTGACTGATGCACCAGAGCAACCACATGGTCATGGTATATGGTTGCTGCAGACTGTAACAGTTACTACAGAAGATAGATAAAATGTGCAGGAATAACTCAGCGGGTCCAGCAGCATCTCTGGAGAAAGAGGGTGGGTGACGGTGCGGGTTGGAACACTACTTCAGACCTTACTCACTCAGGTTACTTCAGATGCACCTCACAAATCTATGACCTCTAGCATCTCAAATGCTCATCATACTCAGCCACATGGGAAACTAATCAACCCCACGTTGCATCATTCTGACGGAAATATATCATCCAAGCCTGCATCACGTCTAAATCCTAGCACTTCCTATTCAACAGCACCGTATGAGTATGTTAAGTTCAACAAGAGGACTGCAACAGTTCAATATGGATGTTCACCATCTTCTTCTTAAGTGCAATCATTGATGGGCAATACAACACACTTTGGCTCAAGCAGCGATGCTCATATCCTGAAAATTATTATTTTTTTAATCCAGAGTGTTATTTCTAAATGAAAAGTATTTCATTTTTCAGAGTATTATTTCGAAATGTTTGAAAAACAGATCATCAGACCTACAAATGTTGAACCCCACCATTAATATAAATTACATTAATATAAATCTGATCTACAACCCCCCCTCCCCTCCCCTCCCCTCCCCTCCCACTCACCCCCCCCCCCTCACCCACCTTTACAATCCATCGGTATCACTTCAATCCTAACCGAGTACAAGACGTGCAACCATAAAAATCATGGTTATAAATCCTACTGTTATAAATGCCACTGCTATAAAGCCCAAGAATGCCATCTGCCAAGTGAACATTGCACTGGGGACTAAAGAATCAAAGGATTAACATCTCTTCCTCCAAAACACAGGTTAGAATTTCTGAATTGTTATCCATGACATCCAGGGCAGTGCCCCGGCACACGAACAAGTTAAGAAGATTAAAATAAATTTACATATTAAATACCATACAACCATGGAATGCACAAAACAATTCATACAGTGATACGAGAGAATGTAATTCACAATCAACTTTGTTTGTTGTCTGAGGAGGTTTTTCCATTCACCCCAAATGAGAATGATTTATATTTACCAGTCAGGCAAAGGCAGAAAATACAGAAACAATTTTGTGCTTGAAACAAATTTTAGTAAGATTCCTTTTCTTATTTTCACCATGTTTATTTCTTTCCTTAAGGCATGAGCTAACATTGTGTCACGGGTACCTGTTCACACAAGTCGTGATTCTTCATGGCGGTATTGGGAAAGGACTACCGGCAGGGTGATTAGAGTTAATCAAATTCCGCAAACTCCAGCCAACATGAACTGGAAGCTCAGCTGACATCCCAGTCTCTGGTTGAGGGTCATTAAGGCCCAGTTCCAGCAGCTTCACCATAACCAGGAACAGTCAACAGACGGAGCCTGGCCCAAATAAAGTAATGAGCGACCAACACACTGAGCCACAGGGAAACTCAGATTAAGTACAATGCAAAAGAATTTACTATAATTATCATCATTAAATTACAGCATCTATTTTGTGATTTGCAAACAACTAATTGCGAAACTGTGGTTTGACAGGTTAATTACATCTTGCTTCCAGTTTCTCACTGGCAAGCTTCCCACCAGCAATTTCCAATCCAAAGATACTTCCCAGATTTCAGGGCTCCACCAAACACCATGGGAGAATTCTTGCATCAAATAGCAAGCTGGGAAAATACTCCACATTCAGTTTCCCCGACAATTTTCAATGAGTTTTTGCCCCATTATCACAATAACAAAAGGGCATCATCCAAACTGTGAAATATACTTGAGAAATATTGTTGAAAAAACAATAAACTAAAAAAACCTTTTCAGTCCTAATAGATAACGCTAACATGAAAACAAATTTCAAAATATCTTTCAGTAACAAACAATTAATTAAAGAAAATACAATTCCCAAACCTAAAGTGGCCCAGTATCAGGAGCATTACCACTATCAAAAACACAGACGTTTCCTTCTCTATACTTTTTAAAACTCTTTTATATAAACTCCAATGGGTTAACCCTATAATTTAGAATTAAATACATGCCTCGCAGCTACACAAAATGGAGTCCACTGTGCTATTTCTTTATTAACTTCAATTTTCTGCACTGTTATATACAGTGTACTTTGAGGTGCACATGCAGTTCTTATAGAGGATTAAAACAAGAACAAAAGGTGGGGCACAGGGGGAAAGAGAGGGGAAATGAGGGGGTTTGTGGAAGAAGGGACATATGGAGGGTTTTGTAGTTACCTAAAATTGTAGAATTCATTGCTCATACCGCTGGATAGTAAGCTACCCAAGTGGAATATGAGGTGTTGTTCCTCCAGTTTGCATGTGGCCTCACTCAGACAATGGAAGAGGCCCAGGACGGAAAGGTCATCATAGGAATGGGAAGAGGAGTTAAAATGGTTAGCAACCAGGAGATCCAGTAGGCCTTGGTGGACCGGGTTCACGTGTTCGGCGAAATGGTCGCCAGGTCTACACTTGATCTTGCCGATGTACTGGAGGCCACTTCAGGATCACCGGATGCAGTAGCTGAAGTTAGATGGGGTGCACATGAGCCTCTATCTCACCTGGAAGGATTGCTGGGGTCCCTGGGTGGAGGTGAGGGAGGAAATATAGGGACAGTGACTACAAAAAACAACTTTTTTCCTTTGTTTCGGAAGGCCAAGCAGGACAAAGAACAAAATTGTTGGAGAAGGTTCTTAGAGATAGGATGTACTCACATCTGGAAAACCATAGACTTATTAAAAATAGTCAGTATAGCTTTGTGTTGAGGTAGCCATGACTTAAAAACTATTGAGTTTTTGAGGAGGTGATTGATGAGGCTAAGGCAGTAAGGCATAGTAGGTTGATTTGATGATTCAGGTACATGGAATCCGTGGAGACTTGGTAGATTGAATTCTAATTTGGCCTGGCCAAAGAGGGTCAGGGGAGAGATGTGGGGGGGGGGGGGTTACTTTGGCTGGAGATCAAGGGGATCTGTAACTTTGAAATGTTGTGCTAAGAGAAGGTGATGTTGGGTGTTAATGTTTAACTTCATCACCTACTTTTATTGAAGACATTTCTTGTGTTTAAGAAGAATTGTGAATCATAATTTTCTTGCGCTGCAGTGCTCCATTAAGAGTTGAAATGGTGTGAATATATTTATGATTTTCCTGTTTTGTGAGTAATGTTGCCATAGCTGTAATTCGCCCAGGTGCCATTTGCAATGTACTTACCAGATGTTTGGTACAGATTGAAGTTGTCTGCTTTCAAAGTGTGTTGTCACGATCATAGAAAGCAGTATTCAGTAACATGTGTTAGGACAACAATATCAGCAAGCCGACAGAGCTAGTTATTGACTTCAGTCAGGAAATAGTGGAGTACATGCCCTAATCAGCGTCAATGGTGTCAAAATGGAAAAGGTTGAGAGCTTTAAGTTCCTTGGTGTAAATATTACCTCCAAATTGACATGGACCGACCACATTGAAGCGATAGCCAAGAAGGGCACGATCACCTCTACGTCCTCAGGGAACTGACGAAATTCAGCAAGTCTCCAATGACTCATACAAACTTCTCTCGACCCACCATAGAAATCATACTGTTGGGTTGCCTCACAGCTTGGTTTGGATACAGCTCTGTCGAAGACCCCAATAAATTGCAGAGAGTTATGAGTTGTGCCAAGTCCATCACACAGAGCAGACTCCCCACCAGAGACTCCATCTACACTTCATGCTGCCTCAGGAAAGAAGCCCACATAACCAAAGACCGTCCCTACCCCGTTTGTTCCTTCTTCTCCCCGCTCCCGCCGGGCAGAAGACACAGAAGCTTCAAAGCACGCGCCACCAGACTCAGAAATAGCTTCATCCCATCTGATATCAGGTTTCTGAACAGTCCTTCCATAAGCTGGGATGCAGTTTGATTTCCCTCTACCCCCAGCAGCTCAGACAAGGCCCTCCAGCTAAAGATTTCTCCATTCATCACATGGACTGAACAGAGGCATCAGGTAAAGGGAGAGGTGGAGGCATCTGGCTCATGGTAAACTCTTTGTCGTGTCCAGACATAGTCACTCTACCGATTGCACTTGATTTGGACTTGATTGTATTTATGTATGGTTTAGATGATTTGATTGGACAGCATGCAACTCCGACGCAATGCCACCACCAGGACAACGGGCCTTTATGGCCAAGTTAAGATTCTACATTTTTAACAACTTTGGACTTGAATCATACAAAATGGTGCTGGAAATGCGGCAACTCTTGCGCACTGTCTCAATGTAATCTACTATTCCCACACTTGGACTTTAGCGCGATTGTATGATTTTTACTGAACTGTGTGCAAAAAAGGAATTTCACTGTTCCAAGGTATATGTGATAATAAAGTACCATTGAACTATTAAAAAGTTTCGAACCAAGAAGCTGTCATAATTTGAGTCGAAACTTCCTGAAATGACTAAATCCTTATCCAAATTTTCCAAATTGTCACAGAAAAGAGCCTTCAACCCATTGCGTCACTTCTGCTCCCCTTCTGATTTTTCCACATAATCCTACAATTTATTTTCACTCAATGGTATTTTACAGGAGGCATATGATTTTCTACCACATCTTGGAGAATTTCATCTTTTTTCCAAAAGATCATTTAATACTTCTAATCTCCAGAGCCTGTATCTTTATTCTGCTCACTTTCCTCATATGACAACCAAAAATCAATCGTGCAACACCTCTGAAGCAAAAATATATCTTCTTAAATAAGGAAGCATATTCTCTACACGTACTCCAAGAATAGTTACACCACAGCCTGTACATTTACAACAAGGTAATGCAAGTAGGAAATGCAGTCAACATCTCAAAAAAATAGATCCATTGTGTTTAGTTTGGTTTAGTTGAGCTTCGTTTAGTTTAGGTTAAAGATGCAGCATGGAAACAGGCCCATCAGCCCACCGCGTCCATGCTGACCATCTATCACACATTCACACTAATTCTATGTTATCCCACTATCTCTTCCACTCCCTGCACACTAATGGCAATTTACAGAGGCCAATTAATCTGCAAACCCACATGTGTTTGCGATGTGGGACGAAGGAAACCGGAGCACCAGAAGGAAACCCATGCAGTCACAGAGAGAATGTGCAAACTGCACACAGACAGCACCCAAGGTCATTATTGAACCCGGGTTACTGTTAGGCAGCAGCTCTACCACCTGCGCCACTGTGCCACCCTAACTGTAAAATTACTGTTAAACCTATTTGTAAAGCTACCAGACTCAAACCGGAAACAAAATAACCAAAATCCCAAATGTAAAACAGTCATTTCAGTCCTAGAACCCTTAAATACTATTTGTAATTCTAATGTTATCTTCACCGCTGTTAATGAAAAGCCGGCTATACCAATAGTTACTCGCCTACGATAACGTTAAATCAAATGTCTAAATAAATAACAGAGCTGCTGGTGAACTATCCTCCCTAATAAAGCAAACAGTAATCTTTGAGCGACAGCAATCCGTCAGATCTGAAAGCCTGTCTCAACATTACCTCAGTGAAATAGGCAAATCAAAAAGAAAGATTTGGGCCACCTCTCACTCATGTTCTGGTAATGTGACTTTTTTTTTGTCGGTAGGAAAGATTATTTTCCTGTCATCGAAGAACATGTTGGACACAAAAAAAAGCTGGAGGTAGGTGAGCTGCAGCAGAAGCAGTGACAGCTGTGCCTTGAAGCCCATGGTTTGAATATTGATGGCTCCAGAGGGTACAGGATGTCACGCAGCTGTCAGAGGAGGAAGGCAAGGCCAGGGGCAATTTACGGGCTTGCAAAGCCAATGAAAACTGCAAAAGGAATGACAGAAGAGGAACTCAGCAAAAAAAAAGTGAATTAGATGATGCCATCCAAAAAGGGAGAAAACGCGGAGAATGGCTGACGAGATACTGGAGTTATTTGTAGCTTGCACAAGTACAACAGCAAGCGGGGCGAGAACGAAAAGGTGGGAGAAAACGAGGCAACAAAGGCTTAAGCTGCATTTAATGGGTTATCCAAACAATGTCTGCAGGGCTGTTGATACATCAATAAAACAGCAGCAAGGTGTCTCATAAAGCATGTAGGTCCCTTATGCGCTTTTAATGTTGACTTTTTGGATTATCCTGTTTGAATATTTTGGGCATAAAGGTTTCATTCAGTTATTTCTCGCACCATTTCTGCATATGTGAAAAAAGCCCAAATCAGCATTCCAAGATCTGCTCGTATCTGAGTCTGCAATATATGCAAATTAAACAGATATTTACGTTTGAATTTTATGGGCAGCCCCCAAGCCCCTGCGGTCCACATTTCAATGGCTCAGAAGGTTAAAATAACACATGAAGGAAGTACCTGAAGAAACGTCCAAGGACAAAACTAACATACGCATGGCAGCAGCTAAACAACAGTACAAGCCTGGCCCTGAAAGCACGGAAGTAATCGGAGGCCTAGAGGAAGAGCACCTACTGGAGACATTAGCAGTTGTGAGGAGAGAGACGGAGAGAGTCAGTATGAGGCCATGGGCAAAGAAAGGTCAAGTATGAATGTAGCAAAAGACTATATTCATAAAAGTACATTTTTGTAGTCTAAGGGCATCCCAAACCACTTGCAGCTAATGATTTTCCAAAATGCAACATCGCAGACTTATCCAAATTAAACTCCATTAGCCATTCCTCGGTCCACTTTCCCAACTGCTCAAGATCCCGCAGTAATTTTCAATAACAATCTTCACTGTCTACGATACAATCCATTTCAGAGTCATTCACAAACTTATTCATGATGCCTTGCACATTCTCACACAAATCGTTGACAAACAGAAAAAGGGATCACCACTGGCCTTAAGGCACACCATTAGTCACAGTCCTCCAGTTCATAAAACAACCTTTCACCACCTTTTGCTTCCTACCATGAAGTTAATTCTGTTTCTGGTATCTGAGTCTGAAGCAGAGTCTTGACCTGAAACATCATCTATTCCTTTTCTCCAGAGATGCTTCCTGACCCGCCGAGTTACTCCAAAATTTTGTGTCTGTCTTCTGTATCTAGTTAGTTAGCTCTGCCTGGATCCCATGTGATCTAACCTTCCAGGGCAGCCTACCATGCGCAACCTTATCAAAGGCATTGCTAAAATCCATGTAGACTACTACACTCTACACTCATCGACCTTCTTGGTTGCTTCATCAAAATGCAATCAAATTTGTGAGACACCATCTGCCAGGTACAAACCCATGCTGGCTATCCTGAATCAAACAGAATTCTTACTGTTGCAACAAGAAAGGCTGAAATTCAACAAATCTGGCAAATTACAAGCCAGAACCAGAGAAAAGTGCTACCAGAAACAGAATGTATTACCTCTACTGGGTCAAGCTTTATGAGACTCTTGCACTGAGGCCTGGAATTTAACTCTGGATTTTGCACGGGGTGATATTATCCCAGAGCAGCTTCCAATTCATTGACCTTTGCCTGTAACCCGAGCATGTCAGACTGCATGCAGGGGGTGGGTGTCGATTTCAATACGTTAAATGCTCATTAACAGCAATTTTAATCAGCAGTGTTGAATTGCAAGTCATTATACGTGGGTTTCCTCAGCCTTCTGGAACCTGACAATTAAAATCAGGCAAGAGGAGTGTAGCACTGTAGGAAGCTGCAGATTTGACAGGCAGATCCATTAATAGATAAAAAAAACAACCTGCTCTTAAGTAATTTTGTATAAGTCTGCTTTTTCAAAGTTTGGAACTAGCTTTGTAATTCAATTTATAAACTTTGGAAGAGACTGCATGCAATCAGTACTCTGCAGCTTTCAGTGGTCATATAACATTGTTGCTGCTTACATTTAGAACTAACCAAAAAGATCAAAAGGATGGTCCAGAAGAACACAGTGGCGCAGGGATAGAGCTGCTTTCTTTCAGTGCCAGAGACCTGGGTTCGATCCTGGCTGCTGGGGGCTGTCTGAATGGAGTTTGTACGTTCTCCCTGTGACTGACCGCATGGGTTTTCTCTGGGTGCTCCAGTTTCCACCCACACTCCAAAGACGTACAGGTTTGTAGGTTAATTGACTTTGGTAAAGTGGTTAAATTGTCCTTGGTGTGTAGGATAATGTTAGTGTAAGGGGTGATGACTGGGCGCCGTGGACTCGATGGGCTGAAGTGCCTGTTACCATGATGTATCTCTAAAGCAGCACACTGCTCTAACTGCACCTCCAGCTTCACAAGGGAATGGAAACCATATCATAGAACACTGTACAGATGGCTTCCTCAGAATCTGTTCAGCTTTGGTCACCCTGTTATACAAAAGATGTTGTAAGCTGGAACGGGTCTACTGAAGATTCACAAGGATGTTGCCAGGACTTGAGGGCCTGAACTATAAGGAGAGGTTGAACAGGCTAGGATTTTATTTCCTCGCAGGAGTGGAGGAGGATGAGGGGTGATTTTATAGAGGTGTACAAGATCATGAGAGGAACAGATAGGGTAAATACACAGTCTTTTACCCAGAGTAGGGGAGTCAAAGACCAGAGAGCATAGGTTTAAAGTGAGGGGAGGACATTTTAAAAAACCTGAGGGGCAAATTATTTACACAAAGGGCCGGAGGTATATGGAACTAGCCACGGGAGGAGGTAGTTGAGGCAAGTACTATTACAACGTTTAAAAAACATTTGGACAGGTACATGGATAGGATAGGTTTAGAGGGATACTAGACCAAGTTGGCCCCAAACCTCTCCTGCATTAGTCTCTCCCCCTCCCCCCCCCTCCTCCCCTCCCCTCCCCTCCCCTCCTCCCCTCTCCTCCTCCCCTCCTCCCCTCCCCCCCCCCCTCCTCCCCTAAAAAAAGGTTCACAGGGGATTGTTTAGTTTAGTTTAGAGATACAGCATAGAAACAGGCCCTTTAGCCCACCGGGTCCGCACCGACCAGCAATCCCCGTACACTAGCACTATCCTACACTCACGAGGGACAATTTATAATTTTACCGAAGCCAATTAACTGAACAAACATGTATGTCTTTGGAGTGTGGGAGGAAACCGGAACGCCACGGGTAAATCTACACGGTCACAGGGAAAATGTGTGCACTCCATGCAGACAGCACCTGTAGGCAGGATAAAAGCCGGGTCTCTGGTGCTGTAAGGCAACAACTCTACCACTGTGCCACCATAACCCATTGTTGTGAGCAGCAATGGTGTGGAGTAGATTGAGGGGTTGAGGAAATATGCACATCAAGATGTAGCTCCGGAAGCCACCAACGAACCCAATGCTGGTTGTGTGACATGCTACCGAAACCTTGACACCAATTCACTCATATTTGTGGGAATGTACAGATTCAGCCCGACAAGACTGACTCTCAATGCTTCTTAAGCAGCCTAGCAACCCACAGCTGCATAACTACCAGGAATGGCTAATAAATGCAGCCTTGGTAGCGTCACCCACATCTTGAGAACAAACAAATGATACTATCCATCAGTATAAGTGTACAATTGCCGCAAAGATTTCACTTAAGCATAACAATGCCTGTTTGAAGTTTTCTCCTCTGTGGGTTTAATCTATGAAAAGCAGACAACTATAGGATTTGTCATTCTGAACTTGGGCTGTTTGTAAAACCAATTATGTGTTACAAATTCTAAATTCTAGCTATCTGAGTCTTCTCTTAACGTTTCCCACCTGAAGGTTCACAAAGACTATTTTTTTGTATGCAGTCAGTGAAATATTTTTACACCTAGCTGAATTTTAAGCAGTTGACATTTTCAGACCTGATCTGTGGACTATTAAAATAATTATTTGGGGCCTAATTTAGAGGCTGCTGTTTTGGCTCATTTTGGGGTCTGGATTAGTGGCTCAGTTCAGGTTGAAGGATTTTTAGGGTAATTGGAGATCTGCCTTTGGGATTTTTTCAGGAGTTATTTTGGGGTCTGCTGGGGTATAGATATTTGAAGGGAGATTTTTAAGTGTGTTTTGAAGGTTATTTTAGACACTACCATTTGACTATTGACTTTAGACTTTTACTTTAGACTTTAGAGATGCAGCTCAGACACTGGCTCTTCAGCCCACTGAGTCTGCACCAACCAGAGATCACCCCATACACTCGCACTATCTACCACCCTAGGGAAAATCTACAATTTTACCGAAGCCAATCAACCTACAAACATGTACATCTTTGGAGTGTGGGAGGAAACCAGAGCACCCAGAGAAAACCCACCCAGTCACAGGGAGTACATACAAACTCCATACAGACAGCACCTGTAGTCAGGATCAAACCTGGGTCTCTGGTGCTGTAACACAGCAACTCTACTGCTGCGCCACTGTGCCGTCACCTTTCAACTAATCAAAACTAAATCTTTGAAACTTTGCGGATGATACAAAAATTGGTGGAGCTGTGGACACTGAAGGCTGTCAAGGAATACCCCTGTCGCACTGAAATGATTTCCATTTACCTCGACTCCATCCTATCCCCCCTGCTCCAATCTCTCCTGACCTATGTCCAAGATACCTCGCATGCCCTTTGTCTCTTTAATGATTTCCACTTTCCGAGCCCCCACTTCCTCATCTTTACTATAGACGTTCAGACACTCTACACCTCCATCCCCACCAGGAAGGCCTTAAAGCCCTTTGTTTCTTCCTCAACCGCAGAACTATTAAATTTCCCCCGACTAACACTCTACTCTGCCTAGCGTAGCTGGTCCTCACCCTCAACAATTTCTCCTCTGACTCCTCCCACTTCCTCCAAGTCCAATTGGCGTAGCTATGGGCCCATGTCTCCTCAGTAACCTGCAGCTTTGCCCTTGCTTTCCCACCCCCTAGTCGCAACAGAGACAGAGTCCCCCTAGTCCTCACCTTCTACTCCGTCAGCCGTCGAGTACAACACATAAATCCTCTGAAATATCCGCCACCTCCAGCAGGATCCCACCACGAGCCACATTTTCCCATCTCCACCCCTTTCCGCCTTCCACAGAGACTATTCCCTCTGCAAATCCCCAGTTAACTCAGCCCTTCAAACCCAAACCACTCCCTCCCCAGATACCTTCCCCTGCAACTGCAGAAGATGCAATGCCTGTCGCTATACCTCCTCCCCCAACTCTGTCCAGGGTCCCCGACAGTCCTTTCAGGTTAGGCAGAGGTTCACTTGCACCTCCTCCAACCTTATCTACAGTATCCGTTGTTCAAGATGTGGACTCTTATACATTGGTGTCGAAACGCAGACTGGGAGATCGTTTCACGGAACACCTTCGCTCAACCCACCTAAACCAACCTGATCTCCCGGTTGCTGGACACTTTAATTCTCCTTCCAATTCCTACAGACCTTTCTGTCCTCAGTCTCCTCCATTGTCTGAGTGAGGCTAAATGCAAATTGGAGGAACAGCATCTCATATTTCGCTTGGGCAGCTTGCAGCCCAGTGGTATGAATATTGATTTCTCTCACTTCAGGTAGCCCCCAGCATTCCCTCTCTCTCTATCTCACCCCCACCCAAGTTACACTGGCTTCTCATTTCACCCTACAAACAGCTTACAATGGCCTGTTTCCTTAATCATTATTATTTTTTTGTATAGCTTTCATTAATTGTTCTTTATCTCTCCACGTCACCATCTATATCGCCTGTTTCCCTTATCCCTAACCAGTCTGAAGAAGGGTCTCGACCCGAAACGTCACCCATTCCTTCTCTCCAGAGATGCTGCCTGTCCTGCTGAGTTACTCCAGCTTTTTGTGTCGACAACAAGATAGAGATCAGTTACAGATATCAGTGAAATGGCAGATGGAGTTTAATCTGGCAAGTGTGAGGTTTGCACGTGAGGAGGTTAATTTCAAGGGGAAAGCAAACAGTTAATGGCAGGACATTGAACAGTATTGATGTACGGAGGGATCTTGGGGTCCAAGTCCATAGCTTCCTGAAAGCAACAATACAAATAGATAGAGTCGTAAATAAGATATCTGATATGCTTGGAGACACAAGGAACTACAGATGCTGGAATCTTGAGCAAAATACCAAGTGCTGGAGAAACACAGCAGGTTAGGCAGCATCTGTGGAGGGGAATGAGGAGATGACATTTTGGGGCGGGACCTTTCCTCAGATTTCAGATAGTAAGAATATGGTTTTCTTGCCTTCATCAGTCAGGGCTTTGAGTATAAGGGTCAAGAAATAATGTTGAGCTTTATAAAACTTTGTTTAGGCCAGATCTCTCCATTATTTATGCTAGGCCCAGGACAGGTCATCTGATGTAGTAACTGGCAGGATGTAGCAACAGGCAGGATGTGGAGGCTATGGAGACTATGCAGAGGTTTACAACAATGCCACCTGGATTGAAGTGTAGAAGCCATAAGAAGAGGTTGGACAAACTTGGATTGTTTTCTCTGGAGCACAAGAGGTTGAGGAGTAACAGTCAAGGACAGGCATAGCTTTAAGGTGAGAGGGGTAAAATCTAAAAGAGGGTTTTCACAGAGGATTGTGGCTGCCTGGAACACGGTCAGGGTGGTGGTGGAAACTGATACAAGAATAGTGCTGAAGAGACATTTAGATGGGTACATGGATTTTCAGGGAATGGAGGGATATGATCATGGGCAGGTGGAAGGGATTAATTTAATTTAGCATCCTGTTCCTAATAGATATGGTAGGCCGAAAGGCCTGTCCCTATGCTGTGCTTTACTATGTCTTATGGAAGAAAAAAAAAGAGCTGCGTTGAATTATTTTTTTCCTCTCAGTTGTGGATTTTTTTGGGGGGGGGGGGGGGGGGGGTGGTATTATGGCTAAATTTGAGACCAAAAAACTGCAGTTCTGACAATTGAATTATTTTTGTTACCGCAATGTTAGCAAATTCCTTTACATCATTAATGGATCATCTGCATTTTCCGAGTTCTGTAAAGGCGCTCATCGTGTTCCAACCCACACATTTTTTGATCGTTAATTCCTTGGACCAACAATTATTTACGACGGTTCTCTCTCTGCAGCTGAACGTCTTACCGCAAAATGTGTGAATAGTTTACCGATGGCAACAAAACGAGTTGACCTTGTTTCCTTGCTCTAAACGCTGGGTTACGTCTCTACAGTGAGATATTAAATACATAAATCACTGGCATAGCGGGATTCAATATCTCATTTTTTAAAACAAATTGTTTAACTACAGCATTATAAATGTATGGAAGAAAACGACTCTGCATTGACGGGTCCCAAACTATTGAGTCTTGTATCCAGTTTGCCTTCACTGGAGTTTTAAAAAAATCAAGGAAGCATAAAATGTGCAAATAACATCATTTTGGGATCTCTGTGTACGTGAAGACCTTTGCAAAGTTAACTGACTGTAAGTCACAAATTATACCTGCGCTTTTCAAAAACATTAAATCCGTGTCTGCTTTATTTATCACTAGATAGTTCAGGTCAGCTCGTGTGCTTGACTCATTTGCAAATACAGGACCACCCGAGTGAATGAAATTGGTATGTTTTCAATGAAAACAGCAAGTCCCATATCAATGAAGTCCACCCTTCGTCTTGTTTTGCTCACCTTATCTCCGAGGTTAAATCTAGTTTAAGGGATGAGGGGCAAAGGTGAATTGCGAAGATCTGATATTTTATCACCTGGCAGGAGACACGAGTTCATCAGATTTAACTGTTTTGGGGGTAATCAATTAGAGAGCTATCCGCGGCGTGAAATGTCAACAGCCTCTGACCCGACCTGCACCCAGTCAAATCACCCCTCGTCTCCAGCTAGGAGATGGGAGCGCGGTCACGCTTCGCGTCCTTATTCGTTTGCAAAGTTGTATTTGCCATTGTTTGCAATTAAAAGGGGGGTTGTGTCTAAACTCCACGCCTTTGCTGGCTGGCGTGAAAGTATCGCATTAAACTGCATTTGATTTATCCAGGCTGTTATTGCTACTAAGGAAAGACAGAAAGAAATGATTGACCTAACGAGTTCACCGACTCTCCTGAAATTGTTTTGGTGAGTTTTTATTTCCTTTCAGTGATCGCCTCTTCGTCATAGGAGAAACTGAGGAAGTTTTCTGCTCGGTGGGCCGAGTCTGGTGTTGCGGTGCACGGCGGTGGTTTGGCCGGCGCTCGGGGAAGAGTCGATCCTGCAGGATCAGTGAGACTGGAGACAAAGACCTTAAACCAGAGGGTTAACAGGGAATCTGCTTCGTTCTGTATCTCTGCCACGTCGGATTCGCAGAGCTGGGTGACCTGTGAAACATCCACTCTCCAGTGGGGCTCTTTCATATTGTCAAGATTGTTATCAACTCCTGCTAAAGGCGTGTGCGCCGAATGATTTGTCTTCCAACCTTCGCTGTTTGTTTTGCCTACCTACCTCCACTTATTTTCCTCCCCACAAGTGATGTGGATGAATTCTGGCTAATTGAGTGTGTTGTTATTACGCCTCCGACTGGTATCGATCTACTGAACCTGGTTTGAGCTCAGATTTTGCTTTGAATTGGGACTCTGTCACTGCGACTGCGTGATTTCCCACATCTCATCCCAGGGCGACCACAACCTCAGTTTATTCGCAAGAAATATTTAGATGGCTCCAAAGGAAAAACGGTTTTCATGAAATACAACGGGATTGACACGATATGACTCCACGCTGTCTTAAGTTATCTGAAAATGATTGACACAAATATAAACACGTTTCTTAAAATGCTAGTATTACACATAGTTGATCGGATCATTATGTTATGTTATCTGTGCGTGTGTATATGTGTATGTAGACGAGGTAGAAACTCAAGCTAGTTATCGAAGCCTTGCCGGCGTTTACCTATGACACATTTGCTTTACATTTTTATTCTTATATATTTTTTCTTGTAAGACAAAAGGTTGTGTTTCATGGATATATGTTATTGAAGTTTTGCCAAATTAATTTTCATGGGCTCACCAAAAAAATATTGTAGATGTATACGGAAAGAAAAAGTTGGGACACAATGGTGTCTATATTCATGTAACACCCGTCAGGAGAAGACTCCGTTATATAATTATTTTGATTTTAACATTTCCTGAACCAATCTGTTGAATAAATTTAGAAACAAGGAACTACAGATGCTGGTTTTCATGGGCTCACCAAAAAAAAATTGTAGATGTATACGGAAAGAAAAAGTTGGGCACAGTGGTGTATATGTTCATGTAACACCCGTCAGGAAGACTCAGTTGTATAATTATTTTGATTTTAACATTTCCTGAACCAATCTGTTGAATAAATTTAGAAACAAGGAACTACAGATGCTGGTTTACAACAACAAAAAACACACACACAAAGTGCTGAAGTAACTCAGCGGGTGAGAAATGCCGCCTTACCCGCTGTGTTGCTTCAGCATCTTCATGTCTTATGTTGAATACATTTTACGGGTATGTTCGAAAATGTGAAGACGAGCGAACCCGACCAAAATAAGGGCTCTGAGTCGCGATGAGCAAACTTTAGGATTTATCCCACCAGCATTTATTGGAATGAACAAATGTGTATTTGCTTTTCCGGCACTTCACAGTTCATTGTGATGAATCTATTTTGACTGCTAATAAGAAACACACCAACACAACTGTTTATAAACTAACCTTTCCGATCAGAATCCTTTGTGACTTCGGACTTAGTACGAAACTTGTCCATTTTAACGTGGTCCTCTTTCTGTCCGGCAAATGGAGTGTTTATCTGACATCAGAGAGCATATTCTGATACACGAGATGGGACGTTGAAAATGGCTTAATTTGTAAAATATACCATTGAATTAAAATTGTCAATTATCATTGTTTACATTCCGTGAAATATATTTTGCATAATGCGAAATTGAGTGCACATTTTATTTTATGCAAATGTATAGATTCCGATCCAAATGCTGATCGGGCTAAGGCCCTTTGTCCATGAGTGGGGATACACCAATAATGGTCTCCATTGTTTTATTCAGGTACAGATTCTGGGGACGTAATAAAGATGAAACAAAACCTTAACCAGTGGAAATTCTACGTAATATTTGCCGTACAAAAATCAATAATGTTGAACAGTGTGGATTCTGCCCATTCCCCTGAAAAAATGTTTGTTGAGTAATGATTTAGAATGATTTCTTTTCACTGTACTGTTCACCTTTCGGTTTGCCATTCCGTCCTTGTTCTGCAATATCAAGATTAAAGGCAAATTATTCTTTATATTTCCTGACGTCAACGCACGTTGCAAATTCGTCCAAGGGCTTGTGTGAGTGGGCTTCGTTTCTATGCAAAATCCATAGATAAGACCAAATTGTATTGGCAAAAAAAAGTAGTTTTGGCCTGTACTATTTAGGAACAACCTATGATTAAAATGCGTTCTTTTTTTTTTTGTAAATGTACAATAATTGAATTTGTGCTAAATAGCTTTTAAAAAATGATGGCTATGCAATAATGGTGAAAATAGTGCCTTTTCTTTTACTGATGAATCGACAGGACACATCCACTCATTTGGGGGAAATATTGTCTCTGCAATGTCCAGTGCGATCTAAACAATCACGGGGAAGCAAAACGTCTGCTCAAGATTTATTTTATGTTTTAATATTCTGCCGTTATAACTAATCCTATCCTTCGGATACAATTTCGGTAGTTGGTGTTTTATCACATATTACAATCAAAATTTAATGTCTTGCTGTATATGATCATAACCCATGTACAACGATGATGCACAATATTGATCGAACAGCCTACTTTAAGGTTTATACATTCAGAAAAGAGTTTCGAGTTCATTTCCCAGTTTTTGTTTAAACGTGTTGGTAACATCGTTTGCCTGCCAGATGAGCCATGAGAAATGAAATCATCTTCAATTTTGAGAACCCCGTAGAAACCTGGGCGATCTGGAATCAGGCATCATTGCATCAGATTGCAACTTTTCTCCTCTGCGCCAGAGCGCTTTTTCCATCTCTGCAAGTCTCGAACATTAGTGTAAAAGTGCCAGCAATTGTGTGCTGTAAACCCTAGAGTCCATACGGGAACCAGCACCCAGATGAGCTGAAAAGCGATTTGATCTCCCTGGATTCAAACGCAGGAATGGAAGGCTGTCAAGCCATTCCGTTTCTTTCCAACTTTCATCAGCATATATTTTTCTTATTCATCTTAAAGGTGCAGTTGTAAAACTTACCATATTCCACGTTTAGCATAACATATAATAAACTATCTTGACTATCAGTCGCGCCTGCTACTCGATTTCACCTGAATTATGTAGCTGGCTATATATATATATATATTTGCATGAATATTGCTTACTTGCGAAGCTTTTCATGCTCAAATTTCATTTTTGAGTGCATATTATGGGATTTTTAAAAAGTACCCCCAGGCATATTTTCGTAATAAAACATACGAAATTTTTCGGAAATTTTAACATGAAGAATGAGTCGGTCTTTTGCCCTTTAAAACACATCTCCCTACTTTTAATGGCCAAACACACGGAACGTTACAAATGATGAACATCTTTAGTTTTATTTATGCATAGTTGCTCAGACACGTGTATATACAAAACAGATGTATAGAGTATCCACATGGCAGAAGACCATAGGTTTGTTTCTTTCTCTTACAAGCATGTCAAAAAAGCACTCTTCAATAAGTGCAAAGAATCTGCATTTCAAGCGCTTCTTGAGCAGGGCAATACAGGCACAGGACGACAATGGCTGGACTCTAATATCCAGACGCACAAACAATGAGTGACTCTGACGGAGTGTCAAGAGTAAGCATCTAAAACAGATTTAGCAGACTCCATGAGTAACCTTCAGCATGTCAGCATTTATTAAACTGTACAGACAATGGCAGCAACGCTATTGTAAGAAGATTCGTCTCGCATCAGAACAGTTTGGGGGCTAATGCATGGGAAAAACTCGGAGTTGCCAAATAGAACAGATTTACCCATTCACCGCTCAATGAAGGCTTGGATGAAAGCAGGGAACAGCTGATCTACGTGGAGTGAATAAAAGGGGAGTGGATTAATTTCTATGCTTCCAAATTTATAGAACCATTTCCATTCCACATTGCAAGGTAGGTCAGTAAAGTGTGACTGATTGGTGACAGGTATAGAGTGCACCCCTACTTCTGTCCCTGGGAGGAGCCGCTTCCACACAAAGAGGGAGAAAGCAGGAGACACGATTTACAAAACTATACCGGACAAACTTTCTTTTTCTTACTCGAGTCCATGCGCATACCACGCGGACGATGGCAAGATCTTTCCGTAAAATATTCACTTCATTTCCGGGGCAGGGAGAACAAAAAAAAAATCAGGAACACCAATCAATCGACTTTCAGAACCAATATGCCTCTTCACACCGGGCTTCGTTGCAGAATTCCACATCACCTCAAACATTTAGGACCAATACATTGAATGTCAAGTCACAGTTTTTTGCTCCCCTCCTGTTCATCGAGATAAGCAATGTGCAGGCTGCACCCAGTCCCGTGCTTCCAGCCGCCTGTAGCATTGACACAATTCATGTACGCCACTATCAGTACTGTTGAAACACATCTTCCAATCCAACATAGATCTGTTTACATAAACTGCTCAATCAAATCCAGAAATTCTATTGTATTCAATTATAAAAGGTGTAAGAATTGGAATTAATACTTTATCAAACACTATTTACAACATAGGTTGCTAATAATACAGAATTTAAACGATGTATTTTTCCTTTTGCCCTCCAATAAAAGGTACAAATCAATGTTCTAAGCTAACACTAATGTTATAGACTATTACAGGATACACAGTATCCACTGAACAGACTGATCCTTTTTTCCCTGCTTTAAAAAAGGCAACTAAAAACAAACAAGCAAATAGTTGTTGGTCTCAAATGTCCTCCAGAACAGGGGTGTCCAGTTTGCGTTCGAATCCTCCAAGTATGTAATAGTAATTGTTTCATATTGAATTTATTCATTATCAAAGCATGTTGGCCATGTCCTGTCTAAACAGCCAGAAATTAATTGGTCAAATAATAAACTGTAGTTTACAGCTGTCAGAAAAATATACAATTGTTCCATCACTATTACAGTTGGATAGCAATCCAGTTTTACAGGAAATAAAAAATGCAGTATTTTACATTCTCAGTTCATTACCTTTTCACTTGTTGAATATGGTGTTAAAATAAATTCCAAACTGTTATGTTATTCACAATGTCTATCCTTATTCACATGAAAACTATCCTTGTTACAAATGAAACCAGCATTTCTAATCTACCTTTATATTTGTGTTTCTCACATGGTTCAGCTTTATGCTAGTAGCCTTTGCAAATTGCACCACTCTTCAGTTCTGTGGTGATTCCCAATTTTTTCAAAGGCTATTTAAAGTACACGCATCTCCTACAAAAATGCAAAGCCCTGCCAAGAGCCCATGAAACAAGAAATGTGCGGAAAATACAAAATATTACAGACCATATTAGCTACTGCACAAGCACAGGGACCCTCTCTTCAGACACATGTTAAATTATAAGTCCCAAGAGGGATGGGGTTATTTCTATTTGTAATATCTCCCCTAAAGTTCTGACATGGTGACTCGATGGCTTGCGTGATCATCTTACGGTACTGAGTGATAAGGTATAAATATTGCATGGAGGACTAAAACCCTCTTGGGCTTCTGCTCAATATTCTTATTCTTCAGTCACTGCATCTGCCACTACTGTTTCTCATCTGCACTTGGATGACAAGAGCCAAACCACCTCAGGGTACTTTGAAAGAAGAAATGCACAGGAAAATAAGAATCATTAGTCTCAAAATATAATTTGGCATTTTTGCAAGGGTTTATCAGTTTGGACGCATCATCCCTCTTAATTACTCTCTACTCTCCGGACAGAAAATAAATCTTATGCCTGGATTAACTGAATGTCCCCCTCTTCAACAGTGCAGTTACAGAATTTGTGATGTTTCCTGATCCAGCCATGCTGTGTCAGAGGTTCCTTGGATTTTTGAGCACTACAATGTTGAACGCATCAAGAAAAGGAATAGTACAGTCGCCAAAAGTAGCGGGGATATCCTGGGTGTTTGAGCATCATTCTCACCCCGCGATGGCTCAGCTTCATGGATGGTATCATCTATTTAGACAGAACAAAGAGAGAAAGCAATGCGGTTACAGCAAAAGCCAAATGAAAGAGTAATCCTCAGTACTTTAGCCACATTTACAGGTCAGCTCAGCTCCTTGGCTAAACACATTTCATTGTCACACTGGCAATTCATCTTCTAACAATCTACAATGCTTTTCAAATTTGTCTTATTTTTTTAACTTTCACTGAGTTTTATGGAGTTTATGCAAATCAAATGCAGTAGCTGGGAGGAGGGAATATGATGCCAATTACCAAGTAAAAATATTTAAACCCACAAGCCAGACATTTAATGCCAAGGAGCCAACTAATTTCTGTATAGTTTGCTCAACAAATTTTAAAAAATAATTTCATGCACCACATCCACTGTTGGCCTTCTCATCAAATTACTTAGCATTATTTAAAAATTGGCCATTGCATACGCTACTGGTAAATTTTAATCGCGTACCTACAATGGAAGAGTTCAGATTAAATTCATTCCAAAAATCTGAGGCAATTGAAACTAGTCGAATCCAATCTTTCTGGTTTTGTTTGTAAAACAGATCTACAAACTGCATGAGAAAACCAACAAAGTATCTCACTGAGTCGCTGTTAATACGATCACAATGACCTTTTTTTGTAACAAGGCAGACACTGGCAACAGCTGAATGGCACAGTGAGTGTATTTCTTCATCCAAACTTGGTTTGTAAATGAGGAACTAATATTAATATTCTCCATTTGTTGCTTGGAAGACTATCACTGGCTATACATTAGTTTAAAATCTGTTTTAATTGCTGTCTCGGGAAGTGAAGCCACCACTGCAGAGTGGGGTCTGTTTTCTGTTTTGTCAATAGTCAAGAGTGTTTAGTCTTGGGTTTGAAAAGATAATGTCTTCAGGAGGAAGAGCGACTGTTCCTGTATTTGCCAGTACAGAAATATCAACTGGTAACACCAAAGTTACATGAATTTTCCTTCCTTGGCAAATGGAATCCTTGTCCAAGTTGACAGCCTGCGCAATTTTTTTAAATGGTATTTTACACTTAATAAAACCCCAACTACACTGAGTTTTGGAAAGATTCTATTAATTTTAAATATTGCCTATCTGGTAGAAGGCAGTCCCAAAAGGTAAGAGATATAAGAGATGATTTTCTCTGGTTAACAGCTCCTACATATTTGCAAAATATTAAGCATTTTACATTGAATGATTTTGATTAAATTTTGAGACTGAGCTATTGGGAACCTTTTTCACAATAGTAGCTTTAGTGTTAATCAGCATTAATCCACTGTATTACCTTACCAAGGATGATCAGTTTTGGTTGACTGATGGAATTATCTGAAATTCAGATTTTACGTAGAAATCTCAGAATTTGTGAATCCAGTTGTCATTTTATATATTTTGTATGTATTTTCTATCACAGGGATTACATTTCCAATCTAATCCTTTCAGCATGTAACATGATGGCAATGTTTGTTTTGACTAAAATCTTCACAAAACTTTAACTACTCTAAGAACAGCACCTGATAAATGGTCTTTTGTTAAATATCCAATATTTTCCAATCCTGCCTTCACCTACAACTATACTGTCAAATATAGATCCTTCGCTTATGCCCTCCTCATTTTCTTTAACCTTCAAAACCGTTCTGTCTCACTACTTTACTGTCTACTATTAATACCATATTGAAAACCTCTATCTTTGTCCATGTCTTTAATCTCACCTCTAAATTCCTTGACATTCTATACAATTTTCTGCTCTCAGTCCAGACATTTTAGGTCAGAGATGTTTGGCTACTCGAAAATAAATGCAAGTAGCTGTGTGCTAATAACATTGTCAACCAATCTCCATTCAAATAAGGATGGTCTGTGATGACAGAACTTGAAAGGATGCCTCAACATTGGGTTAATATCCCTTCATTGGAACCAAAGATAAGTTTGAATCCTGAGCTAATGCACATTCCAAGCACAAAATTCCTCTTTCCTCATTCAGCAGTGAAATCACTTAACACTGCAAACTATTTACATGTTTACATTAAAATGGACTTTGTACACCTTGATGGGAACTTTGGGGAAATACTCTGCATTTGGTGACCAGGTTAGATTTTGTCCAACTGGTGTGAAGTACCGTTTTACTTGAAACACAAGATTCTTCTATGTTTTGATGAGTGATGGCATCTTTTGGGTGGACTGATCTCTTTGTAGGAGCAGAGGGCTACACTCGTAGGGGTAGGAGTCATTCATAAAGGGACATGAAATCCCACTGACATTCCTTTTGATCGAGAGCTTTGAATTTAGTAAACTTGTGTCATAAGTTATATCATTGCCACTCTGTTAGAAAGCATCGAAAGATAAATATTTGTAAAGAATTGTCAGAAGGAAATGGCAAGCGAGCTAAAATTTTAAAAATCTTTAGAGCATCATGGCAAAAGAGCTAAAATTAAAAAAAACACTGAATGTTCAGTCAAAAGGACGGACGAATAGGTTGCAGGTTTAATTTGTACATGCTGATGGAGCATATGCTGATCTCTGATGACAACTGGAAGAATTGGGGGCGGCACAGTGGCTCAGCTGGTAGAGCTGCTGCACACAGAGCCAGCGACCCGGGTTCGATCCTGACCTCGGGCACTGCCTGTGTGGAGTTTGCATGTTCTCCCTGTGACTGCGTGGGTTTCCTCCGTGTGCTCGGCTTCCTCCCATGTGTGGATTTATAGGTTAATTGGTTTCCATAAAATTGCCTCTAAGGTGTAGGCAGTGGGATAACATAGAACTATTGTTGACGGGTGATAGGAGGTCGGCCTGGACTCGGTGGGCTGAAGGGTCTGTTTCCATGCTCTGTCTATAAACTAAAACTAAGTAACAAATAACTCATGGTTTGCAGTCAAGGGAAGAAGCTGGGAAAAGTGTAAAGCGATGGGCTGGCTTACTGCTCTTGATCACAATATGGCTATCATTACTGGAAGAAGTACCTGCATCAACTACATGAGAACAGGATCAACTACATCAACTGCATCAACTACATGAGAACAGGATTTGGATATCATATCCCCCATTTGTCACTGGCTGTATAGGGACACTTAGCTGAGGCAATAAAAATGCTTTTAATACAAAAATATGTATATGTGGAAAAATAAAAACACTATTAAAGTGTTCAGGATCAGTCATCTCTCGGTTGATTTCTAAACAGACCTCCAAGCTCTGGTGGTTTCTACCAAGAAATGTACAAGTGTAGGATCAGGTGAGAATTGTTATTTTTTGGTAGTCTTTGTTTAGGCATATGCAATCTCGATAGATGTTCAAATCAAACTGCCACACAATCTTTTACTCAGGAATTCAGAGCACTTAGTTAAACTGAGACCTGGTCATGTATGATTCAAACAAATCAAGTGATGCCTTTTAATATCCAGGTTACACTTTTTAATAAAGCAACTTCTGCAATGCAGGAGGTTGCAGGGAAACCTGATAGAAGTATATAAAAATTATGAGAGGCATAGATAGGATAGACAGTCATAATTTTTTCCCAAGATGGAAAAAAATCAAATACTGGAGGGCATAGCTTTAAGGTGAGAGGGGGAAAATTTAAAGGAGATGGGCGTTTTTTTTACACAGTGTGGTGAGTGCCTGGAACGCACTATTGGGGTTGGTGTTTGAAGCAGATACATTTACAGCAGATGGTGGCATTTAAAAGACTTTTGGATCGGCACATGGATATGCAGGGAATAGAGGGATATGGGTTATATGCAGGCAGATAAGTGATGGTCTTGGCATCAGTTTTTGCACAGACATTGTGGGCTGAAGGGACTGTTCCTGTGCTGTCCTGTTCTATATTGTATGTTAACATGCAATAAAGATTAGCAAATGATTAGTTTCCTTCATGCTGGTGTGCTCCAGCTGTGCACCAACTCTGAGTCACATTTTCAGCATTGCTGATAGTCACAATGGGCCAAAGGGATTTCTTGTGTGCTGTAAATTTTATACAATGCCGAAACAATGACAATGCATCAAAACATGGTTTATTGGCTGCAGAGAGCTTTGGAACATTCACAGTCTTTAACAACTCCATATTAATACTATTTCCCTCCCAGACAGAATGTAATCCCATCAATCTGGGTTGAATCCAAAACCTAATTCCAAAAGTGAATGGTGAACTCTGATCCACTGTGCCACTCAGTCCCTCAAAATAATGAAATTGACATGTTAGATTTGCTAAAATATTGATAGCAGCAGACAGCAAACACAACCAAATGTACTCGGAGACATAAATGTTGGTGGTGGCAGACTTTAATGAAAAGGACAACATTAAAAATACAAAGACACATAAATATGCTCCAGACACATCTATTTCTGTTCCAGGCAGTGATACAGGCAAATAAAAGCCTGAATTCTACCAAACTGAGGGGACCAGATGTCACAATGTGACAATATTTACAGCCGTCATGGACACATTTCTTAGAGTGCATGAAAACTGGAATCCCATTCAATTTTGGAACAATCCCCGTCTCCCTCCCACATACCAATTTAAAAAAAGTTAGTTTCATGCTTTTGATTTCATAAATCATTAGTCCGTTTTATTGGAATATTATGCAGATCAACTTCCTTAATTAAAACAATTTTTTGAATTAGCTTCTTTTCTATGAAGCAAATGCAAAATAATGGTTAGAAGACAGCAGAAGCATTCTACCCGCTGGATATCCTGTCTCAATATATTTGTACCAAGGAGAATATCCAGCACTGCACAGAATAAAAATCTGGCACACCATGCAGGAGTTATTGCATTGTCCTGTTGCAATAAATATAGAAGAGAGTCATCAAAAAAAGGGGAGGAAGGGGCACAAACTTTCAACACAGAACCCATGCAGGGCATGCAAACTGTGAAGGAGGGACAATTAAGAGAAGGGGTTTGGGTGGGGGACAGACGAACTGGTTAAAAGATTCTCTAAGCATACTAACCTGCTGGTTCTAATGAACTGTCTACTCTGTCGTTAGCACCGAAAACACTTTCATGTACACCTACAGTTTTCGAACAGCTCTCTATAACAAAAATAGAAATAATAGCCAAATATGTTAGTGTGACATTTTTAATTTCCCTGCTATTTTTTTATTTCCTTTTTTATTGTTCCACGTTGTGTAATGCTGAACTCGTCCATTTGTTTCAGCCATGGAAAACTTTCAGAAACAACAAGTTAGCAACTGCCAAAAAGCTCAGTGAAGAAATGTAAGAAAAAAAATATGATGAAAAAACACAGAAAATGCTATATACAGAACAGATACCACACAGGATATATACAATAAGAAAGAAAAACATTTTTTTTTACCACTGCTTACAATAAAGCATGCACTAAAGCCACCCTTGCAAGCCTGCTAAAGAAACTTACTTGATTGTCGCACAAGGACTTTCAATTTTAAACAATTCTTCTTTCCGTTATCTGGAATAGCCGAAGCTGTGAAGTATGAATAGACACTATTTTAGGATTTTGCAACAAAAACAAATAAAGCATTTAGTTTCCCTCCTCTTTAGTTTTACTCACAAGTTAAAACATGTCCCAGATCACCCAATGCAGCTGACAGGAGAGTGAAGTTAAGTACACTGACTGCAGAAAAGGCTTCAAGAATTTGAAAGTAAAAATTCACAACGCATTGGTAAAAGGCACGCCATTGACTGAGATTACAGAACAATGTTTATCAATTCAATGTGTAGGAACAGCAGATGCTGTTTTTTTGTGTTTATCCTTTATCAATTCAATGTCAGCAGTTTAAAATTGTGGCATTTGTGGCTTTGGTAAAGATAACTTGGAGCGCTTTGAGGTCAAAACCACAAATCTGATTATCTTGATGCACAAAGTCGAAACAATTGGTTCTATGGTGACATTGGTTCTTAGCTTTGACCCCCCTCCCCCCCCCCCCCTCCTCACTAAATACTTTAAAATGTGGCAACTGTTTCTCTTAACATAACGGATTAGGCAAAAGCTCCCACAAAATTACACAACCAAGAGCTGCTGCCTTTACAACTAAATGAAAACACCAGAACTTGCTGTTCGGGTGAAGTACTTGAGGTTAGTGTTTACCGACAGGAAATGACTACTTTCCTGTGGATTCAGCTGACCCTCTGTTACAAACAGTGTTGCTTAAATCTAAGGGACTATTTAATTGTCCACAGGAAATCCAATAAAAGAGAACTTTCAGAGGCACAGGTTGGACAAGACTTGATATTCTCAACATCTCTCACCTACCGCTGACCCCACCAATGGGCAACTACTTGCCCGGTCATTCTGAAGAAGGGTCTCGACCCGAAACATCACCTATTTCTTTCTCCAGAGATGCTGCCTAACCCGCTGAGTTACTCCAGCATTTTATGTCAATCAACAGAAGTACCTATCAGTACTTACCCATGTTAGAAATAGAAAATAGGTGCAGGAGTAGGCCATTCGGCCCTTCGAGCCTGCACCGCCATTCAATATGATCATGGCTGATCATTCAGCTCAGTAGCCTGTACCTGCCTTCTCTCCATACCCCCGATCCCTTTAGCAAAAAGGGCCACATCTAACTCCCTCTTAAATATAGCCAATGAACTGGCCTCAACTACCTTCTGTGGCAGAGAATTCCACAGACTCACCACTCTCTGTGTGAAGAAATGTTTTCTCATCTCGTTATAGCTCGGAGGCTGGCTCTATTAGTGGAAAGGCTTGCCAATTGCCAGGCCAGCCACCATCTAATTGCCCCCTCTCCCAACTCCCTTGCCATACAGCTGAGTGATATAATCTCCCTGCCTTGTCATTCATGGGTAGCTCCCACTATTCAGCAATGTGCCTCTGCCAATACCTTTAGCACGAGTCTACAGAATGGCGGGAGGCTTAAGGCTGAGTGAGACAGGAGCATTCCTAGGGAATCTGATTTGTCAAGTGGACGTGGGATGAGAGAGCGAGGATTGGAGGGAGGAGAAGACAATGAACTTCATGAATATTGCGAGCTTCGGTAATATTTGCCTGAAATGCCAGCCAAACAGCCAGACATATTTTGGGCAAATAAAATGAAGACCGAGGCTGCTCCTAAATCCTGACTTAAATATTTTTTTGTGTACTGCTTCCTTCAGGATAGTGAACATGGTATTCTTCTTTGGGGAAGACTGTGAATATGAAACAACATCATTTCTCAAATACACTCAGCTAGATGCCATTGAATACCAGTCAGGTATAAAACAGAGGTGTTATGCTGTCAGCATGCAAAAGGGCTGGTGACGTGTATACTGATCCCTGTATACTGATGACCAAACTGGGGGTGTCCTGACAAACGCAGTCAGGAGTTCAATGGGATCACTCAGGTTTCTCCTGATCAGCGCATATAGTGGTCGCAGGTGCTGGTGAGAAACAGGTGAATGTTGGGTTAGACATTCACCATCGACAAATAAAACAAGAACAAAATCTGAAGTAAAACCAGAAAATGCTGAAACAATGAAATGCCGATGCTGGTTAAAACACAAAAGGACAGAGAGTGCTGGAGTAACTCAGCAGGTCAGGCAGCATCTCTGGAGAACATGTATAGGTGACGTTTTAGGTCAAGACCCTTCTTCAGATTGATTGTAGGGGGAGGGAGAAGAAAGCTGGAAAAGGGCAAATGCCTTATATTAGCCCGGCTACTGCCCTCCCATGCATTCTGCCTGTCCATTTCCCGCACTCTCAATTTGCTGTTTATGATTCAAATAAAATCTTTAACTATTGCCTAATCAATTGGATTACTTTAAAAAACCCATCCTCAGACAATGTAACTAAATGAACATGTGCAAGGAAGTTTGCGAATTTTGCATCTGACTGCGCTAAAAGGTCATTGGTGTAAATCCCAAAGGATGATCTATTATCTTTAAACGAATAATTCATCTACGTGCACTGAAAAGTCCTTTTGAAGAGAAAGGAAACAATAGAGCAGAGCATCCTGGCTGGGCTTCGCAAGAGTGAGGCTATTACAAATGAGCAAAAGAAGGCAGACGTAGAAGAAAATGTACGTAGAGAACAAACAAAGCTTATGTAGAGGAATGACATGAAGCATTCGAGGAGATGCCACTGCTATGGGCCAGCTACAGCAGGATAGAGATATAGAAAAACAGAGCTAGCCCAAGATAAATATATTTGATAAAATGAAATGAGATCACTCACAATTTTTGACCATTCAAGTATAAGATTTAGCTCTTTATTACTTTTCTTATTACTTTTACACAGCAAACATGGGTTAAAATAGTCACCAAAGGGTTTCTGCCCAACAGTGCCGAAACTAAACATTAGCCATTTGTCTGATGCCACAGTGGGCTGTGTTTAAATGAATGCCCCTGATGTGAGAATGGATCAATCAGCCTTTGTTGGGCTCTGTTCCCTATTAATTTGCTCAGTGGAGAGATCAGACCTTGCACAGAATGGAACTCAACCTGTCAATACAGAGTATAACCCTGAAAGATAATAACCGATGAAAGCTTTACCCTGAACTCTACCGCTATCTTATGTTCCCTTTCTCACCAGAAAGCTTAATGATGCCGGACATGACCTTCAGCATTCCTTCCAATTTATCACCGACTAGTCAATTATAATTTCACCACAACAATTATCTTTTTCAAAGAAAGTGAGAAACAGTGTCAGAATTAGTGGAAATTCATGAGCTTGATTCAAACCTGCATTTGCAGGATAAATGTATTTCTATTCAATTTGAAAGTCACCAAGGACCCTATAAGCCAAGCAAAGTGAGGCGAAACAATGTGTGAAGTTCATAACTTGCAGTTTTGAGTTCAGTCATTTTAATGACAATATTCTTATATAAAGATAGCGGTGACCTGTCTCTCACTTGAACACACTGTGAACCTCTGCACACCTTGTTGAGCATCCAGTTGGAGCTTGCACAGAGCAAATTTGAGCTTCATGCGACTTCAGCTGTTTGGGCATTGTCCGAAACAGAGTTAAAGCTGGCAGGTTTGCATTGGAACATCCATGACAGGTACAATTAGACAGAGACTGTTATTACTATTCCCAGGCTCAAACAATGAGGACAGCAGTGGTAATTATGATAGCTACAAGAGTTCAAAACCTCACGTATCCATAACAGTCTACCAAAGTTGGCATTTATACTCATCTTCATCCTGACTTTCTTGGCATGTTGTATGTTATCAGCCACTCAAAAGTCCCCTGCTACCCATACAAGCTGTAGTTTTATTCAACACAAGTAACTGGCCTCTGCCAAAATAGTACAAGTCACACTGGCAATTTTAAACTAGCTTTAGGTGGTGAGAGTTTCCGCTGTGCATTGTGGCTGGTGTGTAAATGACTTTGTTCAGACTGGCAGTTTGACTATGCTGTAATATTAGATAGTTGCATGTTACAATCCCCAATTAGTATTCACAGGAATTAAATGCTCTTGTTGCAATTTGAAAAAAGACAGCAGTGAACAATACAGACTAATGGCCTACTCTCATCTGAATTTTATATGTGTCATTCTTGAATGTAATCATACAGATTATGAGAACACAAGAAAAAGCAGTACGCCATATGGCTCATCAAGTCTGCTCCATCATTTGATAAGATTACACCTGTTCCTGAATTTCAAATTCACCTTCCTGGCCTATCCTTAACCTCACGCTGTAAAATCCATCAATCTCGGTTTGGAATAATATCAACGACTGGGAATTCACAGTTCTCTAATGTGCAGAATGTCATACGTTTGCAGATCTCTCCAGAAAAACATAATTTCCACATCCTAGTCCTAAAGGACCAACTCCTTATCCTAAAATGATACCTCCTGCTACCCCCTATCCATTTTCGATACAAATGACTTGGGCAGCTTACAGCCCAGAGGTCTGAATATTGATTTCTCTAATTACAGGTAGCCCTGGCATTCCCGCTCTCTCTATCCCCCCCCCCACTCAAGTCGCTCTAGTTTCTCGTTTTCACCCAAAAAAGGCTTACAATGGCCTGTTTCCTATATCATCGTTACTTTTTTGCATATCTTTCATTCATTGTTCTTTATCGCTCTGCATCATCATCTATATCTCTCGTTTCCCTTATACCTAACAAGTCTGAAGAAGGGTCTCGACCCAAAATGTCACCCATTCCATCTCTCCAGAGATACCGCCTGTCCTGCTGACTTAATCCAGCATTTTGTGTCTACCTTCGATTTAAACTGGCATCTGCAGTTCCTTCCTCCACATTAAACACTTTTGACCCTCTTTCTAGATTCCCCAGCCAGAGGATTGTTCCCCAACAATCGGGGTATTATTTGTTGTGTCACTATCACCACTCATTCCTCTAAACTGCAGTGAGTACTGAACAAATCTGGCTCTTCAACCCACCAAGTCTGTGTTTACTTGCACTAATGACTTTTTTTTTGCAGTCTTCTTTCTTTTTGAAATGTATAATTTATCCGTAACATATGTGTTGTCTGAGTTTATGCGACTATGGTTCTGCTGCAGGCAAGATTTTCATTGTACAGCACCATACTTGTGCATATGGAAATAAACTTGACTTGACCATCAACAATGCATTTTATACCAACCTTACTTTATTCTCCTCACATTCCTGTCAACTTTCCCTAGATTCTACCTTTCACTGACACACAAATGACAAAATACAGTGGCCAATTACCCTCCCACCCTGCACGCCTTTGGGTTGAAAAAGGAAACTGGAGTGACCAAAGGAAACCCGTGTGATCAGAGGGGGGAACATACAAACATCACACTGAAAGCACTGGCAATCAGGACTGAACCCATGTCATAGGAGCTGTGAGGCAGCAGCTCCACTAGCTGCATCACTGAATCACCCATGTTCATTTCAATTTAATTGATTCTCCACTCTCAGGCACATTGACCTTAATTCATGAACTTGCCTCCTACCTAAAATTCCCTGAATAACCCATTACATCTTTTTACATATCCATGCTCTTCATATTCCAGTTTTCAATATGTTTAACTCTTCCTCCAGACCAGTGAAGGTGTTGGAGTTATAAACCATAATATCCTGCACTCCACCATCTATTTGCCAAAGTCTCCACATTGTCTCCACATCACCCCTTCAAATCTTATTACTATGGCCAAACTTTCTAACATCCAGACCACAAGAAAATCCCCATTTTAAAATCGCATGTTAGGAGTTTGTAAGTACCTAACTAGCAGTGTTGCAAAATTATTATGAGATTCTGGTATATGTGGTATATTTCACAAAGATGTGCCTTTAAAATAAATCATTGATTTATCTTCAAAAATCAATAAATCAAATGTAAATGATAACAGTAACATAATTTCATCATCTTAGTGATTTGTGAACATAATTCAATTTAAAGTTGAGTTTGTGAGCTATAAAGTCCCTTACTCTTCCCTTGATATCATATCATATATATACAGCGCGGAAACAGGCCTTTTCGGCCCACCAAGTCCGCGCCGCCCAGCGATCCCCGCACATTAACACTATCCTACACACACTAGGGACAATTTTTTACATTTTACCCAGTCAAATTAACCTACATACCGTACGTCTTTGATAAGGGCTAAACATTTATGATACAAGTTCTTTAGATCAACAAAAAGATTATAAGTAAAGAAATCAAATCCAAGCTAAATGGTATTTCAGAATGACTATTTTCAACATATCCAGAGTGCAATCCATTCATTCATTTAAGTTGTAAACTCTGATATATGAATATAAATATTTATTATGTTTAGTTTTGAAATTGAATACTTTTGGTTCGATCCAATTGATTTTATTCATTTAAGGGTTGCTTCTTGCACTGTCAATTTATTTTTTGTGAAAAATAATAAATTAAATTTTAGCCCTAAGATGGAAGCAAACATTTTTCAAATTACACTTAAATATTTGGATGCATCTAGAGATTGCAAAAGCATACTTCCCATCATCTAGAGCTAAATTCTATCAGACAATGTTTGTGTTCAACACCTAGGGTTTAAATAATTGTTGTTGTGCATTTCACAGAGGAATTATCAAACAAGGTTTGGCACCGAGCCACATAGTAAAGACAAATCTAGAAAGTTTGCCAATGAAATATGTTTTAAGGAACAAGGAGTTCTCTATATTTGGAGTGAGGTTATGAGGAGTTTTAAGGAAGAAAGGAGAGGTTAAAGAGGCTGGGTGGAAATCGCAGAGTCTAGGATCTTAACACTGGAAGGCACAGTGCAATGAGTGAGCAATTAAAATCATTAATGACCAAAGAACAAAAGCTCATATCTTAAGAAAATTGTACGGTCGGAGGTGAGATGGCCAAAATATTTAAACTGAATCATGACATAACCAACGCCAAACATGGTTTGGAGGCACATATGTGATGAGTGAATTAAACTGGATGTTATTTGGAGCATGGGTAGGAGTATTATAGACAGGGATAGAACTTGGGAGCCCATCTGAGAGATCATTGAAATAAGCAGCACAGAGGGAAGCAAGGCATGGAAGGGTAATTAAACTAGCAGAAAAGATGAGGCAGGATCAAAATCAGGCAATGACCCAGAGATGGAAATCAATGGACATTGATAGCACAGATAAGTCATCTGCGGCATATTCAATTGGAAGATGTGATACCAAGGTTAAGAACGGTCTGTTTCAGTTCAAATATTGAACTGAAGGAGAGATGAAGTCAGTGCTTTTGACAAGGACTGAAAATAATGGCTTTGATCTTCCCAATAATTGGTTTCAGTAAATGTTTGGTCAGCAATACTGGATGTTAGACAGGCCTTTTAGCTAATTTGATGAGAGATGGTGGCAAAGGTAGTGCTAAATGTTATCAGTAGAGTTGAGGGAATCAATGACATAATGAGGTGCTGTGAGGATCCTGCTTCCTGAAGCTCAGTGCTTCTCTAGCTCTCCATCCCGAAGAATTTCCTCAAGCCCCATCTTTTTGACCAAGTGTTTTAACTTAATATCACCTTAAGTTACCCAGTTCCGTTTTGTTTAATATAACTGATAACAGTTTATATTATTTCTGATGCACGAACATCACTGTAAATGGAAACTGTGATAAGAGCCAAACTGCCATGATCTTCACAAGTCAAGAGATTGAAGAAATAAGTCAGGTGGGGATTCTTCATTTTGAAGGTAGGTACTGTCACTCCCAAGACAGATTTTTGCACAGGCCAGAGTCAATGCAATCATCTGCAAGTTAATGGAAAGCCACTGCTCACCATCAAACAGGTATTCTGAAGGAAATTAGAGCATAATAGCTGATCCACTGGCAGGATCTACCTGGTGGTTCTTACATTCCCTCTTCTCAATGGTAACAGTGAGATGAGAATGTGGCCAGAGTGGTGTGGTTCTTTGATGATAAAAGCTGCCTTCTTGAGGCAGAACTTTCCACAGATCCCTTCGATGGTTGGGAGGCCAATACCTGTGATGGGCTGGGTAATGTCCTCCAGTTTATACAGCCTCCTTTGTTCTTGAGCATTTGAATTCCTGAATCAGGTTGAGATGAACCACATCAAATTGCTCTCCATCTACTTGTGGAAGTTTAATGGAGTATTCATAATTATTTTGTGAACAAATCAATAGAATTCAGTTTCTGAACTTAATGTAGGATGTGGAATAAAACAATCTTTGCCTTTTTATGCCTGTCAGTTTCCACCTTGTCACAATTTCAAGTTTTTCTTTTGAACCCTATTTAAAGCAAATTAGATCATGAGCAGCACTATTATTCCTTCCTGCGCTTACAAGCCCAAATTCAAAAAATTAGGCAAGGGAACAAATATTTAAACAGCCAATTGACCACTGCAGTGCATTACTGCACTGACCACTACAATGCATTAATTTGCCTCAGGATTAATCTGCTGATGTGCCGCTGGTAAAATATAAAATAATCCAACATTTGTGTGTGATGAAACTTAGTGATATCAGTTGACAAGGAAAAAATGTTTCACTCACTATTTTTGATGAGTAGATCTGTTGACATTTGTTCCTCTCTTCACTGATGCTGTTTAGCCTGCCAGTATTTTGTTTTAGTTTAAACCTTTATGTTTATTGGCACAGTTCATTAGCCTGAATCATACACAAGATGACCCAAGCCCCAGCTGGTTCCATTCCTGCAGCCATATCACTGAGCCTTCACTGCTGCAGGGGATCTTCAGATTGCAGAATCCCCGCTCCTGCCCATGAACTGCCCCTGATATCACAAGTTATAGCAGTAGAATTAGGAGATTCGGCCCTCGGAGTCTACTCCGTCATTCAATCATGATTGATCTCTGCCTCCTAATCCCGTTTTCCTGCCTTCTCCCCATAACTCTTGACACCCATTCTAATCAAGATTTTGTCTATCTCTGCCTTAAAAATATCCACTGACTTGGCCTCCACAGCCCGCTGTGGCAATGAGTTCCACAGATTAACTACCCTCTGACTAAAGATGTTCCTCCTCACCTCCTTTCTAAATGAGTGCCCTTAAATTCTGAGGCTATGACCTCTGGTCCAACACTCCCCCATTAGCGGAAACATCCTTTCCACATCCACTCTATCTATGCCGTTCATTGTTCTGTAAGTTTCAATGAGGTACCCCCTCAATCTTCTAAACTCCAACGAGTAGAGGCCCAGTGCTGTCACTCATCATATGCTAACCCAATCCTTCTGCTAACCCACGTCCTTCTGACAGCTCAAACTGTCTAAAGGTCTTTACTACCATCTCCAAACGTTCCTAACGATCAGTGATACCTGGTTGCCATTGAACTACATTTAATTGGAAAAACAAAAATTGTAAGTATTTAAATAAATTTTAAATTACAAATACTGGGAAAAAAATCAAAAGGTGAAACCTTCACTTACCCTCTGCATGGTCAATGAGCCTATTTAAACAAATGGGCCATGTTGGATACACACAGTGTAATCAATCCCTATGCCTCAGAATGATCAGGAATAGCTTTGAACATAGTGGTGGCATTGGCATCTGTCATCCAGCTCATTCAGTCCTTCACATTGTAGTGTGTGGCTGACCCATAGAGGACGGAGCTCATTCATCCAATGCCAGCCAAACGCAAGTATGATATGGGCCGCAGATATAGCTGCACATAGTTCATCCGTCACATAATAATGATTTGTGGAACCTGCTTTAGTATCAGAGCTCACCCCCTTGTTCCTCTTCTTGAGGTCACACAACTGAGCATGACTAGATCCTTCATATCTCACTCAGAAAATATCAGCTTACTACTCCAAGGAGTCTGAGTTTCTGAAAAAGTAGCATATATGAGCAGAAGGGTCTGGTGTGAAACTGCCCAGAAAGTGAGAAAATAAAACAAAACGGAGTCTAGTTTTTTTCCCTATTTATAAAAATTATCTGGAGACTTTACTCAACAGAAATACAAATTCCATACATGGGTGATTGGTTTAATTTATTTGTTTCTGTGGATTAAATGGCAAGAGGCATTCACCACAATCTATTTCTAGGGGCAATTTTAGTATTGTTTATGTACATAATATTTCTTGCATGCAACTCTATAAATATTGCTGGACCCCACAAGAGAACCATTGTATCTTGTCACATCCCCATTATGGTTATTGGATTAAGTCCTGCTCCACGATTCCTAAATGAAACTGATCTAAGTTAGGAGTCACAAATCAATTAACCTCGTGCTGGGATGACATTTCTAAATGAACTCATACTGCCCCTGGCTCACAACAGGAAGCAATGGCTACTGTGGACTGAGCTGTATATTGGTAATTAGTTTCTATCATGCCACAAAACCAACAAAATCTCAACAAGCATTAAATGGGGATACCACTAAATCATACAGTTCCAATACACTAAAAATGTCAGTGTCTTCTTGCTTCTCCCTCTGGTTCTAAGAGGTCCGATTCAAGCTAATTTTGCCGCAAAAGTATACACGAGCTTGTAAGGAGAGCAATCAGAGTACACCATTGACCTTGTGCTTAAGAATATATGAAAGGTGTTTTCTCTCAAGCACAGTTGCTGACCTCACTAGAAAAAATCTGACCTAGTGTGTTGATAGCATGTGCAGTGGAGGGGGGGGGGGGAAATCAGGAAAGAAGGATTAGGATGTGGGTGGAATTAACAAGTGCAGATTAATGCAGACATATACCACAAAAAGAATGGGTTCTTCAAAAAATGGCAAGGGTAAGGGAGCAACCTCTCATACTGTGGATGCAGGTGGGAAACATTCCCTTCTTTAGAAAATGCACATATGGCTTGATTACTGTTAATATGAATCATCCATCCAGCATGACTCCAGATATGATGGATTATGCCCAAGTTCAGGGGTTTCTGCTGGGGAAGATTCAATCATCTAAGTTGCTGCAGAAATTTCTGCCAGAGTATCCAAGAAGTTTAAGGCAAGGAATGTTTGCAGTATCAGCTTGCTCAAGTTAAAGTGATAATTAAATGTAACATCTCCAAGTTTGCAGACGAAACAAAGCTGGGTGGCAGTGTGATCTGCGAGGGTGACTTGGATAGGTTGGGTGAGCAGATGCAGTATAATGTGGATGAATGTGAAGTTATCCATTTTGCTGGCAAGAACAAGAAGGCAGATTATTATCGGAATGGTGTCAGATTAGGAAAAGGGGAGGTGCAATGAGACCTGGGTGTCCTTGTTCATCAGTCATTGAAAGTAAGCAGTAAGCAGTGAAGAAAGCAAATGGAATGTTGACCTTCATAGCGAGAGGATTTGAGTACAGGAGCAAGGAGGTCCTACAGCCAAAACAGTACACGATAGCACGACAATTTTAGGCCCACCTTACTCACCTTCGTCCCTTTGATGCTAATGGAAGCCGTTTCATTGAAATCGGTTATATTTTTAAAGTTATTCACATTTTAAAGTTTAAATCTATCTCCTCGGCAGGGAGGGGGGAGGATAAGGGGGATGGAGTGGGGGGAGGGGTAGGAGGGAAGGGGAGGTGGTGGGAAGGGGGGTGGAGGGGAGGAGGGAGGGGAGGTGGGAGGAGAGGAGGGAGGAGGGAGCTGCACCAATGCAGGAGTGGTTTGGGCCCAACGGGTCCACTTGGTTGAGTAGGACCTAAACAGCTGAGCAGTGGGCAGAGGGGGGAAAAGAGCAGCTAAAATGAAAAACATGGCAATCATTTGTGATGCCCAGCAAAGAGAAAGTAAAAATAAAATCAAACGTTCATTTAAAAAAAAGAGTTGATGAATATTTGTCCATAAATTGGCTGGTATGAAATAAGGGTCATTTTAATTGAGGATTTACTCCTAAATTTCAGATAGCAACATTTGTGTAAATCAACACATCTCCTGCTGGAGAGAATAATGAACCAAGTCACAATCATTGTGCTAAAAAGCAAGTAAACTGGCCCTGGAACACCTCATTAGGCAGATGTTAAATGACCAGGAAGAACCCAAGCATGCAAGCTGCAAATGGACCGCTTTGCTAAATATTCCATGCTCTCAATTCCCCATAGTGTGAAATGTGAACTAACCAACAAATGGCCAGTGTGTTCTTTTGCTTAAGAGGGGAAGGAAGACACAGCTGTGCAATGGAATATAAATAATACAATATTTGCCAGTTATCCACTATGTTGTTCTATGGTTGAAACTAGACGGGTAAAAAACTGTTGGCATTTATGTTTGTGGGAAGTGTCGATGATCACAAATCTTCCTAAATATTAAGGCATCCAACCAAGTGAAATTCATCATTAAAGAAACAAGGAATTTTCAATGCTTGTCATGAAATAAGAGAACGAGTGGGCAAAATAAAATATACACTGACTAAAATAATTGCTTTAGGGCCTTTACATTTTTTTTTCTTTTCGGTAACAAATAGCTCCAAGGGGTAGATCAGCTTCACCAAGAGTATTATTTTTTTAATCAGATATACTAATTCATAGCTCAATGCCGTAATAAGAAATAAGCCATCTCCACCCAATAATTCCCTTTGTTTATTAACATTCATCAAGTGTGTAAAGCATCTAAAGGCTTGGTTGCAGATGTATAGCACTTGAGAAGGCTTCCTGTATTGCATTGTACAGTGGCACCAATTTGATGTCCATGCCTCTTACATAAAGGCAAACAAATCAACTGCTTTTCAACTGGCTGAATGGGTAATTTTCTTTTCAAACCTGAAAGCCCAGACTGCCAAAATTAAGAAATATTGCCTCAATTTGATTTTATCCCACATGTTTTGTTGATTAACTAGTTTCTTTTGCTCGAATGAATTACACCAGGTTCTGTCTTTGCCATCTAATTTTATCAGGGGCTCAACAAATCATCTTTATTGTGATGTCTTGCACTGAACTGGAACACTGAAGTAAAATTGGGTTTTTGTCAAATGAATTGCTTGAACCGTTAATCTTTATCAAAGCACTATAATAACTATTTTGTTTACTGTGGCAGTTAAAAATGTTTTAGCATTGCATTTGGCAGCCAGCACGTATTAATATATATAAAAATGGCAAAATTACTTGTCTTAAATACAAACCCATTTATTTTGGATAATGCTGAAATAAATGGATATGGAAGATCCAACCAAGGTGCAGGTTGCAGCTTTAAGGTCACCTTGCCTGCATGCAGGTCTACTGCAACTCACATTGAGCTCCTGCAACATTTATATGTCTTTGTCGGATGCATTGAGTGGGCTTGGTAAATCAGTTATCAATGGGCAAGCATTTAATAGGAGAAAGGTATTTCAAAGTACTTCAAAATGTGGTGAATGCAAATGGCATTAACTTAAGCTGAGAATTTGCTTCTTCTGTTAAAATAAGTTTATTGGAAAGAGACTACTTTTTTTTCTCTTAAAAATGTTTACAATGAATGTCTGAATCCTCACGGATCAATCTTCACAGTTCTCTACTTAACCTTCATAACTCTGCTGCTGTGCATTACAGAGAGTTTATTTTACAGACAGCCTAGGGATAAGCAGAAACAAAAGGTGTTCTGGGCAGCTTTATTCTCCCCACTTTCAGTTTGAGTTGAGGTGAGATTTAGCAGGACTAACTAGCACCTCTGAGAATTCAAGTGGAAGAATTTCTTCCACTTCAAACCAACACAATACTTCTTAAGACCTGCTATAATTTCCCATGGCACATAGCTACAGCATACTTGCGAGGAAAAAATGACTAGCTCCCACATTTATTTTACAGAAAGATTAAATCCGTTATGATCTTTTTCTTTCTCTTCTGTCAAAAGACATGTACTTTCCTATAACCTACCATGACTTGCCATCACCAAATGCACATTTAATTTTAGTAAAATAAAAAACTTTGCTTCAGTGATTCACATACTTCATTTCCTCCAGTGGCCATAATCTTTTGTTCTAGGAATCTGAGTAATTAAATTAATAAAAGAATTCCCACATAGCTTTCACTTCTATAATAAAAAAACAAGACGACATCCACCCTTTTAAAAATCGTAATGAATCAAAAACTTTTATAATAAAGGTTTCCACAACTACCACATATTTGGTAGCTGTGTGTCTCTTTTCCCCATTCCCTTTAATGGTTCCCATGGCTCCCAGTCTGACTACTCACAGGAACCTTTGAAATATCTAGACACTCATACTTGATCTTCTCAGTGAAGGACAAGAATGTCATTGTCTGTTCTCTCAACACCCAAGCAACATGACTTTCAGGTTACCTGTGGGGTATCTGGCAGAACCGCGGTGCCAGGGATGAAATACAAACAACTGTACAAGTGACAAAGTTGTCTGACTCCACACGGAGCATAACCTTCTCTGGCATGCAAAGTTGCAAGCTCTCTCAACGGGTTGACTAGAATTCCTCTGTGATTCCAGTCAATCATTTGCCCCTTGGTGGCTATGGTAGCGTAAGAACATTCCACGCTACCACGATGCTTTCCTATTGCCAGTTTCAGGATGGTCACAGGGGTCACCTCACTGTTGATTTAATTTTGTGGCAGCCTATTTGTTTGCAAAATTTGATGCTGAGACACAAAGTAATTTCACTGGGATGAGTCAACTCTCTTAAATTGGACACTGGAATTTCTGCTGGGGACAGAGAGCTGGGGACACATGCTTAGTCTACTTTTAAGTGAAAGGATTTAGTTATCTATTTGAAACTTCAATGGTTGAACCCTGCAACTGCACTGGGCTTCTTTCAAAGCAGATGTTACTGAATTCAAATGCACTTTCATTCTTAAAAGTTATGAACTGTTTGTCAAGACTCACTACTGTTGTGATCTCAGTTTCAATGCAATCATGCTTTGTGGACTGGAGTGGATGAAAAATTAATAGCTTGCAAGATTGAATCCAGAGCAAAATGCTGAAACTCAATGGATCAGCAAGCACATGTAGAAGGAGAAAGCAATGTATCCTTTCAGCTTCATACTTCTCTCTCACTCATTATTCAGTATTTGTCTTTCGTGTTCTTTTGAAATAGAATTTGTTGTGAATTGTACTGCTGCCTCAAGAACAATTTCTGGGGACAAGATCTTTTACGTACATATTGTTCACTAAACTGTTATTATTGATGAGTGTCCCATGAAATGTATTCCAGCGATTTGAATAATTCCACACTGATGAGACTTCAATGTTGACTTATAGGACCACTGAGAAGCAATGATCCACCAAGTTTAGCAGGGAAATGCTGGCAATTTCGCACTTCAAACGTGTAGAGTCCAACGGCAGGGTGCAAAGCTGTGGCAGCTTATTAATATGATATGGTGACAGGGTTTAGGTTTACTAGTATGACATGTGCACCAAGGTACAGTGAAAAGCTTTGTTTTACAAGCTGTCCAATTAAATCAGATCACTATACATAAATGCAATCAAATCAAACTTAAGTACAATAGATAGAGCAAAGGGGAAGATACAAAGTGCAGAATATAACACTGCAGAATATATTCTGAACACATAGTCATAGAGCAAAGAGGCCCTTCGGCCCAACTACCCCATGCAGACCAATATACCCAAATTACAATAGTCCCACCTGCCCACGTTCATTTGAATATAGTAGAACCACTGAGAGGGATTAAAGTAAGTTTGGATTAATTTGCTTTCTTAAAAATAATCAGCTTCTATTTATTTAAACATTTTGATTGATTTCTCAAAATTGAAGAGCTTTAATATTTGAATTCTATTTTAACGTTTTACATTTTTAATAGTTTGAATAATCTTCACAGCTTTGAAATCTTCTAAATTACTCAATCACAGAAACGATCAGGGAGGGCAGCATTAATCTGTGGTCATGTGGCATGCCAATAATTGCTTTTGATCCTGGACTTGATGCTTATAAATTCATGAATGTCCAAGGAGGCAGGAACTACTAAATGGACCTTGCGTATTTTCATTTGCGAACTACACTGCTGCAGAACGTGGGAAGTAAAATAGCAACAAATCTAGGAGCTGGACTGAGTTTGGGTTGAAGGAAAGATGTCCAGATAGGAGGGCAGGAATCAGGTCATTGGATCAAGGCCCAGGAGACTAACCACATTGTGGGGTTGGAGCCTGAGAGAGGTCAGCCAAAAATCAAGTTAGGATGGAGGTCAGTGTAGTGGTGTACAGTGAAATGTAGTAATTAAAGTGAGGGGAACCTTCCCAAGTCATGATGCCAGTACTGACTGGGATCTATTCAGAGAAATCCCCTGTTGCAGAGATTTTAGTAGCATTGTTATCTCCAATATTTCAGAGACAATTTTGCTATTAAAACCTTTCCAATGTAAAATATTTCAGGTGCTTTGGAGGACAGTAAACCCTCGCAATAATGGACCATTTGGGGGGGGGGGCAAAAATTTTGAAAGGCATAGATAGGGTAGACAGTCAGGACCTTTTTCCCCAGGGTGGAAATGGCATGATTGGAGCTGTAGATTTATGCTGAGAGGGAAAAACTTTAAATGAGATCTGCAGGGCAAGTTTTTTTTTTAAAACACCGAGAATGGTAGATGCCTGGAACACACTGCCAAGGATGGTGGTGGAAGCAGATACAATGGTGGCATGTAAGAGGCTTTTAGACGGGCACATGTATATGCACGGAATGGAGAGAAATGGATCACATACAGGTTGTGGAGATGAGTTTAAATAGGCACTATGTTTTGCAAATTGTGGGCTGCAGGGCCTGTTTCTGTGCTGTCCTATTCTATATTCTATCTGAAACAAAGTTTAACGTTGCTGAAAAGACTCAGGAGGTTCAGCAGCATCTGTGAAACTGGATTGATGATCTTCTGATGAAACGTTTTCAACCCGAGATGATAATTTTAGAAAAAACAGTTACCTCAGCAATCCACCGAAGGAGCATTACACTGAAAATGAGGCAGGCAATTGATGTGAAAAATTATCCACGTGAAAAAGTGTCCAATAATTCCTAGTCAAATTTCTGGAGTGGAGTAAGTCAGCTTGGGAAAATGCTATGATCATGTTCCACTCCAGAGGAAAACTCCTCCCATATGCTGAAAAATACTGCTTCCCATCAAATTCCATTGATAAAACATTTTGATTGAATACTAAACAAGGAACTTGATCGGGACCTCCCCGGAAACAATTCTGTATTGCGTACAAACCCCAGAGCAGTGTGCATTATAGTCCACCCTGCATGGCGAAATATGTACAATAGATTTTCCACTGTGTTCAGAGGTAGGCCATTGATCACAGTTGATTTGGAAAGGCCCAGGGATGAGTGTGGGGAAGCCCATGGGTGTAGGGACAGGTTGGTGGCAGAGTGCGAAGGTGACATGAAGCCTTCAAAATAAGATGCAATTTTGGGGAGAGTTCATTGGGAAAGGGTTTTCAGCCATCAAAGTAATTTTATTGGGGTCATGGATCTGACACATGATTAATTTAGAAAAATGGGATTGTGGAGGGCTAAATGACATAATGGCCTAAACAACACCAACCGACAGGCTTCACTGTGGATGGGGATAGGCTGGGTGATAAAATCAGACACCAACCTGCCTCTTGGTTCCCTGGCAGCAGCAGACCAGATAAAGCAGGAGCAGCTTCAATTCCTGCTGTGTGAGTGGCCCATACCATTAATAAACTTAGAAGGTACACAAGTAATGTCAAATGTGGAATGACAGCATTCCACACAAATGTGGAATGACGTGGCCTCTGTGCTGTACACAACGGGGGACTTGGAACAAATGTTAAATTGTGCAACATGATATAACACAAGCAAGTTTGAGATTAAATTCCCGTGCAAACACACAAAAAATGTTGCAAAACAAGAATTTTAAAGCCTACGTCGTGGGAAATTAAAACTGTGAATTAAGTTAGTTGACAAATAACACTCATCTTGCAAGAATTACCACTGTGTGGTATAAAACATCACTCTCAATTTATTGGGGAATCAAACGGAAACGTGATAATACTCACAGATGTAGTAATATTCTCGGCCAGGTCTGAATTCAAATCCTAATGAAAATGGAGTAAACAGCTGGAATTTTTCAGAGAATTTTAAAGGGCCATTTGCTGCATGAGGCCTGTTACACTCCCATCTCTTGAAGCCTTTGGAGGTGTGATCGCACGAGCTGTAGCCATCGTAATTCACCATGTAGAGAACGTAGCGCTCCGTCTTGTCGTCTGGCATGGACTCATCGTAATGGGGGCAGAAAACATCTAAGTAATCATTGATGCAAACTTCAATGTGGAAATCTCCTTTCATGAACCTGCAAAAAGAATAATACCTGTTATATAATCACCACTGTCAACAATTATTGAGAGAATATCCTGTTTTAAGAATAAAAAAACAGATTAAAACACTCAACAGTAAAGTACAGGGACTTAGGCCCACATTGCATGTGCCGAACATGATACCGTTAAACTAATCTCCTCTGCCTGCACATGATCCATATTTCTCCATTCCCTGCAATATACATGTGACTTCCAAAAGCCTCTTAAATGCCACCATCGTATCTGCCTCTACCACCACCCCTGGCACCGCAGTTTGCAATAATAAAATCTACTTAAATGTATATGTACATTCACTCCAGACTGTATCTCTTTAGAGATTATATGGGTACACCCAGCAATTGTTAAAAACCATCAAAATGGAAGTATCATCAAGACCTTTATATTTCTCCTCTCTTCAAATCCTGGATGATTATACTATGCCCAGCAATGGGACATTGAGTTCTGTCCAGCCACATGAAGGCAGTCAGGTCTAACTAACCACCACACTTCCAACTATTTAGTGAGTTTAAACCTTTCCTTTGAACTTGTCAATGGCCCCAAGCTCCCCCTCCCCCTCCACCGTGTGAAGATCTTTGAACTTATTTTGAAAAAATACACTGCACTAAAGAGTCACAATAAGTTTAGTTTAGTTTAAAGATAGAGCGCGGAAACAGGCCCTTAGGCCCACCGAGTCCGTGCCAACCAGTGATCCCCGTACACTAATGCCATCCTACACACACTAGGGACAATCTACAATTAAACCAAGCCAATTAACCTATGTCTTTCGTACGTCTTTGGAGGGTGGGAGGAAACCGGTGCACCCGTAAAAAAAACCCACGCGGTCATGGGGAGAACATAAACTAGTAAGACAGAACCTGTAGTCAGGATTGAACCCGGGCCTCTGGCTCACTGCACCATGCTCTTGACATGATTTGACATGTTTTATATTACAACAGTCCACATTAAAATATTCACTATTTAAAAAAAGTCCCAATAAAAGTATTTTAAAAGTACTTGAAGCACTATTTGGCAGCAGGATCTCCCATGCTCTTGGCGATTTTTATCCCAAATCTGTGTTATCTACTATCTGAAAGCTCAAGTTAGCATTTGGAGAATCTGGTGTTTGGTAAGCAGAGCCGAAACAGGAGTTCCTAATCAGCTTAGTAACAAAGCAACGGTGTGTCCACTTGGCTTGATAATATGCAGAGCTTTGCTGTTTGGAGCAGTTAACCTCTAATGTTGTAGCCATATGTTGCAAATGCAGAGCGTCTACTTGCTCCTAAAACTCAATACATGCAAATAAATAATCCTAAAGGTTCACAAGGTTTAATGGGTCACGTAGCATTTATAAAATCTGGTTTGTCATGGGGCTTCAAACAACAAATTCTCTTCCATGTACATTTGGACACTAAGCAATTTGCAACTACCTGCTGGGCACGGACTTTCATCAGTAATTCAGTTCCAGTTAAAGTCACTAAAATGACAAAATTAATTCCACTTAAAACAGCTTCTCAAAGCTCTCCCACATTGAAAAAAGAATGAAAAAATGTGTCCACAGTTGCTACCATCTAATTAATCTTTTGGCACAGAAAAATACAGAAAACAGAGAAATAAATAACTGCACATAGTTATGTCAAAATTTTATCTATTTTTAAGTAGTCGCCACATTTGCACAAGTAGGCTTATAAATTGGTTAATGTCACTGAAGAAATCATCACTGAGATGCTTCAGTAATCCTGCACTGTAATTCATTTGAGTTTTTTAAAATCACACAAATGTAAAATTCACATTATCAAAAGAATAGCTATTAATTTTGAACGGTTTCATGTATTCAATTTTAACAATGCCTTACAGCAAAAGGTAACAACAAATCAAATAGTAATTTAGCAAGCCTTTCTATTCAGTCAGACTGGTATTGAAAGTTCATTGGCAAAGGCACACCAGCATACCATCCCTAAGTCTAACATCAAGAAGCACTCTTATGTTATTAATGGAATGTGCAACGTTAATTATTGCCATATTGCCTGACTCTAAACATCTGAATTAAAGCCTGCCATGAAATTTTGCTTAATCTGCCGACATGACTGCCTGTGTTAGCAAATAATGATTCTTAGATGCACACAGCAGGAAGCTTTCCCAACTCTAGTCTAAGTATGGTGCACACTTTTATATATACCTGCTGTCTGATATGGCTCATTAGGGATAATTAAACACAAAGCCTCACATTCCTTACACCAATGTGAATTCCAAATGGCAAAAATTGATAATCCCCAGTTCCGAGACACACATGCTAATCTCAAAGATAAAGTCCCTCAGCAATTCCTACACATTCAATTATTTGATGGCTACTAGCCAAGATTTAAAAAAAATGAACTTGCCAAATCAGTTCTGAGCATAATTAAACTAACTTCCCCTCTGTCTCCACAAGGAATATGTATTTGCTGAGAATTGATATTATTAGTTACAATCCTAAAATCCTTTGATGACTTTAAATACGTTTGCCTCTAAGTGATAAATTTGAAGTTATCATATTACTTTAAAAGTTAGAACAGCTTTACAAAGATTACTTGCACATCACACTCTGAAAAAAAAGGTGAACTGAATTTTAATAATGCTTTGTAGTTGTTTTGAAATGTATTTTTAATAGCTGCGCAAATGTACCATTTGTCCCTCCACCATTCACAAAATACACAAAGCATACTGGACTGTTGAAGATAATAATTCAGCAGATTATTTTTACTGATTAGACAATAGACAATAGGTGCAGGAGGAGGCCATTCGGCACTTCGAGCCAGCACCGCCATTCAATGTGATCATGGCTGATCATTCTCAATCAGTATCCCGTTCCTGCCTTCACCCCCTGACTCCGCTATCCTTAAGAGCTCTATCCAGCTCTCTCTTGAATGCATTCAGAGAATTGGCCTCCACTGCCTTCTGAGGCAGAGAATTCCACAGATTCACAACTCTCTGACTGAAAAAGTTTTTCCTCATCTCAGTTCTAAATGGCCTACCCCTTATTCTTAAACTGTGGCTTTTGTTAGTGAGATATTCTCCTCTTCTTCAGCCTGTAAATTTGTTCTTGATGTTCTAAATGATCACTCTTCCTTAATACATACTACCCCATGGGATGGATATATGATAGTTTAGAAGAAAATATTTTCTAAAAATGAACAAAAGGAACAGTGGAATCCCCAAATCATTCTGTACAGAATGAAACATTGCGACTGCTCCCTTTAGTATGTTTATCTTAGACAGAGAAAAGGCCATGTACTTCATTGGTCCACGCCTTATGTTCTTTCTATTCATGGAAGGGAGTATAGGATATTGTGTAACAAGTTAATGACTAGGTATATTTAAGGAGTATAATGTGTTGATTAGTATAAACAATTACAATAAAAACCATGTAGAAAGTGACAAACTGCTTATAAAGCAAGGGGAATGTCCAGTACTGCTATACACGAGGTTAAAACAGAAATGAAGGAAGTTATCTTGAATGTAATTAAATACAGTACAGGCTAACTTCTCCCAGCACCAGTTAATGATAGAGAAAGGTTTATGGTTCCATGCAATGCAGACAAGCTGAGACACAGTGAGCAGTTACTGGGATAAGCTCATGCAGGACCGTAATGAAAACAAGATGTAACAAATAAAAAAAATTAGAGGTGGAGTCTCATCTAAGAGTTTATGTATATCTTCAAATCAAGAACTGCATGGATTAGTCTAGACTTTGATCACTGTGAATATTAAAGGAATTAGTCCCTAAATAATGCAATAATTAAGTACACAGCACAACAGAATTTTAATCACAAAACAGATTACAATATATTGTATATAAAACATTGGTCTGATAGGAATATTTCAGCAAATCTATCATTAGGTTTATGACCGAGCAGTATGAATGGGATCAGAGACTTGGAAAACAACAAAGCACACAATAAACAGGCTGCAAACATTCATTAACACCTGCCTCAGAAGAATACTAAACATCTGGTGGAGAGACAAAGTAAGCAATGTGGACCTGTGGAAAGAACAAGTCAGGATCCCACTGACTTACAAATTCGAAAGAGAAAATGGAGTTGGATTGAACACACCCTCAGAAAACCAGCCATAATCATCACCCGGCAAGCCCTGAAATGGAACCCCCAAGGAAAAAGGAAAAGAGGTTGCCCCAGGAACAGCTGGAGAAGAGGTGTCCAGGCAGAAATGTCTGGGAGTGGACTCAACTGGGGAGATCTCGAAAGAACTGCCAATAACCGAGTGAGGTGGAAGACATTTGTCAATCCCTAGAGGAGCAAAAGGCTTAAGAAGAAGAAGAATTTGAATGGGCCTTAGAACATGGTACCAGTCTAATAGGGTCAATTACAATAGGCAACTGACTGTTACAACCTAATGAACCCGACTTCTACTTTGATTCCATTGCCATTGCCACCCTCTTCTAGCACCAGTTAGAAAGTTGCAAACCTGCACATCAGGTAGATTTAATGAATGGATTGGGTGTGAGAGGTCCAAAATGATTTTTGCTATCAGTGTTCTATATTCAGATGAGCTTTGTGAAATTAAAAAAAACACTCTCAAATCCACAGTGTATCCAAACACACCCCGATTGCTATAGGAAAGATGTTATGCTGGAAAAAGAGAGCAGAGAAGATTTACGAGGATGTTGCCAGGTATTGAGGGCCTGAGCTATAGGGGAGGTTGGGCAGGCTAGGATTGTATTCCTTGGAGTGTAGAAGGATGGGTGGTGATCTTATAGAGATGTATAAGATTATGAGGGATCATGAGAGGATAGGTAGGGTAGACGCACACTTTTACCCAGGATAGGAGAATCAAGAACCAGAGGGCATAGTTTTAAGGTGAGAGGGGAAAGATTTAATGGGAATTTGAGTGGCAACATTTTCACACAGAGGGTGGTAGGTATGTGGGATGAGCTGCCAGAGGAGGCAGTTGAGGCAGGAACTATAACACCATTTAAAAGACATTTGGACAGCCACATGGATAGGAAAGATTTTGAGGAATATGGGCTAAACGCAGGCAGGCAGGCTAGTGTAGATGAGGCACCTTAGTCAGCATGGGTAAGCTGGGACGAAGGGGCTGTTTGACACTTTCACTCAATTATGTCACAAGTATTTACAGTTACACCATTTATCAAATTTCACATCACAAATGCCATGTTCATGCTCAGCAGCTTCATTAAAGACACTTTACGCACACACACCGATGTCATTTTTGGAAGAAATGTCAGATCTTTAAAATTTTGATCATTCAGAAAACCTCCCTGAATCAATTTCAAAAGAGAAATGGATTTGGTTTAGTTGTGTACAGATGAAGTTTCCATCCGCTTCAGCCAGTGGTGATGCCAACATGCTTCCCGCTTACAATATACATGGATGCACTGAGTTTGTAAAGTTCTGATCTATTGAGAGGCAGTACACAAAAAACCCAGCTAGATAAATGCTTAAACAATGGCTTCTGACCTGCAAATCCTGAAAAAGAATTACACAATTCGAAACCAAAACTTAGACAATTATGTGAAACACTAAGTAATTCTTTCCATCTACACCCCCATAACTTAATTTTTATAAACTCCCCCCCCCCCCTCCTCCCAAGCAACCAGATGTATAACTTTTAGTGTAAGAAAATAACTGCAGATGCTGGTACAAATCGAAGGTATTTATTCACAAAATGCTGGAGTAACTCAGCAGGTCAGGCAGCATCTCAGGAGAGAAGGAATGGGTGACGTTTCGGGTCGAGACCCTTCTTCAGACTGATGTCAGGGGGGCAGGACAATGGAAGGATATAGGTATAACTTTCCTCATTTAAAAAAAAGGTGCTGAATGGGGTTGTTTTATCCCAAAGAGGCAGAGAGCCAGTAAATAGGCTGTACTTAACGATTCTCCATTGCTCAGAGCGAAAAAAAACCTTATGAAAAAAAACTAGTAAAAGTAAGGTTTATTTATAAAAAGAGCAAAGACAACTTATCTAAACTCATGACGCTGTTATTTTAAAACGCAAAGCACTTCAAAAAAGGTGTTATTTTAAAGCAAAAATGAGTGAGATTCAGTCCTCTAATTTAATATGCAAGGTGCCTTACGCACAATTGATTGTGTGAGATTTTCCAGATACAGTTAAAAATCACCAGTCTGTTTCAGTAGCCTCAGATGGCCCAATTATTCATGGCTTGTGCGAGTATCAGATGATACAAGTGCACTCCTGGGTTACAGAAGTAAGAGTATTCCCATCCTTGCTCCTGGTATTTTTAGTTCTGCTCTTTGCTTCAGAAGTTGTCCCACCATTCAGCAAAAAAAAAAGTGGCTTTTTGTAATGAAGTGAGCGCTGAAAGATCCACTCTGTTCTCAGACCCTCAAATTGGGCTTTGCTGACGAAGCATGTAGATACATATAGCTGTTTCTGGGCTTGCAAAACAAAAAGGAAGTCCACGTAAAGCATTGTGACCACAAATCCACATCTGTTACATATTCTACAAGCAATCTGTTTAAGGGTAGAGGAAACACAAATCCACTGTAGAATACTACAGCAGTGTGAAAGCCCTATCAGCAGCCAAAGCAGCATTTCACTTCTCAAGACAAGGGAATCACTTTGGCTCACACTGCCTAACGTCTTCAGTGTCAGATAAGGCATCGCATAAGCAGTATATTTTTATTCTAATGGAAAAGCAAGGTTAGATACGTAGGGTTAACTCACTGTCCTCCTTGACATGTTTAGGAAGGAACTGCAGATGCTGTTTTAAACCGAAGATAGATACAAAATGCTGGAGTAACTCAGTGGGATAGGCGGCATCTCTGGAGAGAAGGAATTTTTTTTATATGCCAAAAAATACTTTATTCCAGTAATAAATATTTACAAAACATTTTCTTTTCAAAAATTCCATCCGACATTCAATACAGATATTCATTGCCAGATTTACACAGAATCCCTTCCCTTATTTGGAGGGGCGTCTCTCTCCACCACACCCTGCCCCCCATGTCCAGCAGCGGAAGGACCCTAGACTGTGGTCCTCCCCCACAGAGCCTTGGCGTTGGCTGCACCAAGCTTCAGTGCGTTCAGTGCAGGCTGCAGCGGGCCAGTCGGCAACATTCCCCGACAGACAGCTCGTTCCGCTGGGAGATCAACAAAGCTCGGGCAGACCAAAGAGCGTCTTTCACCCAGTTGATGACCTTCCAGCAGCACTCGATGTCAGTCTCTGAATGCGTCCTTGGGAACAGTCCGTAGATCACAGAGTCCTTTGTGACGGAGCTGCTCGGAATAAATCGTGACAGGGACCCCAGCAAACCTCTCCAGACTCTCTTGGCAAATCCACACTCTGTGAAGAGGTGGGCAACCATCTCCTCTCCATAGCAGCCGTCCCGAGGGCAGCATGCGCTGGTAGTGAGGCTCCGGCGGTGCTGGAAGGATCTAACTGGGAGGGCTCCCCTCACCGCCAGCCAAGCCAGGTCTTGGTGCTTGTTGGTGAGTTCTGGCGATGAGGCATTTTGCCAGACAAGCTGGGCAGTCTGCTCCGGGAACCACGCCACAGGATCCATGGAGTCATTCCCCTGCAGTGCCTGCAGGATGTTCCTTGCTGACCACTGCCCGATGGACTTGTGGTCAAAGGTTTTGGTCCGGAAGAACCTTTCCACGAGCGACAGATGGTGCGGCAATGTCCAGCTGACTGGCACATTGCGTGGCATCTGCACCAGGCCCATCCTTCGCAACACCGGGGACAGGTAGAACCTCAGCAGGTAGTGGCACTTGATGCCCACGTGCCTTGGCTCTACGCTCCGCCTGATGCAGCCACACAGGAAGGTGGCCATCAGGATGAGGGTGACGTTGGGCACGCTTTTACCCCCGTTGTCTGTCGACTTGTGCATTGTGGCCCGTCACACCCGGTCCATCGTCGACCCCCAGATGAAGCGGAAGACGGCCCGGGTGATTCCCGCGGCGTAGGAGGGAGGGACGGGCCACACTTGCGCCAAGTATAGCTTCCTAAGCTCCAGCTTCTTCCCACCTTGGCTATCTGCTCCAGCCAATTCTTGTCACACGCCTCAGCCCTCCCAAACCTGATCCCCAGCACCTTCAAGAAGTCAGGCTTGATGGTGAAGTGGATTGTAGATCGGTCGGGCCAGTTGCCAAAGAGCATGGCCTTGCTCTTCCTGCGGTTTACCCTGGCCCCCGTGGCCAACTCAAACTGGTTGCAGATGCTAATCAGTCTGCGGACCGACCCTGGATCCGAGCAGAAGACAGCGACATCGACCATGTACAGGGAGGCCTTGATCTGAGTGCCCCCACTGCCTGGCAATGTCACTCCTCTTATGCTCGCATCTTTCCTGATGGACTTGGCAAAGGGCTCAATACAACAGACGAACAAGACAAGGGAAAGACAACCCTGCCTGACTCCAGACCTGACGGGGAAGCTGTTTGATTCCCACCCATTGATTTGGACTGCACTACAGATATCGGTGTAGAGCAGTTGGATCCACTTCCTGATTTCCTCCCCAAAGCCCATTTTGGAGAGCACGTCCCTCATGTACGTGTGCGATATCCTGTCGAAGGCCTTCTCCTGGTCCAAGCTGACCAGGCTGGCATCCGCCCGTCTGGCCTGCATGTAGGCAATGGTATCTCTCAGCAGCACTAGGCTGTCTGAGATTTTCCTGCCAGCACAGGTTTGAATCACCCATCCCAGAGCAGACTTGACCCAGTTGGCGATGGCCATAGACAGGATCTTGTAATCTACATTCACCAATGTGATGGGTCTCCAATTCCTTATATCACTTATCTCCCCCTTCTGCTTGTAGATTAGGGTGATGTTGCCCTTCTTCATTGAGTCTGACATGCTGCCGGCTAGAAGTATGTCATTGTACACTTCCAGCAGGTCCGGGCCCACCCAGTCCCACAGAGCCCAATACAACTCTGCCGGTAAGCCGTCGCTTCCGGGAGTTTTACTCGAGTCAAGGAATGGATGGAGCCAGTCAGCTCCTCCAGGGTCAGTGGTTGGTCCAGACTCTCCCGCTTGCTGTCGTCCAAGACTTCCGTGATGGAGGACAGGAAGTTCTGGGAGGCGGTGCTGTCTGTAGTCTTTATGTCGTTCAAACCTTATAAAAGGACCTGCAGATCCTCAGCATGTCTGTCTTCAAGGATGTTACCGAGCCGTCCTCCTCCCCAAGGCTGTTGATCACAGAGCTCCCCCTGGGAACCTTATGGAAGAAGAAGCGTGAGCACGTCTCATCTTGCTCCACGTGGCGGACCCTGGACCGGAAGATGATCTTGGAAGATTCAGAGTTAAAGAGCCGAGCTTGCTGGCCCTTCAACTCTCTCAGTTCCTCCCTCACATCCACCCCTCTCGACTGCAGAAGGAGCAGTTACTGCAAATCTGTCTGGAGTTGACACAATTCCCTCTTTGTCTTCCTCTCTGAACCCCTTTGGAGATGAAGAACTTCTTGATGTTCTCCTTGGTTGCTTTCCACCAGAGTGTCAGGGAGTCAAAGAGGGGCCTCACAGTTCTCCAACATGCATAGTCCCTCTTTAGCTCCTCAATGTTCTCTGGGGTCAACAGCTCCACATTTAACTTCCACGTCCCTCTACCCACCTTCCGGTCCTCCTGTAGATGACAGGAGGCCTGAAGGAGACACTGGCTTGAGGTCGGTGTGTCTGACCGTGACGGCCTTCGACGTGAAGAGGAAGTCTATCCGGGACCGGGCTGAACTTTTCAGTCCCGACCAGGTGAACCGCGGCTGGGTCCCGCCTGCAGGGTCGCTGAAGGCGTCGCGCAGCTTTGCTGAATTTCAATCGTCCCGACCAGGGAGTTTCGATCACCCCAACGCGAGGGTTTCAGATCGCCGGCTGCGGGAGCTTTGATGGCCCCGACTGTAGATGGTTCGACAGCCCAGACCGCGGGAGAATAAAGAGGGAGAAGATTGGACTTTATTACCTTCCATCACAGTGAGGAATGCGGGGAGCCGCTGTGGTGGATGTTTATGTTAATATTTTGTTAATGTGGCTGTGTGTCTTGGTGCTTTTCACTTAGTATGGCTGTATGGTAACTCAAATTTCACTGTACCTTAATTGGTACATGTGACAATAAACTGACCTTGAAACCCTTAGATCAAGGAAAATGTAGAACAGATCATTGTGAGCTGGGAGAAGGTAACAACAAAGCAGAGATAAAAGGTACTCGGAGACAGTCAGACTGGTCAGAGAACTGGGAAGGGGCAGGGATGGAGAGAGGGGGAAAGCAAGGGTTACTTGAAGTTAGAGAAGTCAATGTTCATAGCGTTGGGGTGTAAGCTGACCTTGATGTGACATGTCCTTAACATGCTGCTCTCACCAAAATATAACAAAATATATCAGGAATCAGGTGCAATTTTGATAATTACTTTTTTTATATATGCTCATCTCCCTCCCTTTTAAAAAAAGTTCTGAACTTGACAGGGACACAGTTAATGGATACCCCCTACGTTTTCTCAAATGTCCATCCATCACACCCATGAATGTGGATATGTATCTTCAAACTATTAATTGGAATGTGCGCATGTGTTTATGTATGTGGGGAAGAGGAGGGGATATCGGGTAAAAGAATTACCAAACTCAAATTTGGTTCCAAAATCGTTCATTTCAAATAAAAAGAAAAGTCAAAGTCGATTAGGCAGTAATTTGCTACTTAGAGTTAATTATAGTTAATCAGAGCTGACATTATTTTGCACTTTCTTTAAATTGATTTGATTGTCAGAATGAAGTCTGATGGAGTAAAGAGTTCATACAGGCATTTTACTTTCCTTGTCAGATAAACATAAATTTTAATTGTGAACCAAATCTCCAGCATTATTTAGTTAAAGAACATCAGAAGCAGGAGCAGGCCAATTGGCCCTTCAAGCCTGCCCCACCATGGCTTAAGGATAGCGGAGTGAGGGGGTATGGGGAGAAGGCAGGAACGGGGTACTGATTGAGAGGGATCAGCCATGATCGCATTGAATGGCGGTGCTGGCTCGAAGGGCTGAATGGCCTACTCCTGCACCTATTGTCTATTGTCTATTGTCTAATCCAATTTTAGCATTGACTCCACATTCCTACTCTCCCCTTATCACCTGACTCCTTTGCAGTTCAAAAGGACTATTGTTATTCCCGGATGTTTGCAGCAACAAAGAGAACACGAGGCTAGCAAAGTGACACTATATAAGGAATCCACATTACTGTTTGTATCTCACCTTTGAGTTTACCTTCCACTAGAGGGAAGGTATGTTCACAAAATGAAAGTTTGCTGCTCAAGCATCCTTTAAAATTACAATTTACAGTTGTTAATTAAGAACTAAATGAGGACACAGAGATGGTTAATTATGATAATTGTGGGTCTCTTTTATGCTACAGGTGTTCACAATGTGCTGCAGTGACAGATTAAATGAAGGCTCAGAATTAAGGCTGCTCTGCCATTGCAGATGCTGCTCTTACAGCCAGTTACTCATGGTTGATAGAGACCAATTACTTGAATTCTATTTTTTCATCGATTCTTTCGAGTAAGACTCCCTTAAATTTGCTTGAAAATGAAACCCTGATTGGACCACTTCCATTCCAATTACACAGTTGAATAAAATTGGCTCCTGACCAAATGGAGTTCATCAGTCTTAAGATTACTCTTTTACATTTGCCATAACCTTTGTCCAAGCAATAGCTCTGGTTTACTGTCTGCCTGATTTATTTTCACAGTAAAGTTGTGCCCTTGCTATTTGTAGCTGCAGGTTTTCCCAGTTTCACATACATCAAAGAAAAGAATGACTTGATGCATAAAGCATTGAGTATATCGGTGCAATTGTTGAAATCTTTGTAATGTTTAATTTGAACTTTAATTATACAATGCACCTCATTGATTTAACACCCTTATTGTGGATATCCACATTCCTAACCCACTCATCCTTTACAACACACTTATCTGTCTGCTACTGCTCAGAAATTGGTTTTCTTCTGTGAAAAGCCTCAGGTCTGTTTACAATACTCAAGTTATTATATACATGTAAGCTGTGGATATTACACAGTTCCAGGCTGTAGTGGTTGCTACTCCGTCAATAGGTCATTACTGGTAACCAACTATAAATTCTCATTCCCAAACAATGTTAATAAAGAACAGCCAAAAACAGCGTAACTGCTTATTTAAACCTTTGCTGTTTGTTGGATCTTTCCGGATAAAATGGCTGTTGCTTGACTAATAACAACAGTCACCGCATTTCAAAGTAATTCATAACACGTGAAATACTTCAAGACACCTTTGAGCGATGTGATGAGCTGCTATCTGAAAGCTCGTCTGTCTTTCACTTCACACTGTCTATGTCATTATAGTTTCAATGGCAGAGTGGCTGGCCATCAGCAAAAATGAAAAACACAAAAATGTAATGAAGCTTTTCCATAAAATGTCTTTCGCACATAGTACATAAGCACCCAATTCCTTTTAGTCCCTTATAATCACAAACTAATTCAGAAGAAAATGAATATGATTTAATTATCAGCCAGGGTATCGTGTATTAAGGGAGGGGTGCAATTTCAGAGCTGTTGGCATTCAAACGAGACAGAACATAGTAAGCAAAACAACTTAGCCTAGCTGTGAATTGCTTAGCATATCTTCCTGTGTCCTTGTGTAAGCCTGATTCCATAGCACCAAGTACCTCTGGCATCATTGAATCTTCCAGCAGTGAACCCAGGGACAAAATGCCCAACCTGTGCAGCAACACATTAACAAGCTTATTGAGCACCCATTTAGGCAACGATCACGCATTGTGCAATCTTTAAAGCACTCTTTTATAAAATTATTTAAACATTTTCAATTATACTAGGCTTGGAAAATTTTCCATTCTGGGATCTGCATTTCCCTCCCAACCTCTTAAGAACGTCCCTGGTGCACTAATATGATTGTTTTAATTTCCCACATCGGCCATCTTATGAGTTTTCAGAATACTTTGTTCTTTTTGGCTTTGGTTAAATAACACACTTCTTTTTGAGCTCGGCTCCTGAACAATTAGGTTGAGAGCGTTCAAAAATGAAAGCATACAAATTTCAGATCCACAAAACCTGGGATCTATTCAACTCAAGTCAGATGAGGAAAGTACTTGTTCTCGAAAATCAATTCTGAAAGGTCAATAAGCTGAATTTCCTGTTTCTTTCGGAGAAAATACTCCTGTAGAAAATGAGGGCAGCCAGTCAATGAATGAAAATCAGTAGGATCATCTGCAGCAGCAGGGATAATGGATGCTGTCAGTAAACCAAGAAGTGTCGTGGAGTGTCAGCTTTAAAGAAAGGAGAAGGTTTCTGAAAGGAGACATGAGGTGCACTATAAAAACAACTGCAATTCTATTAGCATATTAAAATACCACCCTCAGCTTAAGCCAGCGATCTTATCCATCAAGCTAATGTACTGCAGTGACAAATAATGTCTCACAGAATAAAACTTTTTTCAATCTGTGCTTTGTTCTTCAAGTGCCAATATTCCTGGATGTTACGTACCAGCTTTTCATTCAACATTTGGTTGTTGCTCGAAGTTGGCCACACACTTTAAAATGTAATTATAGGTATCACAAAATGCTGGAGTAACTCAGCGTCAGGCAGCATCTCAGGAGAGAAGGAATGGTACGTAATCTCATGTTACTTTGGCCACTCCCCGCACCCTCCAGCACCCTCACTGCATCTCATAGGCAAGTGCTGAGTGTAGTCTACTGGGTGGTGGGAGCAATCATCCACAGGTCTGCAGCTGAAGATATTGGAGACAACAGGGGCAACTCATGTGTCTCTGAGATGCCCCTCCAAATAAGAGAAGGGATTCCGTATAAATTTGTATAAATGTGGCAGCGTGTTCAGATCACGTCGGGGTCACCAATTGTGGCACGTCGAAAAAGCTCGAAATAAAGGCGAGGAGCCAGGTATTTCGGGAGCGATGTGTTTAATGGGTTCTCTAGACCAGTCGAGTCTGCCAGAGAGCGATCGCGCCTAAAACCCCGTCCTTTATACCATTAACAAAGGGCCTCCCCCCTGGACCAGTCCATTTCCGTGCCGATGGGTCGGCAGTGGTATGGCCCGACCCTTGGGAGCCGCCACATTGTAAATATTTATTACTGGAATAAAGTATTTTTTGATATTTAAAAAAACCTCATGTGTCTCTGACAAGTCCATCGAGCAGTGGTCAGCACGGAATGTCCTGAAGGCACTGCAGGGAAATGACTCCATGGATCCTGTGGTGTGGTTCCCAGAGCAGATTGCCCCAGCTTGTCTAGCGGAATGCCTCATCTCCAGAACTCACCAACAAGCACCAAGACCTGGCCTGGTTGGCGGTGAAGGGAGCCCTCCCAGTCAGATCCTTCCTGCACCACCGGAACCTCACTACCAGTGCATGCTGACCTCGGGACGGCTGCCGTGGAAAGGAGACGGTTGCCCACCTCTTCGCTGAATGTGAATTTGCAAAGAGAGTCTGGAGAGGTTTGCAAGGGTCCCTGTCACGATTTATTCCGAACAGCTCCGTCACAGAAGACTCTGTGATTTACGGACTGTTCCAGAGACACATTCAGAGACTGACATCGAGTGGTGCTGGAAGGTCAACAACTTGGTGAAAGACGCTCTTTGGTTTGCCCGAGCTTTATTGACCTCCCAGCGGAGCAAGATGTCCATCGGAGAATGTTGCCGACTGGCCCACTGCAGACTGCAGGAGTACGTGCTGAGGGACGCACTGAAGCTTGGTGCAGCCAATGCCAAGACTCTGTGGGGGAGGACCGCAGTCTAGGGTCCTTCCGCTGCTGGATATGAGGGGCAGGTTGTGGTGAAGATGCCCCTCAAAATAAGGGAAGGGATTCCACGCCAGTGGGGCACATAAGCGGCAATTGTGTAGGGTAAAATTATGTGATTTGGGTAAACAGTATTGAATGTATGTATAGCCTCCGAGAATGTTGGATGAAATATTTTTGCACGATTCCTGTATTGTATATATTTATTTACTTGAATAAAGTCTATTTTGAATTTTTTTTGAAAGGGGAACTCGTGTATTATGCTCAAGCATCAGCTCACGATTACAAAGTGTGGATTTATAATCCAGTCAGGTTCCTGGAATATGGCATGCGCACTTGTTAACGGAAATAAAGTATCAATTTTGTGTAAAATTGGACAAACAAATGACACTGTTATAGCTGCTTTGATAATCAGAATGGCATTCCTGATGGGAAGTGGTTAGTTTATATCCACATATCCTTAAAATATGTGATTACGTCAAGATGGAATTTGGAAGCAACTTGGGATTAAACTTCTACAACACAATGCATCACCCTAATATATATTTTTTAGTGGGGAAGGCGCTTGCAAGTATTGGGAAGATAGACACAAAATGCTGCAGTAACTCAGCGGGACAGGCAACATCTGGAGAGAAGAAATGGGTGACATTTCAAGTCAAGTCAAGTCAATTTTATTTGTATAGCACATTTAAAAACAACCCACGTTGACCAAAGTGCTGTACATCTGATTAGGTACTAAGGAAAAAAAATGAAACATACAGTAGCACACAAACAGTTCACAGCGCCTCCTCAATGAGCCTCAAACGCTAGGGAGTAGAAATAGGTTTTGAGCCTGGACTTAAAGGAGTCGATGGAGGGGGCAGTTCTGATGGGGAGAGGGATGCTGTTCCACAGTCTAGGAGCTGCAACCGCAAAAGCGCGGTCACCCCTGAGCTTAAGCCTAGACCGCGGGATAGTGAGTAGCCCCAAGTCGGCCGACCTGAGGGACCTGGAGTTAGAGAGGGGGGTTAGAAGATTTTTGATGTAGGGGGGGGAATGTCCATTTAGGGCTTTATACGTGAATAGGAGGAGCTTGAAGTTGATTCTGTACCGTACAGGGAGCCAGTGGAGAGAGGCCAGAATCGGGGTGATGTGGTCCCTTTTACGGGTACCCGTCAGGAGTCTCCCCGTCAGGAGTTTTACGGGTACCCGTCAGGAGTTGGACCAGTTGCAGGCGGGACAGGGAAGATTGGCTGATCCCAGTGTATAGGGAGTTGCAGTAGTCTAGGCGGGAGGAAATGAAAGCGTGAATGATTTTTTCTGTGTCGTCGAATTGGAGGAAAGGTTTGATTTTAGCTATGGTTCGAAGTTGGAAGAAGCTGGCTTTTACCACAGCGTTGACTTGTTTATCAACTTTTAATGCAGAGTCAAATATCATGCCGAGGTTTTTGACATGCGGTTTGACTAGGCAGGATAGACTTCCAAGACTGCCTGTTATCGATTTGATGGAGTCGGGGGGGGCCGAATAGGATGACCTCAGACTTGCTCTCATTTAATTGGAGGAAGTTCTGTGCCATCCAACATTTTATGTCCTCAAGGCAGTGTAAGAGGCTGTTTAAATTTGACTGGTTGTTGGGTTTCAGAGGGAGGTAAAGCTGAGTGTCATCGGCATAGCAGTGGAAAGAAATGCCGTGCCTTTGAATGATTTGGCCAAGGAGGAGCATGTATAGAGAGAAGAGAATGGGGCCTAGGATGGAGCCTTGTGGAACTCCGCAGGAGAGGCTAGCTGGAGCAGAGGAATAACTGCCTATGTTGATGGCGAAACTCCTATCTTTGAGGTACGAAGCGAACCAGCTCAGGGCAGTGCCATCAATGCCAACCGCGTACCGGAGACGGTCAATAAGGATGGTGTGGTCCACTGTATCGAACGCTGCGCTGAGGTCGAGAAGGAGCAGGATTGCACAGTCGCCGGTGTCGATGGCGAGAAGCAGGTCATTGTGTACCTTCAACAAGGCAGACTCTGTGCTGTGGTGAGCTCTGAAACCTGACTGGAAACTTTCCAGGATGGTGTATTGGTGCAGGTAGGGCACTAATTGGTTTAGAATTGCCTTTTCAAGGACTTTTGACAGGAATGGCAGTTTGGAAATGGGTCTGTAGTTGCTAGGCAAGGTGGGGTCTAGGTTAGGTTTTTTCAGTAGGAGCTGGACCACCACGTGCTTGAAACTGGTTGGAACAGACTTCAGACAGAGTAAAGGGAGAGGATAACATAGACATATGGAGGGATAAGGTGTGAAAACGAGAGATCAAACGGGACGGTGATTGTATTGGGAATCAAACAACTTTTCATTTCAACACCTCTTTCATAGTTTCAAGGACAGCCTCCCTCCACTACCTCTGGTGATTAGTTACAAGGGTCAGCAGTGAAAAAAAACGTGAGATCAATGTCCTTTTTCAGTTTAATTTGATTTTGCCCACAATCAATCCAAGAATCTTACAGCACAAAGGGAGGGCATTTGGCTCATTGTGTCAGCAAGTGACCACTGAACGACCTGTCCAGATTCCCCTATTTTTTGCCCTTGTTCTCCTGCGTGAAGTGACAATCAGGCAGCACTTATGAAGCATTATGCCTGTATTGTGTCTATTCCAGGTGGCCGTGATGATGCATAGGCTCTGGCAAAGTGTTCCAATTCCCAATAATTAAATGCTTAAAGTTTCAGAAACAAATTTCTGGAGAACATAACTCATAATGTGGACAATATATTTGTAAAAGATTTAAACAAAAAAAATGTAGGGTTGGCAGTGAGAGCTAGAGGGCCAATAATTCATCTGAATATTTTGCAAAGTGTCTTTAATTGCAGTATTGAATTTTGGTGAGAAGGTTTTTGACAATCATCGAAAAACCTGGGATTGAATTACAATATAAAACTCATTGCTTTTGTTATTGATGTCCATTATAGTCCATTTCATAGAATAAATGCTGCGTTAATGACAAGGTTATGGAGATGGAGGTGAAAGCCATCCTGATGAAAGTGCTGGAGAAAATGAAGACTTGATGGAACCCATATGCCAGCTTTATTCCCCGATGAATTATAAAAAGAGATTATTAGCTGCTAAGAGTTCTTCAGTAATGCATAAAGTATTGGATAACTTATTCTTGTATCATTTGGACATACACAATCATTTGGACATGCATTGGGCTGGAGAACTTATCCAGAACTTACTGCTAAGCACTTATGTGGCACCTTGTATATCTTCAATTGGCTTCACTCTTCCACAGTTATTATTGATTTAAATTTTAGTAAGCACATTGTAAAGTCACATATGGCTAACATTTAGCTTTTAAAGGATTCTTTGCAAAATAATTACCCCCGGTAAGTTATGCCCAGAAGGAATTATTCCTTCATTAAAGTCCATATTGAGTGAGGTGTCTTTCTGGCAAATAATTATGAGGTAGAATAAATGAACAGTTTTGTAATTCCAAACAACACCCAAGAGTCAAGATTAAGCGTTCCATAAGCACTACCTGAGTGGGGGAGGGAGGGGGAGGAGAAATTGGCATTACAAAAAGTCTCCATTCTGACCTGCATGAATTCTGATTTAGCACAATTATCTGTTCCATCCTACTTCTGTTGCAGTAGAGCCAACACATGTCTAACTAATGTACCCATTGGCATCCTTATTTCAAAACCTAGCTTAAATTTGTTTTTAACATGTCATAACTGTATTTCATATTTCAAGCATAAAAACATACCAAGGTACTTCGTAGAACACATTCCAAATAAAATTTGACAACAACCACATGGAAATAGTTTTAAAAAATGACCAAAAACTTGTTCAGTTAGATTGTTAAGGAATCCTTTAAAGGGAACCAAAATGAAGAGACATTGAGAGGCTTATGGCAAGCTCTACTAGAATGGAGCAATCAAGTTCAGCAAAAATTAATAGAAAAATGCACACATCCCAGCAGATGGTAAAGTTGGAGGAGATTACAAATACTGAGAAAATTAAGGACACGGAGGGAACTGGAAACAAAGATGAGAATCAATAATACATTGCTGCTCTAAGAATCAATATTCAGCGCAAAAAGTAGCTACATAGATATCATCATGAGTTGAGCCATGGCAACAGTTTGGTCACATCTAGAGTGAGGAAGGGATATCTGAAGAAGGGATGCATGAAGGTTTTCAGTAGTAGATGCAATAATGAAGATGGGTGATCTCATAGCAGAAGATAGACACAAAATGCTGGAGTAACTCAGCAGGACAGGCAGCATCCCTGGAGAGAAGGAATGGGTGACGTTTTGGGTCGAGAATTCTGGAGTGATTCCTTCTCTCCAGAGATGCTGCCTGTCCCAGAGTTACTCCGGTATTTTGTGTCAATCTTCAGTATAAACCAGCATCTGCAGTTCCTTCCTATACAGATCTCAAAGCAGATATGCGTTGTATAGTTCATCTTGTGTTCATGTACAAGATGATCTATGCCAAGCTACAAACAATCCACGCATAGGTTTCCTTCTTCAGTTATCTCTCTACAACTAGTGGGGGGAGGGAGACCATGTGTTTCAGATTTTCTTTGACCTTTGTTTAAGTTCTTATTGATTTGAGCTTCAGAAGAAATATAAGTGACACGCCAACTGATTTATCTTCTTCTCCTGACAGCATGGCTGAGATTGGGAGTTAATTATTGACAAAAGCAAAACTGTGCCCAGACCTATTTAGCACACAATGTACAGGAACAGGCCCTTCACCCCACAATGTCTGTGCCAATCACAATGCCAAGTTAAACTGATCCCCTCTGCCCAGTCCTATTTAGCGCTCAGTGTACAGAAACAAGCCCTTCAGTCCACATTGTCAGTGCCGAATATGACACCGTTAAACTAATCCCTGCTTGCATGTGATCCAATAAAATTATTTTTATGTTAACAGAGCATTGAAACGTCGTTGAGCAAAACACAAAGTGCTGGAGTAACTCAGTGGGTCAGGCACTTCCTCAGTCTGAAGAAGGGTCCCAACCCAAAACGTCGCCTCTCCATTCCCTCCAGCACTTTGTGTTTTGCTCAAGATTCTGGCATCTGCAGTTCCTTGTGTTTCCAATGAAAAGTCATTGTACAGTACACCAACAACTGTTTTTAAAATAGCTTTCCAGGGAAGAACATAAAGTAATTTCTTGGAAGTAGTACGATGTTTCGCTATTCACCTGACAGGGCATGGAACAGAGAACATCAAACATCGAACAGTGCAGCAGAGTATCAGGCCCTTCAGCCCATGACGAATGTACCAACCTTGACTAGTCTGCACTTTAAAAGTAAATGATAAAGCCTATAAATTATTAAAGTAAAAATAGCAATGCTCCATAATAATTGAGTCTCAAAGTTATAGGTCATAAAACTTACAATGCAATATTGCTCACAAAATCCAATCAATACCTCCTGACTTGATAACTCACCAGTTAATTGCATCTGACCTGCTTCCCCCCTGAACTGTTCCAGGGTGGCACTGAAGATTGGCCCCATTCAACCAACAGATGAATGGAACTGAGCGCCATGACAAATGCCACTAACCAACCACAACAAGACACATCTGCTGCTACGGGTGGAATCCTCTGACATTTTCCATATCAATCACTCCCCAGTTTAGCTCTCCTTTTGTTTCAGTACTCCCATTCTTCTAATCCACGGCTTCTCCCTGAAACGCTCCGAATGTGAATGATGACTTCTCTGGCAGCTGGGACATCACCAGTGCATCCGATGAAAGATGCTACTGCATGCCTCAGGCAGAGCCAGCTCATGCCTGCCACCAGATCACATTCCACTGGGCCTCTGACGTGCTGGCTGCAACTCTCTCACAGGCTTGCTGTGATCAAAGGGGAATTTGTGTTACAGCACTCTGCAGTTTATGAACGTTCAGTCAACATCGATGAAATAAAAAGTCCACCACCAATGCTGTGAATCTGAAACCAAATACAAGAATTCCACACATCACAATAATTGAGACAATGATACAACAATCTGTCTTCTTACTAGTTTAGTTTAGTTTACTTTATTACTATCACAATAGACAATAGACAATAGGTGCAGGAGTAGGCCATTCGAGCCAGCACCGCCATTCAATGTGATCATGGCTGATCATTCTCAATCAGTACCCCGTTCCTGCTTTCTCCCCATACCCCCTGACTCCGCTATCCTTAAGAGCCCTATCTAGCTCTCTCTTGAATGTATTCAGAGAATTGGCCTCCACTGCCCTCTGAGGCAGAGAATTCCACAGATTCACAACTCTCTGACTGAAAAAGTTTTTCCTCATCTCTGTTCTAAATGGCTTACCCCTTATTCTTAAACTGTGAGGTACAGTGAATAGCTTTTGTTTGCGAGCTATCCAGTCAAAGAAAAGGCTTTACATGAAGACAATCAAGCCGTTCCACAGGTCGCACTGGGCACAACATTAAGTGCAAAGATATTAAGAAATGCTGCTGTTGACATATAGAGTTAAAAGAGTGGGACGATTGTAATGGATGACGGCAAATCCTCCTCTGGGACCAGCGGCGTGCAAAGAGTCGCCATGCTCCGCGCCATCTTGGACAAATCTGCACCTTCCTTCCATACCCAGTCAGACAGTTGGAGTAAAAACATTCGGAACGCCAACTAACACCTGTTTTCCTAACATATTTTTGTACCATCTTTCTCAGTAGGTGTTTAGGTTCTCCAAGGCCCAAGCCTCTTACTTGAACATCTTGTCAGGATTTAAAATCAGCTGCACCTGTTTGGGGACTAAACCACACAGCCCAAAATAATCAAAGCCATTCTCTGCCTGCTGTCCTCTAAAGACTCACCTCTGCACAGCGCAGCTGTATATCACCCTGCTCGCAGATAAATGTCCCATTACCAGCAGGAATTTGCTGAGATAATTATGCCTCTCCAGTTCCCATGAGCAAAACGTAATTTGGCCTTCACAATATTCTCCACAATACGGTGTGCAGATGGAGATCGTTTTCTTTAATTTCGCCGACTTTTGTTCAGAGGCTCAGGGACAAAGTACCACGTCTTGCTCCTATCACATTTTATTCATTTCGCACAGGTGTCAGTTGATGGCTCCACATCAGAGGGTTCTAACTAATCAATTATTTCTGCTGTAAAAGCAGGTTCGTGTCAATGAGCAGGGGTTTAGTACAACACTGAGCAGATAGTGAGATGGAAATTACAGATATGATTAGAATTTTAAAGAGCACTTCCACAGTCTATTAAAAGTTCTTTTGGTTGCTGCCTCCAGCAAGCTTGGTAAAGGCCTCCATCAATACTTGTCAATTGAACTCTACAGGACTTTGCTTTAAAATTGCAGAGCATACGAACTGTACAAATACATTTATTCAAAGGCAAGAAGGAAATCAAAGTATCAGCAGGCTAGACAGAATTTATCCAACGGCTTTTTGTATCTATGATAAACTTGTTAAATCTCTAGCTCGCATAACCGTTTGGCTCTTTGCACAGCAGCTGTAAAAGGTTAATCTTGAATCCAGATTGTACAACTGGGCCATGTACGAGATTGGTCAGTAACTATTGTAAAAAAGATTGAAAAAAAGATTCATTTAAATATATTTGGCAATTTGTAATAACATTTGCAAGGTAATTTCACAGAATCACAAGAATCCCCAAGGTTCACTTTTAAATCAAGGATTGATTGCAATCAGCTTCTCGCATAAAAAAGTGCAGAGATTCGGCATAAAAATCCTATTTTTTAAAACCTATCAGTTAATTAAATTTTGCAAAGGAATCAACTGAGGAGTTACCAGAAGGAAAAAAAGCAGAGTGCATACAAAATACCTCTGATGTGGGTTTTGAACATTGAACTAGTGGCATTGTAAACCACAGAAGGACGCTTTGAAGGCTTAACCCAGCTAAACGTCTCCTTTGATAGTGACTGTTCTGAAAGCAAACAGTTCCCTGAAATGCCAACTGTTCTTTGGTGCTGCAGAATGGAAATTGGCCACGAATACTTGATCACACTTTTGCCACATAGGAGAGACAAGATACAAATACATTGAAAGTCAAGTTTTTATATACTTAATGCAATAGACTCTTTCTCAACAATACATATGATTCAACTGGCATTCTCCGTCCAGATTAAATGTTTGATATGCCACATTCAAAAATTAGTGAGGTTTTACCATGAATTGCATTTCATTTGATGACTGAATAAGTGCTTCTGGAAATAGTGAATAAGCAAATATTCTAGAACTGGCACAACTGAAAGTATCATTAGCCAAAGATGTAGGATAACATATATAGTTATGTGCCTTGTTGACAGTGCTGCTGGCTCCTGTGGAGCTTCTGAATTTAGTTATGCCCAGTTGACATCCTTACCCAGAATCAATTTTGTTTTCTGCTCTGACACCAGCAACAGTTTCTCACTTGTCACAATCAATATTGGGCTTTCATCGAGGAGCAAGAATCTGTCACAAAAAAAAGGAGAGAAGCTGGAGGAACTCAGCAGGTCAGGCAGCATCTGTGGAGGGAAATGGACAGTCAACGTTTCGGATCAAGACCCTTCATCCAGACTGAAAGAGTAGAGAGGAAGTGGCCAGTATAAATAGGTGGGAGAGCAGTGGGGAAAAAGCCAAGACTACCATATCTCTCTTAGTAAAGCTCCAGTAACAGTTTTCTGTGTCCCCTTCCTCTTCTGGCCCCATTTTGCTATATTGACTACCTCATAATAGATCAGATTTCTCTTGGCAAAGAACGCAAAGACTATGTTGGCCAGGAGGTTACCAATGAGCAATAATAAAGTGCTGGGGAACTCAGCAGGTCAGAAGGTTACCAATGTGGCCTGTTGACAAAATGGACATAGTAGAATAACAAACTCCCCCTTAGGACTATGATTTGATCTGCAAGGTGTACATTCGGAGGATATTGATCTGAATGCAGCTGTCAGGAAAGAAGGTTCAGCAACTTCTCCCTTCAACATCTATGGGTATTTTCTTGGCATCTCATGGAAGGAAAATGTTTCCATCACCATAATCCTCTTGGAAGCAAAGATGACAAGCATCCCTGTATTAATCTGGCACACAAGATGAAGTACACAAATAATAAAATGGATAAATCAAATGGCACGGATTAAGAGCTTTTGACTGCGAAGCTCTTCTACGTGCAGAATGCACAACATTTTCCTTCCCCTACTCAACTCCACCCCCAGAGTTGCACATTTTTTCCCATGAAATAAATATTGTACAAACACAAATGGTAGGTGTGTATTATGTAAAAACTAATTAGAAAATCTTAAGTGCTTTAGTTTATTTGCCAACTGTGAGTTGAGACCAATAACTGCCCTTTAACTGTTACTGCCAGCATCTGACTGAGGCTAAGCACGTGCATTAACCTCTCCAATGTGAATGAATGCGTTTATGTGCCAGTGCGTTCATAAAACAAGTCAGTCTCTAACAGAGCGGCACCATGTTGTAATGGCTCTTTCTTCCACACACCAACTGTTCAAACAATCTGCAGCACCAACACAGCACCAGCATCCTTCACCAAACACAACTCGAACATGGGGTTACAATATTATTCTGGCTCATTAGGGAAGCTCACCCATATTATACCAGGCCAGTTCCTGAAATTTTCTCTGACAAACCATCTGGGCATCAATCCTGTTGAGAGGCTTTTGATATTTCAATCTGAGTGTGTCCGATAAATCAAATGCAAGTCACGTTGGTACATTCGTATCCTTCCAAACGATGATGCAGCTATTTTTAATAATGAACCTGAATCCTCTATTTTATTGCCTTTGTCTATTTCGCTCTCTGTGTGTAAAACAAAATTAGTCATTCCTATTAATTTGCTTCTTTGCTTGACGGAAAAGCGCAAACTTTGAGGGTGCAGCTGGGAAGCTTTGCAGTCCGGGAATAAGGAACCAAACAGCAAACACATCATCACAGCGAAAGGAGCCAGTGATAAAACAGTATCAGCCAAAAATGACATGAATGCAAATGAAGCTTGCGTAATTCAAGCTCACTCGCCTCTTAAATCGAACATGGCCCTGCTGTCATGCGAGAGCAAGGCACCAAAAGGGGACAGCCGGCAGAATTTGCTTATTTGTGCCAATATTTCATCAGTGTCTCGATGCAGCCAGCGGAGACCATTGGAAAGAATTCTATCTCTGTCAAAAAGCACTCCAGTAAAATGCATTTTACCTTACGGGAATCCACACCTAAGGAAATTCAATTGACACTTCTTCCATAAAACACTGCAATCTTCCTGCCTTCACAGCTCCCAATAAATGAAAAAGGCCAGAAGAATGAAAATGCGCGTGAATTTATTGGTTTCCATTTTTCAGGAGTGCAATACCTCCCAGTTGCATTAAAAATTAGATTAAATTTACCGAGCCTCGGTTAACAAGATTATTCCCTTCATTTTTAAAGGACTCATAGAGGAAAACCTGACATTTTTAAAAGCAGCCTGCACTGGCTGATGGAGGTGATAAGGGATCTCTGGAATTAAACAGTAGACTGAGCGTTATCATACTTTTCTGACCAAGTCAGCACCTCCAAAATGGTGCTCATTAAGTGCATTAGCAAAGTGCCATGCAACATGACAAAGGAGTGACAGGGAAAACTGCTTCGAGGCTGAGGATCCCGACCTGAAAACTGTCAAGAGAACAAAAGACTCACATCTGTGGCTGCCTTATCAGTGCCCTGTGACTCCCAGGAATTCATCTCTGTAGAATTTCTCATTATTTATCTTATGACCCTATATACCAAGGGTATTCACGAAACATCATGAAGCTAATAAATTAGTGATGATTGTGGGATTGGTTTGGTGCACACAGGCAGGATGGCTGAGTCCCAAGCGCAGCATACAGCAACTCGCCTGTCTTCATCCACTGCCACTTATCCTCTTGTAACAGAAGCCTTCCCTTGTAAGTGACTAAGACACAACCATGCCCTCCAGATGCAGCCATTAACCTATCACTTTAGTCAAGTATAGGCCTCAAAAAAGCCAGCCGGAGAAATCACTCTGTTCAGTGAATAGGATTATATTCAGTGAATGATTACATTCAGACTGTGCCCTCTGCTGCCAATCAGCCAATGTTAGGACCATTCTTTCTTCTGATTTAACTCTGTGCCTGTTAAATTGTAAAGGGATTGATTTGTGTAAAACCAGAGGGTATCAGCTTTTGACTTGGCAGATGCATCTTACATACAGATGAGAAAGAAAGATCAGATGAGTGGGAATGAAAGATGACCTAGTGCCACACAGCAAAGCATTCTGGGACCCAGCAGTTCTGCTCCATGTCCCCCATTATTACCTTCTGAGCATTTCTGTTCAAGAGGGAGCACGAACCGTCCGACAGTGTAAAATAGACACAGCTACAATTGGATGAGTTAGAGAGCCTGGACACAGCAAAGTAATGAGCATCTGTTTCAGTCTGTGACCCAGCAATACCATCCTTATCTCAGATCTTCTGTTAGAGATGCCACACAGGGTAAAATTAACTTCCAGCATAACCAAACCTATATTGAATGCATCGCGTGTTAAATTAAAATGATAATCAATTAGCATGTATCATTCTTGCATCTCCTCAAGAGGAAATACCTCGATGGTTTTGCCTTATTAACTGTCCTATTCATTTCAACTGACAAAAATCAATCATATCCAACAAGTGCATTAGGCAAAAGGAACAGGAAAAGCAAAGGTCTTGTTATTTCATTCAGGGGTCTGCAGGGCGGATGGAAGTCAATCAATGCTCAGCTGCTCCCTCAAACTAGAACAAAAGGTTTCTTCGTATTCTTGGCAAAAGGCATTTTAACACAAGGAGCAACATTCTGCTCCAGGCTCCACATTAGCTAAACTCTGAGTCACTGTAGTTGGAGACTCAAATTCCCATATGACCAGTTCAACCTTTTAGTGAGCTACTTTTCAAACTGACCTTGGTGGGTGAGACAGAGTCTGTTATTTTTAAAGATTATACATGAGCAAAACCAAATTCTGTACTTTTTCAAAGTATTTGCATGACTATGTGCAATTTTTGGCTTTGTAAACGGCTGTCATTCACAGACTATTTGAAAAGGGACAGACGAGTTATATTCTCAAATGTTACTAATTCAGCTGCTGATTATAACAAATGAAAACCCCATAAAAGACAATTTCAAAGTATGCAAATTGCCACTGAAAAGTAAATAGTCTGTTAGGTTTCTATCAAGATAGTAGCGATTGTTCTTATTCAACTTGCAGGTGCTAATTTAAAGCTACCCCAAGGCAAGTAATTACTCTAATCCTCAAATAATTAAGCCTTTCTTGCTACTCAAAACAAATAAACAAGTTATGATATTCCAAATTCTTTGAAGATGCTTATCATTCCTTTCAAAGAGTTCATTAAGGTAATTTGGAGCACTTCAAGGTGTAGGACATTATGCTGAAGAATGGAATATTGGTCACACAACATCTGCATCAAGAATTTGTAGATGAGATAGGCCACTGCCCAAACGGACCACAAAGCTCCCAGTGCTCTCTACCTATGTGGCTTTTACATAACCTTAGCACAAAGACACAAGACGGCTCCGAATGCAATTCCTGATTTAATGCTTGTTTAGGGGGAACATTTCTGTTTGTGATAGCATCACCATGAAGAATTTGCTTTAACCAGGTAAACCATTTCAATAGACCCCATACATCTAACAGATAGGGAAGAGTAAAACCAATGGTGACGGAATTGGTCTGTCATCCAGTAACATGCCAATACAAATATGGTGAAGAAATATATTATTTGTCGTATGTTTGAAAAGTGCATTAACAATTGTTATAGGGATAACAGAGTGCATTCTATGTTCACATTCCAGTCAATTCATAGCTTGAGAAGCAAGTTTATTATTGACACAGATTCCATCTAAACTGTGCAGGATACAGCCTGCTTTTTGTAAAGTGGCAGAGGAACTCAGTAGGTCAGGGGCATCTGCGGTGTGAAATTGGCAGACGACGTTTCAAGTCGGGCCTCTCCTTCCCTCCCAGATGTTGCCAGAGACGATACAGAGACCGAGTTCCTCCAGCTTTTTTTTTACTCAAGATTCCAACATCTGCGGTCTCTTGTTTCTCAGTCCCTCTGCAATTTGTCAGCCAGGAAAATCAAAGCCTATTAGTAGAATGTAGAGCTATTTGTAGCTGATGCCATTAACAGGCAGTTCTCTTACATGTAGAAACAAGGAACTGCAGATGTTGGTTTACAAAAGAATACACAAAGTGCTGGAGTGACCCAGCAGGTCAGGCAGCATCCCTGTAGAACATTTTGGGTTCCAAAACGAAACATCACATATCCATGTTCTCCAGGGATGCTACCTGACCCACTGAGTTACTCCGTACTTGTGTCTACTTTACTTAATGGTTTGTCATTCCCATCCAAAGCAGTGAAAGATGTATGGACATGTTTGTGTACTTCCAATTAAAATACATCCACATTTGAAATGGACCTTAAATATTTTGAGCAGCGATATATTACAATTTGTGCTACACTAGTCAATTGGCAGTTTGTTCCATTAAATTTATTCTACAGCAGCTCTGAGTTCTGCCCCTCCCACTGCCCAGGGCAAATGAGGGGACAAAGAACCTCCACCTCTTTACCAAGTGTTGCTCTTTTCTCTTTGTTGCCTCTTATTGAAGAATCTTGCCTGATGTTTGAGGAAGGACAGCAGCTGACTCTTCAAAACAACTGGGTCACAAAACAACTGGGCATAAAACGTTTCTTTAAAAGTGCAGAATGTTCACGCTGTTTAAGCTGATTGCTGTCCCAACCCACCCCCTCAGGGCCGGATTAAGCTAATGCAGGGCCCGTAGCATATGTTATAAAGGGGCCTTAAATACGGGACAAGGTGACGTCACCGCCCGCAACCCACGTAACCTCACCCAGCCAGCGGCCACGTGCTCCTGCTCCACCAATGATGGCCGCCCGAGCCGGGAGGTGGGTTGCAACCTTCGTTCGGCAAACACACTCGGCTCCGCTCCCCAAACACACTCGGCCCTGCTCCCCGGACTCGGTCCCGCTCCCCGAACACACTCGCCCCCGCTCCCCGAACACACTCGGCCCTGCTCCCCGAACACACTCGGCTCCGCTCCCCGAACTCAGTTAACGAGCTCTGTTAGCCTACACTATCTGGGCCTACAGTGTCGGGGCCTACAGCGGTCCGCGGGTCCAATATGGGACTCTCAGGGAGCGTGTGACGGAGAGGTTTAGTTTAGAGATACAGTGTGAAAACAGGCCCTTCGGCCCACCGACCGTACCGACCAGAGGTCCCCGCACACACTAGGGACAATTTTACACATACACCAAGCCAATTAACCTACAAACCTGTACGTCTTTGGAGTACGGGAGGAAACCGAAGACCTCGGAGAAAACCCACGCGGTCCCGGGAAGAACGTACAAACTCCGTACAGACAGCACTCGTGGTTGGGATCGAATAGCAAACTATAACTGCAAAAGGTTGTGACGCCATCTGAGGTTCTTAATATGTGTGTCGAGAATCAACGAGAATCACAGAGGAGATTCAATGACATTTGGCTCAATTTTTTAAAAACTCACCACAACTTGCCGAAACCATCCTGGCTGATCATACCTCCAAAATAGCACAACTTTCAGCAAATCTATTGGCTGTTTGTAGTTCTGTCTCCTTCTAATCACAAATCTCTGTCAAAAACCTTTTTTTTTTAAATAACAAAGACGATTTGCCAAAATGGATTCAGTGTATTTTTGAATTGTTACTGGCAAGGTCGGCGCACATCAACTTTGATGTCAGAGCCAGATTGCAACCTTGGTAGAGGATTGACATTTCCCATTGACACTTCCCTTTACGAATTGCGAGATTCTATGACAGAGCTTTGGCACAATGTCACAAGATACAACAGTCAATAGCACTGACAGCTTGTAAACCGAGAGAGTAGGATTCTGCGAAGGATTGGCTTCCTCCCAATAACCCATCCAAGTGCGAGTCACCTCACAGGCTGGTGTAAAACTGCTACTCCCCAATTCCCAGCCTTTCAAACATCTTGCAGAAGCTGCACAAACTATGTAGCAATTCTGGCAGACTTTGCACAAAACACGAGGTAGAATGACTCCCAACAGAAGCGGATAAAATTATTATTTATTTTCAGTCAAGCACATTTAGGTTGATATTTGTTCCCGGATATCACCTGATGATGACAAATTCCTTTGGATGAAGCATTCAAATGGGTACATTGAAAAGCAAATAACAAAATACAGTGCTGGAGGAACTTAGCGGGCCAGGAAGAACCTGTGGAAGGAATGAGCAGACCACATTTTGGGCCATGACTCTTCCTCACACAAGCGTTTTCCCACAGGATTTTACATTTGTTTTTTTTTAAACAAATAGTGGTTTAAACGCTGCTTGGTACACTGGCAGCATTTGGAAATCATTAAAATATACCCATCAATAACAACTGCACACCTAACTGGAGCTGGGTTGCCGAACTCTGGTGTTACATGTGGCAAAAGCGCTATTCAAATTTCAATAGGCAAAAAAATCCTATGAAATCATTCACAGGGCAGTCAATTGAACACAGAGGCACCTTTCATTTAAAAAAAAAATCAATTTTAAAAGCACTGAATAGCATTACAGAAGCAGCGGGCCACAATGGCACAGCAGACCTCTCAAGCCATTCACAACTGTTCTCCTGCCCCTCCCCTCTCAGAAGGACTTGGTGTAAGCCGAGGAGACCATCTCAAAAAATGCAAATTATCCTGACCACACGCATAAAAAAAAACCCAATGAGGTCAGAGGTGCATCCTTTTGAAAGGCAGAACTCCTGTCCTGCCCAAAGGCATCTGGACTCCACAATAAAAGCAAGCCTTGGCTAATTTATTTGCCGTTTGTAAACCATACAGAGCCGGCTGAATTGACTGATTGACAAGTTGATATCAGAGTAGTATTATTCATTGCCTGCCCTTTCAAAAATGATGCAATGATAAAGAAGATTTCGCTGAGCTGGCAGGCTTATAATAATTTACTCTTCTCTATTCTACTTAAAAGAAACCTACTACCAATGCAGCCGTTACATCAGGTCATCCCTAGGGAAAATGTGATTGAATTTAAAATCCCCAGACACTCCCAAGTAAAATCAGTTTAACACAGCATAAACTAGGGACTTGGCCCGCGCCTTTAAAATTCTATGCGATGAATAGTTAATCCATTAAATTATCTAGCAAGATCTTGAGGAAATATAGCATGATTGCTAAAACTGTGTGCTAACATAGTACTAATTCTCATTACAAAGATCATGCGAAAGCTCAGACGACGACAGAAAGGAAGAAATCCTAGTTGAATGGGTATGTTTTGCTATAAAAATATAAAGCTTGAAACAACACATAGAAGTGTTTAGCAGTCACTATTCTGGGTGGGTTCTCACAGTTTATAAATATTTCTGCAGTTAAAATTATAACGTTCTTGAAATAGTATTTTTCACAAATAATTGTCCAAGTAATCAAAACGGATTAACCCTTTAAAAGTAACCTTACAAATGAAAAAAAAGAGAATTATTTGGCAGTAAACTGAAAATGTTAATTTTACAGGATAAAATTTGGCTGAAAAAATCCCCTGGAAAATGAAATTACTCCGAAAAAGAGTTCAAATCTCCAGCAATAACATGGTTCATTAAGGTTTACTATACCAGCAGTTTAAAGCAAGTACTACAGATGTACTTTATTAATATACAAAACTATCAATTTTACCATATAACCAGCCTTTGCATAGATATGCATGCAAATATAAATCCAAACTATTTCTCAACCAAATGTTCACAATATCTTGAATGCATTACCTTGCAAACCTGTACTTTCTGCTGAGTTCCCTTGTCAACAACAGGGCTCTTAGGACTAAGAGGCTCAGCTTTCTCCCTTCCAATACCTTGCTAAGGGTGGACATTTCAACTTGGATTTAATTTTGATCAAAGCTTTTGTTGTCTGATGGACAAGACATTTAATGAAGTGGAAGTCACATCATTTCAACCATCCTTTCCCCATTTTTCTTTGAATGAGGATGTAGCTGTTAACTGCCCACACAACATTCAAATATTTGTTCATGTCGGTAACCCATGGAGATGCAATGTCTGGTTCCTTTGCAATAACCATCCACGTAGCCTGGTGAGACACAGTTAAAGTCATTCAACATTAATTCTTCGGAAATGTAACTCAAGGGTGGCGGCTTGCAGGGCAACTGAGAGTTTTGTGTCAGTGGTAAAACAATAACGGCAGGGTTGAAGTTATATCACTTTCAGGCATTACAGTATTAAAGAGCATGTGTGAAATGACGCATTTATCCTTTCTTTGTTAACATGTCTTTCATGAGCATAGGCAAGATGCTTGAGGAGAGTTGCTGCCCTTTTCCTACACACATTTTAGTCTGTGGCATGAATTATAATACAACGTGATTAAACTAAAAAAGAAGCAGATGGATTGAAACAGTGTGAAGCATATTTGTTACCCAAAAGCTAATTCTCAACTTCATCTCCTCTCACCAAAACAAATTAGTCTCTACCAGACATGGGTACTTAGAGCTTTCAAAGCATCCCATACAAGCAAACTTTACAGTCGACAGCTCAAATACCTGAGAGTTTGTTCACACCAGAAACATTTTGGGACAAACTGTAATTCCAGGGTATAATGTCTCAGCTCTTGCATGACATAGCTTGTCAGTGCATGTACAGTTTTGAAACATGAATTGCATTAAGAGTTGCCTCCTCTATGATCAGTACAGAATGAATCTGTCATATAACTAGTTTTAGAAATGATTCAAGAGACAAGATTGAAAGTGACCCTGTTCAAGAAACAGCTATATTGTACAGAACATTAATGTGGGGTTACAGTTACATTTAGCCCAATCTGCTCAAAAACACCAGGCTTCCTTCCGAAAGAATATCAGTAAACTAGTTGAAGTTTTACAACAGTCATGATTACTACATGATCACTTTTATTGTCCCACTTTTCTTATTTCTCAACATTATAAACAGAATTAAATTTTTTAAATTGTGAGATTTCAACTTTATTCTCCAGGTCATGAGCCCAGTAAAATAGTTATTACATTATCAAAGAGGTACTTGTTTGGGCATGGTAAAATAACCAGCACATTACCATTCTAGGAGCTGGAGGGGTTGAGTAGATGAAGGACAACCAAAAGAGCAGCATTGACTGGGCAAGGATTGCTTTGTGACACAGAAACCCTTCTATTATCAGGTTTCTGAACAGACCTTCCATAAGCTAGAGTACTGTCCGATTCACCTCTATCCCATTACAGACATTAGACTTTGTCTATGGAACTACGATGTTGAGAATTATATTCTGCACTCTGTATCTTCCTTCCCCTTTGCTCTTCCTATTGTACTTGAGATGGCGATAGTATTTATGAAGAGTATTATCTGGATGTGATCTGATAGCAGGTAAAACAAAGATTTTCACAAAACCTCGATACAAGTAACAATAATAAACCTAAACCTATACAGACACCCTTCAGTTTCGAATGTAGGTTTGGAAGCTCAACTCAATAACTTAAAGGTAGACACAAAATGCTGGAGTAACTCAGTGGGAAATGCAGCATCTCTGGAGAGAAAGACATAACATAAAGACTGCATGCCTTATAGTTCAAGCTGAAACATTGCCCAGAGAGGGGAATAGAATCAGTGGACAACAATCAGAGTATTTTTTTGTGGTCACAAATGATGAGTAATTATCCTTGAAAAAGACTGTACATCACTTGCTGCTCTTTTCTTTTCATGAGTCAGCTTTGCTCTCGAGTTGTGCATTGCTGACATTTTCTCATAGCACCTCAAACAAGTCTAGCTTTTAAAAACTAGAACATATATATTTATTCATTTTACTGAACGGCTGTCAAGTCACCTTCCTGAACCATTTTAGTTCTTCAGGTAAAGCTAAATTTCAATGCTGTTGAGTGTTTCAGGATTTAGAAAGAGCAATGATGAAGGAATAGTAATTATTTTTTTCATTTATTTAAAGAACGACTTGCCTTTTTACTTTTTTTTTCAGAATCTCAGGTCATTCATTCTGCAGCATTTTATTGTCAAAGAAATACATCTGAAGTTTTGCTGTTTTAATGCAGAAAACAATTATCCAATTTAATCAAAGCAAACGCCCACAGAGCAGAAATCATGTGATAGCCATTGGTCGAGATAGATATGGACTGAGCAGCCCACTGCAGCCACCTCCCTTCTCCTCTTTGAAGTTAAGCCAAGGAATGTTTTTACACCAACTGAGAACAAAAACCAGTTATTCATTTTAACGCATCATTTTAATAATCTTGTTTGATAATTGATTTGCTGTCTAGTCCTCACTCTCTGGAAGATAACTTGAATCCACATCCCTCTCTTTCAGGTGCACTAAGCCACTATACAATGGCTGACACCATAAATGAATAAGACACAACCTTATTCTGCTTGTTTAGTTGCTCGAGATTCCAGCATCTGCAGTCTCTTGTGCCTCCTAAGATATAACTTGCTCTCTCCTTGGAATAATTAATGTGGTGCAGGTCCTCAAGACAAGGAGCCTGAATGCAATCCCTACAGCATGTGATATTTCCCATAAGCAAAACCAATCTAGTCGTATTCGTTTCTCAGTAGATATATTTAGATTGAATTCCTGTTACATTGGATTTTTTGTTAATTGAGCCGTAATTTGAATTTTAATTCCTACAAAAAAGCAGTATAAAGTGCACAATCAATCTGCCTGTGAATCATTTTATTTCAGCCTTTGCCCTGCTGAATAAACATAACTGCCATCTGTTTAGCAGAAAAAATGCTGTGACTAACACTCCATAAAGGTCTCAACAATAACAACCAAGCAAGCCAGAAATCCATGCTTACAAGAAAAGTGACTGCTTTCTGTTACGAAAGAAAACAAATCTCAACTTTTTACGATAAGGTGGGCTGAGGAGATTCAAATGTGCAATTCTGAAATGATTACATTAATCTGAAATTCATTCGAGATGGTTTTTTATTGTAGAAAAAAAATCCCACATTTTCACCACTGTCGCCATTTTTAAAATTTTACTAATCTCATTATCATTTTATCAGCATAAATTAACGAGGATGACTATTCTTTTCTTAACATTTACATATTTGTTTCAATTAACAGAGATTAATTTAGATTCCTAACACTGCAGATTGAGAGCCGAGTGTTAGAAGGGCTATCACAAGGACATGAATGAGAACATTCATTATAGAAAGCATGCACATTAAAAGCTAATGAAAGTTAATGAAACTATGAGTCAACAGCAAGTGTTGGGAAGTAGCTCTCACAGTAACTTAGGTGAGAAGCTATAACTAAATAGCAGTAAATCCTGCAGCATTTATTACTAATTAGAGATTGAATTCCCTACTTGAAAAACAATGATTAAACAGAGTCTCGATCTTAATGATTTGTAGCCTTGGCTGCCTTACTTGTTCAGGAATGAAACGTTCAACCTCAGTAAATATATTGCAGCATTGATATTATTAAAAAGAACTTTAATTGTAAGCATTACGATTCAGCATAGAATGTGATGAAGGTTTTATTTTATCCACAGGACATGGGTATTGTTAGCTTGAGAAGCTGGGAGCTTTTAAACCTTGTGTCGAATATAACCTCGCAGGGTTGCATGCTAAGAGGTTCTAGGATTGTACCCCAGTGACTATATTTCCTAGTCAGGATGGTTTATCACTTAGAGTGGGTGTGCGGCTGGTGATATTCCCATGTGCCCGTTCTGCTTGTTTTTCCGAGAGGGGTCAGAGGTTTGAGAGGTGCTGTCAAAGAATTTTGGTGAGCTGTTGCAGTGCATTTTGTAGATGGTACATACCAGCCACAGAAATGAAGAAAGTGAACTTTTAGGGTGGTAGAACGAGTGCCAATTAAGCTATTTCCTGCCAGTGCCAATGAATCTAGTTTTCACCCAGTGAGTTGAGAATCTGTAGAATTCTCTGCCACAGAAGGCAGTAGAGGCAATTCACTGGATGTTTTCAAGAGAGAGTTAGATTTAGCTCTTAGGGCTAAAGGAATCAAGGGATATGGGGAAAAAGCAGGAACGGGGTACTGATTTTAGATGATCAGCCATGATCATATTGAATGGCAGTGCTGGCTCGAAGGGCCGAATGGCCTACTCCTGCACATAGTTTTCTGTTTTTCTATGTGTTTTTTTCTATTTTATCCAGAATGGTAGCCAGCTCCTTGAGTATCATTGAAGTTGCACTTATTCAGACAAGTGGAGAGAATTCTGCCACACTTCTATCTTGTACCATGAATAAGGTGAAAGGTTTTGAGGAGTCAGAAGGTGGGAGATTACTTGGCAGTTGTGTGGCGTGAATGGTATTTGCCAGTTATGCTTCTGAGATCTTGTGGCATGGGGCAGACTGTTTGAATTTTAGTGGATCGATACATGAAAAGTGTAAGCATCAGCAAATAGCTTGATGTTTGACTTTTAGCAAAGGGAATGTAGATCTTGGATCTTATAGAATTCTTAAGGGGTTGGACAGACTAGATGCAGAAAGATTGTTCCCGATGTTGGGGAAGTCCAGAACAAGGGGTCACAGTTTAAGGATAAGGGGCAAGTCTTTTAGGACCGAGATGAGAATGTTTTTTTTCACACAGAGAGTGGTGAATCTGTGGAATTCTCTGCCACAGAAGGTAGTTGAAGCCAGTTCATTGGCTATATTTAAGAGGGAGTTAGATGCGGCCCTTGTGGCTAAAGGGATCAGGGGGTATGGAGAGAAGGCAGGTACGGGATACTGAGTTGGATGATCAGCCATGATCATATTGAATGGCGGTGCAGGCTCGAAGGGCCTACTCAGCCATGATCATATTGAATGGTGGTGCAGGCTCGAAGGGCCGAATGGCCTACTCCTGCACCTATTTTCTATGTTTCTATGGAAGGTCACTGACGAAGCAGGCGAAGATTGATTTCTATTTTACTACAGTTTCTCCATGCCACACTTGTGGGAAAAATTACTTAGATATCAACAGTAACGACTCCCATGTATTATTTGGAATCCGTTATTGCCCATATTGACACCAAGGTCAGAAGCCAAACAGTTCTCATGGAACCCAAATTAAAGTTTTGAGCACCATGTTATTAATTATCAGTTGATAGCAGATTCATTGGCACCTTGGAGTTTGTTACAAATGCTTTGAATTATGCACGCCCATGCTACTTTCTGCCATCTCTGAGGAAGGTGATCTCCATAGATCTCCTCATTATCTGTTATCATTCACAAATGGCTGTGGCAGGAATGCTTAGCTTTGGTTTGACCTGTAAGTTGTATGAACGCTTTATGTTTATTGTTTTCTGCGTGTGTTGTTTAGATTCCAGACAGTCTTCTGTTGTAGCTTCATTAGATTGCCAGTTCATTTTTAGTTAAGCATAGTGCTGTTCCTATCGTTCTTCAACACCCTCCATAACAAAATTGTGGGATGACGAATTATGTTGAGCCTTCAGCTTATAGTGGACGAGTCTAATTCTGTGCTGTTGAAAACCTATAGAGTCTGAGGTACGGCCAGTTCAGAAATGGTAGATTTATTAATCTCCATGCAGAGATGTGTTAGAATCATTTCCTCATGAACTCAGTTAACACATTGTCCAATCAGAGCCTTGATGATGCATGTAATAAAGGCACTGCCTCCTATAAAACTGAACCACACAAACTTTTGTCAAAGTTCTGATCCTTTGCTAATGAGGAATTGATACCAAGTTCATATGATCAGCCATGATCATATTGATCAGTTATGATCATATTGAATGGTGGTGCTGGCTCAATGGGCCAAATGACGTATTCCTGCACCTATTTTTTATGTTTCTATGAATCATGATACTGATACCAGAATTAGTCAGTGTAATCAAGTACCACTCCTGAATGTTACTCATTGACCTTTCCTGGTAAACACATGGACACAAGGAGAAATAGGACAGAGCCATTTAATGAACTACCCTTGTTGAGGAGCTGTGCCATATTGTGAATTTTACTTTAAAATTGCATGAATTGATGTCAGACAGATATAGCTGACATTGACACATGGGGAATGGGCAAGTTGAAGGGCACAGCAGGAAAAGTAAAGGCCTGATTCAATTTCTCCGTTTTTTTGTTTTGTGTGAGTCAGTGTGTGCATGCATGTGTAAGTGAGTGAGATATGTAGTAACTGAGCTATTAGTGACGAATATCACTTTGTGAAGAAACCTTAACATCTGACAGCACATGGACAAGCTTTGAACATTGTAATACAGAGCCCTCCATAATGTTTGGGACAAAGACCCATCATTTATATATTTGCCTCTGTACTCCACAATTTGAGATTTGTAATAGAAAAAATAACTTGTGGTTAAAGTGCCCATTGTCTGATTTTAATAAAGGCCATTTTTATACATTTTGGTTTCACCGTGTAGAAATACAGGAGTGTTGAAACATAGCCCCCCCCCATTTCAGGGCACCATAATGTTTGGGACACAGCAATGTCATGTAAATGAAAGTAGTCATGTTTAGTATTTTGTTGCATATCCTTTGAATGCAATGACTGTTTGAAGTCTGCGATTCATGGACATCACCAGTTGCTGGGTGTCTTCTTTGGTGATGCTCTGCCAGGCCTGTATTGCAGCCATCTTTAGTTTATGCTTGTTTTGGGGGCTAGTCCCCTTCAGTTTTCTCTTCAGCATATAAAAGGCATGCTCAATTGGGTTCAGATCGGGTGATTGACGGCCACTCAAGAATTGACCATTTTTTACCTTCGAAAAACTCCTTTGTTGCTTTCACAGTATGTTTGGGATCATTGTCTTGCTGTCGAATGAACCGCCAGACAATGAGTTTTGAGGCATTTGTTTGAACTTGAACAGATAGGATATGTCGAAACACTTCAGAATTCATTATGCTACTACTATCAGCAGTTGTATCATCAATGAAGATAAGTGAGCCAGTACCTTCAGCAGTCATACATGCCCAGGCCATAACACCCCCACCACCATGTTTCACAGATGAGGTGGTATGCTTTGAATCTTAGGCAGTTCCTTCTCTCCTCCAGATTTTGCTCTTGCCATCACTCTGATATAAGTTAATCTTCGTCTCATCTGTCCACAAGACCTTTTTCCAGAACTGTGGTTGCTCTTTTAAGTACTTCTTGGCAAACTGTAACCTGGCCATCCTATTTTTGCGGCTAACCAGTGGATTGCATCTTGCAGTGTAGCCTCTGTATTTCTGTTAATGAAGTCTTTTGCGGACAATGGTCATTGACAAATCCACACCTGACTCCTGAAGAGTGTTTCTGATCTGTCGGACAGATGTTTGGGGATTATTCTTTATTATAGAGGGAATTCTGTCATCAGCTGTGGAGGTCTTCCTTGGCCTGCCAGTCCGTTTGCGATTAGTAAGCTCTCTTTCTTCTTAATGATATTCTAAACAGTTGATTTTGGTAAGCCTAAGGTTTGGCTGATGTCTCTAACAGTTTTATTCTTGTTTCTCAGTCTCATAATGGCTTCTTTGATTTTTATTGGCACAACTTTGGTCCTCATGTTGATAAACAGCAATTAAAGTTTCCAAAGGTAATGGAAAGACTGGAGGAAAGACTCTGTGCTGAGAGCTCTCTTATACCCGCATTAAGGAGGTAATTAAACACACCTGAGCAATTACAAACACCTGTGCAGCCATGTGTCCCAAATATTATGGACGGCACTATGTCCTGAAATGGGGGGACTATGTACATACACAGCTGTGATTTCTACATGGTGCAACCAAAATGTATAAAAATGGCCTTAATTAAAATCTGACAATGTGCACTTTAACCACATGTGATTTTTTCTATTACAAATCTCAAATCGTGGAGTACAGAGGCAAATAAATAAACGATGGGTCTTTGTCCCAAACATTATGGATGGCACTGTAGCACATGGACATGCCTTGAACATTGTAATAGTATTTATATTGAAAACTAGGTGAGGCAAATTATAAATGACAGTTGATCTGCTGGAAGTCAATGCCCTTTCTGCATTCCTACAGCCCTCTTGAAGGATTTAGGGGTTTTTGCACTCATATGTGGTTATTCATGTCTTGATTTTTTTTGGTATTATATATTGTCCATGCGCAATGTGTTTAGCAGCCAGTTATGCAGCTGCAAGTAAAATATCATTGTTCTGTTGTCAATACATCTGACAATTAAACACTCTTAACTTGTCTGAAGAAGAGTCTCGACCCGAAACGTCACTCATTCCTTCTCTCCCGAGATGCTGCCTGACCTGCTGAGTTACTCCAGCATTTTGTGAATAAATCGATTTGTACCAGCATCTGCAGTTATTTTCTTATACTCTTAACTTGACTCTTGACTTGAAGTACAGCGTTCCTATCATAACTGGCAGTAAAATATTTATCAGCAAATTGCAGTTGTTCAGCTCAGAAGGGTAAAACATTTACATACTGTGAAGCGATGGCATACCAAACATCTGCTCCCCCCTCTTTTTCCACTGCTATCGGGCAACCTAATTAATGTTCTGACAGTTCAGTCGAGGACCAACACAGCACAGTCATCATCTATGGCAAGCAGCTCTCTCCAACAAAAGGAATTCCCTTGAGTCTCATCATGACATCATTTTTGCAATATAACCTCCGATAATGTAAAATGAAACAGGTATGTAACTTGGATATTACAAAGGCCTCCCACAACAGCCTTGAGATGACAACAGTTCACGTTCAGTCACTTGACAGGACCAAGGCCTTTATTTTGGCTGCTTTTCATGCCAAACACAAAACAAACTGAAAAAGCACTTGGCCAGAGTATTTTTTTACAGACAAATGCAGATGTTTCATGTCTCATGATTCCTACAAAAATAATACAAACTATTTGGTTAACGATATTTAAGTAGCTTGGATCTAGTGATTAAACCTTCCTTGCATAGCACTATGAACAAAGCCCATTATGACAATGAACAATGTACTCGCCTGCTGAGGAAAGGAAAAGAGCATACAATTTTGCAGCCTGACACTCCTACTGCGCGTAATACACGCTTTGGCCACAGCAAACAAATCTTGACTTCTCATTTTAAATTTTATGGAGGCCAATGTTTATAGCACATGGGGCGTACCTTAACTCTTGATGGAACTGTGCACTCTGCCCATTGCAGGCCACTTTCAAAAACATCCATTGCTTCAAGCCTACTTTAGACAAATGAGGAAATTCTTTACAGATTTTTACACTTTTCACTTAAAAGATTTTAAACAGATACTCAAATTCTACTCTTGTGAAGTTGACCATTGTGCATATTGCACTTATTCTTAATTGAATACTTTTTCAAATAATAGTGTGAAGATAAATGGCAGTAACAAAAATGGAATTAATACTTATATTGGTCATACCGAACAATGACAAAGAAACAACATTTCCGCTCTGTTTCGATTGGGACACATGAAAGCATTGTCGTTCTACCTTAATATAACCCAACTGCTGAATTAAAGACCAGTAAAGCATAGAAAATAGCTGTTCATCCGAACAAGACAGTTGGGAAAGTAAGTTGAAAAGAGGACAAGAGCGATACAGATAGCTTAGGTGTGTGGGCAAAGATATTGCAAATGAAGTACAATGTGGGAAAACGTGACATCACTCATTTTGGCAGAATTGTTTTTTAAAGCATATTATCCAAATGGTGAAACATTGCAATGCTCCAAAATGTACAGGTGCCCTTGCATACAATTTGCAAATAGCTAATTTGAAGGAGGAAAAGGGTGGCATGAACACAGGGACATCCCTGCACATTCCCCTCATTGTCGGTTTCGCCCAGACCCGGAAGCATACTATGTTCCCATATTGCTGGGTCTATTACTTGGAGGTCCTGACCCAACAGCATGATGGATGTATGTTCCTGAGAAGGGTTGTAGCAGTTCTACGAGGACTTCTGAAGGGTAATTAAGGATATGCAGTATAAGTTGTCTTTGCCAGGGATGTTCACAGCCTAAAATGCAAATTAATTACTTTTAAAAATTCATGAACCTTAACCTTCCATATATAATCTTGCAATAACAGTACCAAATAAAATCCATATTCAAATTATCTATTGACAATGTCTGGAACTACTTAGATGAGGCGGTGGGATAGGTGAACTATTTTTATTCCCTTGCTCCAATTTTTTTCATATGGTGTTGACAAAATTCGGCCAAGTAAACTGGAGTGGAAGACGGATAGTCAGAAATGTGCAATTGTTAGAGAGGGTTGCATAAGGCACGGTCAGAACAGATTTCCGCAAGTGCAAAAGGAGCGATAAAACCAGAGGCATCGGCAATGATGGTTTTAGAAAGTATTGTGAGGCAGGAAAAATTGGATACCATCTTGGCATGGGAGAATAAGGCTGAATAGCTGTGCATAGAGATTCGGAGAGGTGTGGAAATGAACACGAGGGGTAAAGAGAACTATGAAAATAAACTTAATTTATAACATAAATTATTATGCCAATACAAATTCTTGGCATACCCAAGTGTGGTCATGCATACCCAAGTGTAGTCAGTGTGGGACTGACTAGAAAAAGAGGCAAGAGATAAGTCCTGGAGAAACTCAGCACTTTGTGTTTTTTGCTGAAGGTTCCAGCATCTGCAGTTCCTCGTGCGTACTAGGAAAAAGTAGTGCAGTTGTCGACAGAAAGAGAAGTTAAAGGGAGTGTTAGTTAAAAGGAAAAGGCTGATAATCATGGCAAAAAGTGGAGTAAGTATTAGGGTTGAGTAAGTATTAGGTGTGAAGAAGAGTCTCAACCCGAAACATCACCCTGTCCTTCTCTCCAGAGATGCTGCCTTTCCCGCTGAGTTACTCCAGCATTTTGTGCCTATATTAGGGTTGCAAATTGTCTCAGGAGTCAACAAAACAGGACCAAGGTATTGACAAGGAAAGGGTAAATTGAATATGTGCACGATCTACAAGAAACCTGTAAAAAGTACAAAAGATATACAAAAAGAAATATTTTGAATAAGTTAAAGTGGATTCTTCGTAAACTGAGACCAGATAAATTATTTTGGGAATAAGGAAACCATAGAGAAATTAAACCATATTTTTTAGATACTTTCGTGGAAAAAGATGCGGAAAAGCTCCCAGAAATAGAAGAGATAATGATTATAGGACTTGGCAAAGTCACAAAAGGAGTTATGAAAGAAAAATCATGAACTGAAAGAAATGACCAAAACTAGAAAAAAATGAATTGGAGAAGCTGACAAATCCAGGATCTGACGGCTTATGTACGAAGGTTTTGATGGAGAAGCAGCTTTAGAGATAGTGGATATACTGGTTGTCAACTTCCACGAATAAAGATCCTAGCGGTTCCCACAGATAGGAAGTTAACAAATGTAACTCCACTATTTTGATTTATAAAAAGTAGGGAGTGAGACTGGGGAACTACAATTCAATTAACTTATTTATACTTAAAGAGAAATGCCAGAATCTATTATTAAAAATAATAATGATTGGACAGTGTAACATAGATTTATGGAAACACGAGAATGCAGATGCTGGAGACTGGAGGAAAACCCAAACTGCTGTTGCACTCGGCAAGTCATGCAACATCTGTGGAGTGAAATGGAAGGTCGACGTTTCAGGTTGAGACTTCTTCAGCGTAGATATTTTGCATGAGGGGACCAAGTATAATCTATACAGATTTTCTGATAATACAAAGTTGAGTGGCAGTGTGGGATGTGCAGAGAGGATTCGGGGAGAGGTGTGGACAAATGTGCGGTTGTCTTCATTGGCTGGAAAAGAATAAGCAGAGTACTGTTTAAATGGTGACAAATCGAATGGTACTGATGTTCAATGGGATCTGGGTATTCTTTTACACGACTCAACGAAAACAAACATTCTGTACGGACAGCAATTTGAAAGGCAAATGGCAAGTTGGTCTTTATTACAAGAGAATTTTGAGTAATAAATAGCAAGGCTGTAGACATGTCACTGAAGAAATATGAAGGGCTCTGGCATCTGTATTATCGTGTACAGGTATGGACTCTCTCCCTAATGAAAGACTGAAGTACAACAGAGGTTCATTTGATTGATTCCCATGATGGAGCTTGACCTATGGGGAGAGATTTTTTATAACGACTGCGTTTTTACTTGCTTGAGTTAAAAAGAATGAGAAGTGATCAGCGTTTGATAATTTAGATGGTTGGGGTGTTAAGAATCAAAGGTCAAAGCTTAAAATTATGGTTGGCTCTTCACTGCTAAAATAAGAAGAACATTCCTCACCCAGTGACCCTTTGGAATTCTCGACTCAAAGATTGTAGATACTCAAGCACAAGAAATTATAACATTCTTTTGGCATTCTATTTACTTTACTCAATCTGCCACTTATCACCGTATGATGGCGAGAAGTCCATTGATGAAGCAATGAAATTTTGTGGAACTCTCAATATACACATTTTTTAAAACTCTTTTAATAAACCGAAAATATCTGTTCCTTTTCACAGCTTTACTTTGTGCAATTGTTACTTAAAAAGGTGAGAAATATATTTAAAATAACAACAGTAGCAAATATAAGCACTCTCAACCAAAATATAGCACAAGACGGAGACAAGAGTAATACTCATTTTCTGGTATGTGCAAGTCTTGTAGTTTTATAAGCTTATCAAAGATATGGTGGATTTTTTCCAGATCACATTCCTGCCATTCTCGGCTTGTCTTAATATGATACCTAATCCAATGGTAAAATATTGGCTGCTATTTGTAACTGGTCCATGACGTAAAGGACTGGACAGCCTGAAGAAGGGTCTCGACCCGAAAAGTCACCCATTCCTTCTCTCAAAAGACCTGCCTGACCCGCTGAGTTGCTCCAGCATTTTGTGTCTACCATGACGTAAAGGAACTTGACTTTGTCCAAAGAAATGCAAAATAATTTAATGTTCATAGATTGTGGAGAGTTGTATTCGTGGCATAAATATGAACTTGGATCTCAGATGTGCAATTCATTTTGCTGCACATTCCTCGGGTGGGGCACTTTTGGCCCCAGTAGATTCTGGGCAGAATCATTCACAAGTACCCTTTCAAGTTCATACATTGAACACGTTGCTCTTCTGTGCATGTGTAAAGCATCTCCGTTTAGATTGTCTACAAAATCAAAGATCAGCAGTACAGTACATACAAGTTCTTAAGTCATAGGAGCATAATTAGGCCATTTGGCCCATTGAGTCTCCACCACCATTCCATCATGGTTGATCTATCTTTCCCTCTCAACCCCATTCTCCTGTATTCTCTCAATAACCTTTGACATCCATACTAATCAAGAACCTGTCAATCTTCACAATAAAAATACCCAAAGACAGCCTCCACAGCCAACTGTGGCAATAAAATCCACAGATTCACCATCCTCTGATTATAGAAATTCCTCCTCATTTCCTTCCTAAAGGTACATCCTTTCACTCTATGGCCTAGACTTTCCCACTAATGGAAATATCCTCTCAATGTCCGCTCTAGCCAGCCTTTTATTATTTGATAAGTTTCAATGAGATCCCCCCTCATCCTTCTAAACTCCAATGAGTACAGGCCCAGAGTCTTCAAACACTCATCATACATTAACCCGATCATCTCCGGAATCATTCTCGTAAACCTTGCATGTGTTGCCTGTGCTACATCCAAGCTACTAACTACTCCATGTGTCCATAGGGATTTGATACTCATGTCAATGTACTTCTGGAATAACACTATTTCAACTGAGGTTCAACATGACGAGGTGGAGCCTACTCCTGCACCTATTGTCTATTGTCTATTGTCTATTGTCTATTGTGGCCAACAGATAGGTTGGAGTTGGAGTTCAAGTGAAAGGTTCAGAAGTCAAGAAATGTTCTGACAAAGACGTAGCATCTATCCTGACTAGAAACCTTCGATGAACAGGGAGATTCACTCTCTGCTAAAATCTAGATTGTTTTTCTTGAGAGATGTTCCTAAATGATCAAGGAGGACAATTATAATCTCCTTAAGGCTCTCAAGGTTGCATAGAGAGAATTGCAAAACAAGCTGGAGGCTCAATTCAATCAAGTGGATGCCGGGTGACTGTGACAGACCCTAAATAACATCCCGGGTTAAAAGCCAAAGAACATTGACGGCCTCTGGCAACACATCCCTACTGGATCAGGTCAATTTTTTTTTAATGCACATTCTGAACAGCAAATAAAGTCTACCTGTGTGCATAGCCCTAATTCCTGATTGCTCAGTTCCATAGATCTCTGCAGCAGAAGTCAGATCATGAGGGTAAACTGTTAGAAAGTGGCCGAACAAGATGGAGTCCCTGGATTGGTTCTCAAATTGTGCACCACTCAACTACCCATAGCCTTTGCCAACATCTTCAACCTCTCGCTTCAACAGTCTACTGTCATTATCTACTTTGGAGTGCACTTCAATCTTGCACAATTCTGCCATTTTTTGCTCATCATTGTTGTATTTATCATTACTGTATGTGCACCGTTTATTCTGAGCTTCATGTGAACAAGGAATTTCATTGCACCTTGGTGTATGTGACAATAAACTAATTTGAATCAGAAGCACAGGGATTATGCAGCACAAAAGAAAAAGGCCCTTCAGCCTACTGAATGCATTTCCCTTGCATTTCAGGCTAGAACTTGATCAGAATCAACACACTTACAAGAATGTAAAAATTTATAGCACTATCAATTTTTCACTGATTTGACAAAAACAAATTCAGTACAATGTAATATGAACAGTACATTCAGTAATATGAACAAATTCAGTATTGTCAAAGTGCATTCTAGTGCAGATCAGCAGAAAGGTAACCATCTCCCCAAAGGTTTGAATCATCTCCCCAAAGCATCAACTCGTGATTGCTTTTTTGGTTTCAAATACAGAAGCATTTAAATTGTTTATCTAATAAGAAGACAATTGGATATATCTGATAAACATCTCAGGTGCCTGTCTGTCATCACATACCCTGGTGTAAATTATTTGGGTACTGCCAACAGGACTGCCCTGCTAATGTGCAGTTAGTCTCAGTTCCTGAAGGGAACCGTACGTCGAACAAATTCAACCAGGTTATTCCGCGGTACTCAAGAATAACAACACAGATATCACCACAACGCAATCCAACACAATGCAATAACGAAGTATCACATAACCTCACTTATTGACTCAGTTTAAAGAGCCAATGCAGAAATGGTGCAAGCAGTAGGTCCTGTTGCAGTAAACAGCTATTATTAGTGAGAATTATTGCCAGCTCCCGAGTGTGAACGTGACTTGATAAATTATTTTAAAATTGTTATCTCCTTTCTTAATGTCATCTGGCTCAGTGGGATTTCATCGCCTGGTTCCAGTCTATCTATCGCATCTTGGCAAGAAAATCATTGCTAATGGTTTTCCTGCCTGTTCCCACATTGTCATCTGTGGTGTCTCTTTTTTATGGATTTACCCACGAGTCCCTCTGTTTCTCATGTATATGCTCTCCCGGGTAGTATCATCCAAAACCTTGCACCAATTTCTATACGCACACTGATTCTACCCATCTCAGCCATACCAACGTAGTACTTCTGTCTCCAAATGATCACACCACTTGTCTGAAAACAGCACAGATTGAACTAAAAATTAGCTCCGACTAAATATTATGATGAATGAAGCAAACGTCTTTGCTCCCAATCACAAATAACATTCCAGATTCACCAGCTTCACTTTTCCTTCAATGAATGTTTGAAAGTCACCAGGTCACTTGCAGTCTTGGTGAAAAACATGACGCTAAGATAAAATGTGGTCCACTGATTGATATGTGGCATCATTAAGAGTGCATTTGTCCGCCTCCATAACGTCCCCATCTCAGCCTTCATTCAACAGCCCTGACATCCTAATCCATGCTTTTCTTAGCACTTCACTATTTCAACCCTCCGTAAACATGAGATCATCTAAAAGCTTACTACTCAAGTCCCAACATGAACTAAGTCACATTTACCCTTCACCCCCAGGGTTTCTGCCCTGCCTCTGCTCCCAGTTAATCAATGCTTCAATTATAAATTCTCTTCCATGATTTCCAAAACCATCTATGTGTTTGCCTCTTGCTGTCACTGTAATATCTTCCTGCCCTTCCTGCCCATGCCTCCAATTCAGGCCTCTTGATCATCTCCAAATGTATTCAGTTGCCAAGATCCTTCAGTTGCCAAGGACCGAAGCGCTGGAATCTTTTTATTAAGCTTCCCTGATTTTCTTTCCTTCTTTAAAAATGGGTCTCAATGCATATTTTAATATTTATTACTGCAGCAAGCAGTAGAGAACGCCATCGCCAGACCACAGATGTACGCCATCCCCTATTTGTCCATGAACCCGCAAAGAGTTGGCGAAAGTCCAGGAACATCTTCCTCAACGAAGTTGAACCAAATGCTGAAGCTGAAGGTACTAGAGTTGCATTATGGGAAGAGAGACTAGCCAATCTCCCATCAACAACATCCATGTCCATAAATGCCAAAGAAGAACTTCCTCCTGGAGCCGAATCAAGCTGGATTGAATGGAAATGCCTCAACAGACTGAGAGCAGGTACTTGTCGTTGTAAAGTGACTCTCAAGAAGTGGGGTTATAGAGACACTGAAGACGTCATCTGCAGATGTGGCACTGAACCACAAACTATGGAGCACCTATTGAGATGTCCTCTATTGGAGCACGAATGCAAAGCTGAGGATCTCGCAGGGAACAATGATATTGCTAAGAGTTGTGTTCAGTTTTGGCTGAAACACAATATCTAGCATGTGTGGACGCGATAAGAAGAAGAACGCATATTTTCTGAACCAAACTTTTGGTCATCTCCCTTTCCATCTCCTTCTGGTTCACTAACAAGTTTTGTGTGATAACATTAAATGGGCCATATAAATATGGTTCTGCCGTACTTGCTGATACAATGGAATGAGTGTTTTTACAGGTGCAAGCAAAAATGGTCAGTCAGTCAGTTCACACTGAAAGATTATCTTCTTTCATACTGCAGGGGTGGTTCTGCTTGCCAAATAAACAATGAAGAGCCTGGTATTCATCTTAAGTATTAAATTAATTCCCATCGGATCAGTTTACACTAGGAGGAAGTTGCATTGTGGCATGCTTTTTACTTTAAACCTTCCACTGTGGAGTGACAAGTCTTAAATGTCTTGTTTATGTTATGCACATATTCAAAAATAAATAGATACATTTTGCATGATACTTCCTTTTAATAAATGTTCTTTATTTAGCTGCGATTTTGACAGCTACTAAATTCGCTCTGTAATAAATAGTCTACAAAGCCTTTGTCCTCTGCATCATTACATTGCAATAATTCAACTGTCGTCAACATCTTCCAAGAATACATGGATCAGCAAATAAGAGTGAGAAGATCTAATTTGTGTGGCATCTGCTGCCTACCTATATGACAAATGAACCCGCATCGATAATACACAATGTTTTGCATTGAATTTTGTTTGCTGTAAAGCAGTTTTTCAAGCAACTGAACAACAGGGTAAAAAAAAATTTAATGCAGCATAGAATAAGCATAAGAAATTCAGGACTTGAGCTCCAGATTTCTCTTTCATCAGATTTGAGATTGTGCATGCATACATACATATATGCACAAATATCAGACATTATGTTAACTTCAGTTCTATTCACACAAAAGAAAAGGGAATAGCATTCTACTTTTACCTCAGGAGATTGATTGCACAGTTTAACCATCTTAACAAAGGAACTGCAGTGAATTTTGCAAAAGGAAGATATATTTAGAAAAATGTAAATGTGCTTCAAGCGTACCTTATCACTATAGTAATTTTACAAAAATGCCACTTTTTTTCACAATCAGACAAAACTAGAATAAATGTACTCTCCCACACCCTTACCAGCCATGAATGGCTGACTGAGCTATCAGTTTACTCCTTCCTTGTTGGAAATATTTGCAGTAATCAGACACAGAATGCTCTTTAAGAGCTCTGGTTTTATAACCTTCCCACCTCAGGCATTATTGTTCTGATGTAAAAGGTCAGGCAGACATAAGTACTGCAAGCTGGGAAGCTAATTGCTTTTTCCTTCTGCTTCTGTCAAAAACCTACTGTGGCCACTTTTTACTGAGCAGAATATTACTAGTTTATCTTCATTAGTTCCATCACAATAGTCTACCTGTTAAAAGCACGCGATATAGCAAAAAACTAAACCAAGTTAATCATTTGAGGATTGCAGCCGTATCATAATATCAAAACTAAGTCTAAGAAATTTGAATTGTTGACATCTTATTTCAAGGACATTATGACTAAAAGAAGTATTTATGCCTGTGCACATTTGTCAGTTAGCACTACAAGATTATGGCAAGATTATATCAGTGTTGTCCATGCCTCATCACAATATTGCAGGTACACAGACTCTGATATCATCTTTAGATTGCTCATTGATGCTCTGTACCGCACTCCAAGAATACTTTCAGATGGGGTGTGGAATACATTATGGGTCCTAATAGATTCTCAAGGTTATTTCTGAACCAAACCTCTAAAATGTTTAGTTTAGTCTGGTCTAGCGATATAACATAGAAACAGGCCCTTCGGCCCACCGAGTGAATACTGACCATCAATCATGTGTTCACGGTTGTTCTACGTTGTCCCCCTTTTGTATCTACTTCCTACACACTAGAGGCAATTTACAGGAGCCAATTAACCTACAAACTTGCATGTCTTTAGGGTGTGGGAGGAAATTGAAGTACCCGGAGGAAACCCACGCCGTCAAACTAATATTGGTCCGATTTTCTTTCTTTTTAAAAAAGAATACACCAGGGTAAAAATGCAGCGATATTTGTTATAATGAACAAAAAGATAGGCGTATTTATATATTGAGTTGTGGTGGACAACCCAAGGAGCCATCTTACAGCATTACTTTTTACGGCCTTTGTTAACCCATGATGTCCAATGTCAATGCACTTAAGACAAAAATGCACTCAATCATTTCTCACTGTAAGGACGTGACAACTTTAACTTTCATTTCTGACAGCGGCAGCAGTGGTACAAATGCGCATTTCCAATGTCATTTTTCATTTTGACAATCCAGCTAACATTGAGATTCTTCCAAGAGAATGTTAGAACACAAATTTAGTTAAAGGACCTTTAAAAAAGAGCTGTCCCATTGTCTTGCTTTGCACTGGACATGTGGAATATTATGGAACATTAGAGATACAGCGTGGAAACAGGCCCTTCGGCCCACCGAGTCTACACCGACCAGTGATCACCCCGAACACTAGTTCTATCCGACACACGAGAGACAATTTACTGAAGCCAATTAACCTACAAACCCACCCTTCTTTGGAGTGTAGGAGGAAATCAGAAACCCCGGAGAAAACCCACGCAGTCACAGGGAGAATGCACAAACTCCATAAAGACAGCAGCCATAGTCAGGATCAAACCCTATCTCTAGTGCTGTAAGGCAGCAACCGCTGCACCACCCCTACTGAACAACAGGCTTATAAACAAACAGCCAATCATGTTCGGGATTATTCTAGTTACATTTGGCCATGTCTCCGTGTTGCTCACATGCACGAAAGGAAGTCCAAATCAAGATATTACAGGACAGCTTCAATATCTCATATTCTTCTGCAAAATGCTCATGCCTAATAATTAATACAATACAGTAGATCTACTGTATCCGCTGTTCCAGGTGTGGATTCCTATATATCGGCGAGTCCAAGCGCAGGTTCGGCAATTGTTTTGCTGGACCTACCTGATCTCCCGGTTGCCAAATACTTTAATTCCCCTCTTCAGACCGTAAACATCACCTACTCCTTTTCTCCAGAGATGCTGTCTGACCCACTGAGTTACTCCAGTCTATCTTCAGTTTCAACCAGCATCTGCAGTTCCTTCCAACACACTTTAATTCCCCTTCCCATTCCCACACTGACCTTTCTGTCCTAGGCCTCCTCCATTGTCAGAGTGAGGCCAAACGCAAATTGGAGGAGCAATAACTCATTTTGCTTGGGCAGCTTACAACCCAGTGGTCTGACACAGAAAGCTGAATTGACTCAGCGGTACAGGCAACTTACCATTCCTTCTATCCTGAGATGCTGCCTGTCCCGCTGAGTTACTGCAGCATTTTGTGTCTATCAACCAGAAGAAGTGTTATCCACAACCTGATATCAAAGTGTAAAATAAGTCAGCGGGTGGTTCTCAACACAATCGAGAAAGGCAAGTAAATGTTATATTCTTAAAGTAGTAAACAGCATTAAAGGACTGGAGCAATCAAGTGATTAATACATATTCTGGGGTATAGGAAGGAACTGCAGATGCTGGTTTAAACCAAAGACAGACACAAGAAGCTGGAGTAATTCAGCGGGTCAGGCATCACCTCTGGAGAAAAGGAATAGGATTCGGGTCGAGACCGAAACGTCACATATTCTGCGGTTGCAGACTCAAGCCTGCCAATCAAGAGGAGCATGTTACAAAACAAGGATGGTTCATTCAACATTGCTGAAAGCAAATAAAGTAGTCTGCTGCAGAGCTCCCACATAATCTTTTTGCTGATCAAATATAATTGTCAACAGAGAACACAGAGCAGTGCAGCACAGAAACAGGCCCTTCAGTCTACAATGTCCTTGGCAAACATGATGCAAAGTTAAATTAATCCCTCCCGTCTGCACATGATCCATATCCCTCCATTCCCTCCCTGCATATCCATGTGTTTATCTAAAAGCCATTGTTATATCTGCTTCCACAATCACCCCTGGCGGTGTAGTCCAGGCACCCACCACTCAGTGTAAAATAAAAAGTTGCTCCTTTAGATGTTCCCTCTCTGAACTTAAAGCTACACCTCTAACCTTTTATCTTCCCACCCTATCTACGCATCTCATAATTTTAAACATTTCTATCAGTTCTCCCCTTAATCTCCAACACTTCGGAGAAAACAATAAAGTTTGTACCTCTCTTTATAGCTAATGAACTCTTATCCAGGCAATATTTCCATACCCTCTCCAAACCCACAGTCCTTTAAGTACTTGCTGAGATCTGTTCAGTTTATTAGTTCTTCCTGAAATTTTGGCAATTTTATCGCAGACAATTGGGGCTGGCAAATAATTTCAATCACTCGTGATTGAAGACATCTGTCATTGAATAGCTATTCAGCGCAGAAGCCTTTTTTAAAGCCCTATTCACATCCTAATTCACAAGTCACAGCAGTTAAGCAGATGTTCTCATTATCTTATAGTCATTCTATTAATGAATCAGAGAAACATCACTTGCTGCAATTTTTCTTTCTCTCTCAATATTTCAAATGAAGCAGCAAGTAGAATTACCTTCTTGTGACTGCCATTGCAAAACTCCAAAATAAATTATAATTGAAAGATTAAGTCGCAACTCAGAAACCCCCAAACCATGGGGGAGGAACAAAGAAGGACCCAGCGTGGGGGGGGGGGGGGGGGGCTGTGAGGGAGGGGGAAGAACAACGGAGGACCCGGCGGGGGGAGGGGGTAACTGCCGGGATGGAGGGAGGGAGGGAAAGGGGAGGAGAACAAAGGGGGACCTGCCACAGGATACTTTGTAACTTTGTCGGCACCCTTTATGTGGCGACAATTGTATACCTTGGGTATGCAAGCAAAGAATTTCACTGTAACTTGTCACATGTGACAATAAAGTAATCATTCATTCATTCCAACCCCCACAATTTGGATTCAAGGATTTGAGACACATGTCAAAATGTGCCTGCAACTATTAGACAGCACCCTGGCAGTAATTTTAAGGTGGAATGGAAAAATACTGTATTGCACTATAAATAATGCTGCAGCATCTTTTTGTACCCAATGAGAATAGAAATGTCAGTGTGCAAAGCACGAATATTTCATACACCTGAAACTATGAAAATATACTGACTGCCACAAAAGGTAATTGATGAAATCAAACACAATGCTGAAAGATTGGTCATTGGACAGTTCACAAAATATAACATGTATGTAAAAATTGGAATCTGATGTTAGTAAAAACAGTTACAAATTACACGTGTCTTATTCTGATTGCATGGTTTTATCTTGTTTCCTCCTCACACCACATCTTCAAATCAGGATGACACAAACTTTCAGCCAGAAAATGTTCAAAAGGCCTCATCAAGGCCACCTCTGAGGTCCAGATTCATCTTTGAGTAATGCGAGAAGGGTCTCAGCTACCACCGCATCCCATCCCACCCCTACAACCTCTCCTCTATGGGTTCAGGTGCCCTCTGATGGAAAATTTAGATGATTGATAAAACACGACCTGCATGGAAAAGTTAAATACGAATTTCAAAGATTCAGACGTCTTATCATTTTCACTGTTCTGGGATGCCTAGGTGAAATAGTTAGTGGCCTGTGTTCGGAAGGATTTAGCTGTGAACGCTCCTCTTTACAGTGTTTATTTAGATTTAGCTCCGAGGGCTAACGGAATCAAGGGATATGGAGAAAAAGCAGGAATGGGGTACTGATTTTGGATGATCAGCCACGATCATATTGAATGGCAGTGCTGGCTCAAAGGGTCGAATGGCCTACTCCTGCACCTATTTTCTATGTTTCTATGTTTCTTTCTTTAATCGTACTTTACTGGACTTTATCTTGCCCTAAATGTTAATCACGTTATTCCCTTTATCATGTTTCTGTACACTGGACGGCTCGATTGTAATCATGTATTGTATTTTCACTGACTGGTTAGGATGCAACAAAAGCTTTTCACTGTACCTCAGTGCACGTGACAATAAACTAAACTAAAACTACCCAATGGTAGAGTTGGGCCAAAAGGCCTGTTTCTTGCTCTATGACTATGACTAAGATACTCAAAGTACATTTCCATTTTAGTAGGATGATGCAGCAGTAGTGTTGCTGTCTTACAGTGCCAGAGACCCGGGTTCGATCCTGACTACGGGTGCATGTCTGTATGGAGTTTGTACGTTCTCCCCCGTGACCCGCATGGGTTTTCACCAAGATCTTCGGTTTCCTCCCACACTCCAAAGAAGTACAGGTTTGTTTGCAGGTTAATTGGCTTGGTATAAATGGAAAATTGTCCCTAGTGTGTGTAGTATAGTGTAGTGTTAATGTGCGGGAATCGCTGGTCAGTGCAGGCTCAGCGGGAAAAAGGGCCTATTTATGCGCTGTATCCTTGAACTAAGAACAGGGTACTGAAATAGAAAACTACATTAGAAATATGTGATCTTGCAATTTTTGGGGGTAAAAGAGTAGAAATATTTGGAAAGCAAAATCTCATTGTGAACAGGGAAAGGTAGAAAACTGCAGAAATAAAGCTGGACCAATCCCATGAAATACTGGAAATCTTCCAGTAATCAATCACATTATTGCTCAATTAAAGCTACAGTGATAATGTCACAATCTTTAATCTTCTTGTTGGAGTGTCACCATCAATCACGGACTTCAATTGTTCTCTGGACATTTGGTATCAGAGCTGACACAGGAGAAAGCGAATCAAAATGAAAGGAATTAGGTTCCCACATAAAATCAACACCATGTAAGCGCTATTTTATATAAATTATCGGTGGCTGAGTTTTCCTTCTCACACACACCAGGGAAGTTTATGACTCCATCTTCATTTACTGATTTAGGTAATGTCAGATGACATTGTGATAGATGTGCTACAATTAGCATCAGTGCTTTATGGGAAACTATGCAGGCATCAGGACTGTGTGTACATTTGTAACACGAAATTCTAACATGAAGAGCAAGAAGTTAGACCAGATTGCAGCAGATCTGTTCAACTCATTTCCTAAATGGAGGCCAACACAATAATGGCAGCCACAAGTGAAGTACCGATCTTGCCATTTCTGACATTTTTGTAAGTTCGACAATCACTTCTGGAAATCCACTTTTTTTCTCCTTATCTTTTAAAAGTTAAAAGTTAAAATAAGAATAATAAGGATACAGTATACAAAAACATAAGAAACAGAAACGGAGCTGGGTAAACTGCCGAAGATAAGACACAAAATGCTGGAGTAACTCAGCGGGACAGGCAGCATCTCTGGAGAGAAGAAATGGGTAGTATAAGAAAATAACTGCAGATGCTGGTACAAATCGATTTATTCACAAAATGCTGGAGTAACTCAGCAGGTCAGGCAGCATCTCGGGAGAGAAGGAATGGGTGACGTTTCGGGCATTGGGAATGGGTGACGTTTCGGGTTTCTGCTGGATTGACTCAGCGGCACAGGCAACTTTCCATTCCTTCTATCCAGAGATGCTGCCTGTCCTGCTGAGTTACTCCAACATTTTGTGTCCATCTTCGGTTTAAACTAGCATCTGCAGTTCCTTCTTACACAGGGTAAACAGCCCTTCTGCCTTGCTCCAACTTTCAGTAAGATAATTGCAAATCTTCTACTCTACTCCATTTTCCCACCATAACACGTCTCGCTTGGTTCCCATACCACATCAAATCTGACACATCCAGTGACACCACTCTCGGGTAGAGAATCCTGAAGATTCATTATCCTCTGAGTGAAGCCACCTCTCCACAGCTCAGCACCAAGTGATTGACCTCTTGTCTTGAGACACTTATTCTAGATTAGCTTTTCATATCTGCCCTTTCAATACATTTTGCATATTACAAGTAAATACTTACAAATCCAAATTCATTCTCCTCAATCTATTCTCATCCCAGAAATTAATCTAATAAAAAGCTTATTTCATTCCTTAAAGGTCACCCCTTCTAAAAATGCACCGTAGAAAACATTTTATTGGAATATGTCACAGCATGGTTTGGGAACAGGACCGCAAGAAATGGCAGAGAGTTGTGGACATAACCAAGAATATTACGCAAACTAACCTCTCTTCCATTGACTCCATCTACACTTCACTTTGCCTCGGCAAGACCACCAGCATAATCAAGGACCAGTCTCACCCAGGGCCACTCCCTCTTCTCCCATCTGCCATCTGGCAAGAGGTACAGAAGTGTGAAAACACACACCTCCAGATTCAGGGACAGTTTGTTCCCTGCTGTTATCTGGCAACTGAACCATCCTATCACCAACTAGAGAGCGGTCCTGACCTCCCATCTACCTCATTGGAGACACTTGTAACATATACAAGTCCCTTGTATCGACTTTACTGAACTTTATCTTACACTTGCACTAAATGTTATTCTCTTATCCTATTTTTATATACTGTGGGAAGCTTGATTTTAATCATGTACAGTCTTTTCGCTGACTGGATAGCACGCAACAAAAAAACTTTACACTGTACCTTGGTGCATGTGACAATAATAAACTAACCTTAAAGTTTATCCTTTCTCAGGTGAGATCAAAGGATAATTTTGAAGACTGTTTTATGTTATATTTTGTGTGGACTGTTGTCTTATTTACTAATTTATCTTTATTTTCCTTTGTCAACTATAATCAAATTAGCCAGGCACGACTGTACACAACAAACCACTTAATAATAGCTCTCTGTGGTGTTGTTAATGATCCCATAACACATCAGTAATGTTGACTTAAAATAGTCTTGTTAAACTTTCTCTTTTGCTAAATAAACATTTAATTTAATCATGTAGTTCCGAAGCCAATAACGTCAATTCCTTCCAAAGGTTTTGCTGTTTCATCAATGGCACCAAACACTCCATTTCCTGTAAGTGGATGTGTCCTGGCACTGTTTACAGGTTATTGGAGTATGGGGCAGGCCTTTGAGGGGATTGGGAGTGAGGCAGGATAGAAGGAGCATCTGTGGAGAGGGAAATGCAGCACAGAATTCAGAAATAGAGCAGTGAGGCAAAAGACTAAGCACAACATTAAGAAGCAAGGCGTAAGGACAGGATGTGTAGGAAGAAACTACAGATGAAGGTTTAAACCGAAGATAGAGACAAAATGCTGGGACAGACGGAGAAAAGGAATAGGTGACGTTTGGATTCGAGACCCTTCTTCAGAAGGACAGGATGGCAGGTTCTCCCCACCTGGTAACCAGCAACAGCAAAAGCTGAATTGGAAGAAACTGACCGTTCATGGGTTCTCCTCATTGACCAATCATGCTTCCACAGGAAATAGCAGACTAAAGGCTCCACATGTAAGTAAGTGTACCTTAGGTGAATGAGGAGAGACTTTATGGTACAGATAACTCTCATTATAATGGACCGTAGTGTGTGTGTGGGGGGGGATAGTGTCCGTTTTCGGCAATCATCCACTGTAACAGGAAAGAATTCACTCCAACCTCACATAACATAACATAACATAACAACACTTTATTGTCACTCGGCACAACACCGAGCGAAATTTCAGCAGTCACACAAAATACAGCAAAAAGAAAAGAACACAGGACACCCGACCCCAACACAAACATCCATCACAGTGACTCCAAACACCCCCTCACTGTGATGGAGGCAACAAAACTTCCCCTCTCTTCCCCCCGCACCCACGGACAGGCAGCTCGACCCCTACCGAGGCAAACGACACGCACAGCCCCCGCAAGGGGATGGAAGGCCCCCCGGCCGAGCCGCCCCGGGCACCGAAACGTCCCGCGGCCACACCGGGCGATGTTAAGTCCAACGGCCGAGCCGCACCGGGCACTGAAACGTCCCGCGGCCGAACAGCGCTGACGATGTTAAGTCCAGCGGCCAAGCCGCACCGGGCACTGAAACGTCCCGCGGCCACACCGGGCGATGTTAAGTCCAGCGGCCAAGCCGCACCGGGCATTGAAACGTCCCGCGGCCGAGCCGCACCGGGCACTGAAACGTCCCGCGGCCACACCGGGCACTGAAACGTCCCGCGGCCACACCGGGCGATGTTAAGTCCAGCGGCCGAGCCGCACCGGGCACTGAAACGTCCCGCGGCCGCACCGGGCGATGTTAAGTCCAGCGGCCGAGCCGCACCGGGCACTGAAACGTCCCGCGGCCGAGCTGCGCCGGCAATGTTAAGGCCCGCAGCCGAGCCGCACCGGGCACTGAAACGTCCCGCAGCCGAGCTGCGCCGGCAATGTTAAGGCCCGCAGCCGAGCCGCGCCCCGGGGAAGAGACCTAATAAAATAAAGGTTTCCCCCCGCCCCACCCCCCCACCCCACCCCACCCCCCCACCCCACCCCACCCCACCCCCCCACCCCACACCCCCACCACACACCCCCACCACACATACACAGCCAAAAACAGAAACAAAAACCATCCCAACACCGACACAAACAAAAAAAAAAGAAAAAAAGACAACAGACTGCCAGAGAGCCGCAGCCGTTAGGCGCAGCCAACTCCTCCCAGACACGGGTTGTTTTCAAATACAACATTCTTTTTTAACAGCTAAAAAGTTATTTTGTTACTAGAAGTTAAAAATACTAAAGGCTGGTTGTTACATTGTTTAAGAGAGTACCATTGCACAAGTGTCGATTGAAGCAATTGCTTGTCAATTTCAATAAACTCACACAGTATAACAAGCAGCCTGTGTTCTTCAATTCAATTATTCATTTACACTTTATTGTCACATGTACCTAGGTCGACTGAAATTCTTTGGTTTTGCATACAATACACAAAGTAAGCAAAGGTACGGCACTTATCTGGCATCGACAAAGTTACAATAGTACACATTAGAGTCTTACTGGTTCCTCTTTGTTTTCGGAAGCTTTCCCCGCTCGGTCTAAAGAGGCAGTTTTGGCTGATTACTGTGGGATGCTCTGCCTGCCCTAATTGGAATCTGTTATAAAGAGTTCTGTATAATGAGGGTAGACTGTATGTATATCCTTCTCTCTTTACATCATCAGATCAGGTCAACCCTATTCATAAAGTCATAAGTGATAGTAGCAGAATAAGGCCATTCGGCCCATTGTCCACTCCGCCATTCAATTATGGCTGATCTATCTTTCCCCCTCCACCCCATTCTCCTGGCTTCTCCCATAATCCCTGACACCCGTACTGATCCGTTGCACAACAGAGTATCCCTGATGAACTCAGACATAGAATAGAATTCAACGTGTGAGATGATGGCTGATTTGGCTGGTACACCATCGAATCTGGTGATCCAACAACCTGTCTGAAATTTGATAAAAGCATCTTATCCAACATTTTTTTCAGATAAGTCTGAACTTTAGGAATGTGCGAATTTGGCTAACGTTGAGTGTACAGCAGATGCCAGCTTTCCAGAAACAGCTCTTCTTGGCTCAGATTCCTGATCTAAATTAAATAAGGCATTCATGCTTTCAAGACAGGATCTTGGTCTTAAGTGTCCAGCTGCGGGAGGGAAGCGGCAGCGATAGTGTATGTTGGGATCAGAAGGTAGACTGAGTATGTGGCTGAGGCTGGAAGCTGGTGGATAGCTCTATGAATGCTGAGCTGTTCACACCAGTAGAGGCACTTGGTTGACAGCAGGACTTGACACCAGGAGATGCAAGGATCCCAGTCCAAATACAATGAGCACAAAAGAGAGGGCAAGGAGGTAAAATATAAAATTCAATTGCAGTGGATGCTTGCGTATACTTCCCATGACACCATCTAATCTGGTGATCCAACAACCTGCCTGAAATTTGATAAAAAAGCATCTAATCCAACATTTTATCATACATTGTTTCATGTATTTTGTGTTTAAATGACTGTTGGCAGATCAATTTCCCTCCTGGGAAAAATAAAGTTCTATCGTATCGTATCGTATCGTATGACTTTCGTGTGCAGTCGGATGCGAAACAATGGGACCAGTTTACACTGAACAGAATTGACATCGTGAGACTTTGATGTCCACTGTAACTTCAATTCTCTCTCTAAACACCCTTTCATTTCTGCTCTATAGTGGAGGCAGTTACACAGTAGATGGAAAACTATAAGATCAATGGTAAGGATGAAGGAGGATTGGATTAGAGAAGATTTTGTGACATAATATTGTGTGCAATAAGAGCAGTGTGAAAATGTGCACTCCTTGTACATTCTCCATATGGTTTGCTTCCATCCTTTTCAACATTTTTTTCAACATTTAGGATGTTTTTCCAAACAAGGTGCTTCAAGATAGAGTGGTAAACAGACTGATTAAAAAATTGCGCCTATCAAAAACATAATGTTCTTTGCAACTACAAATGAACCCCAAACAGGCAATCTCATGGTGGCAGCCATTGCAGATGCTCAAAGTTATATCTTTTCTGTCAAATCATTTCATTGATTGACTGAGCGATTGCTGGAATGAAAACTACAGATATACATGTTAATATTGTAATATTTGTTTAGCAGAGGAAATATTGATAGTTATCATTTAAATGGTATAACTGCTTGTTACACTGATACTGGTAGATTGCTTCCAATGCATTATTATATATTATCATAAGAAGTGTTGTTATTGAAAATGCAGTATATCAGAAACATCTGCTTGTTTCTGCTGTTGAAAATTGTTTATTTTCTGGGGTTTCTGCTAATGGTTGGACACATTTTATGAGAACACACAGCACACTACAAAGCTGCATTGAAAACTTTTAATTAGGCTGGCTACAATTTTTGTCCCTTTGAATTTGTAAAGGGTAACATTAGTCTTGAATATTGCCGCAAAGTAAAATTTCCAAGTAATTAAATCAGCCTGTTCTTATGTTGTGAGCTGTTTTGATGCCGCCTGTCAGCTATTACTGGTGTTTTAGTTTGGCATGGAGTAGTCAATGGAGGAAGCAAGGCGCCATAGCCGCAGTGCCTATACTGAGCTGTCATTATGCACAGCCAGCTTTGAAAGTACACAAGAGATTGCAGATGCTGGAATCTGGAGCATAAAACAAACTACTGGAGGAACTCAGCGGATCAAGCTAACATCTATGGAGGCAGTGGGGGAAGGTCAATATTTTATATCAAGACGCTGCACCATGGCATATTTATTGTTTGACTGCATGTCTGAAAACGTTTTATTCAATCCAGGAAACATTGCAGTCTTCTGTCCTCCAACTGTGCACAACCACATAAAAGATTCCCTCAAACGATCAAGCTTCATTTACTGCTGTAATAAACAGGCTCTAATCTCAACACAAGAATAAAAGTACTTTCTTCAAGGAACTTTCAGAACTTACAGAGAGGCTGTCTGCAAGAACATCTGGGAAGTAGAAGGCTTTTAACCATGAGATGGGCAGGGTTCAGAGCCACGATAGTGGCATTTAGGAGGCTTTTAGATAGGGACCTGGACATGCAGGGAATGGAGGGATGTGCATCACATTCACGCTTCATATTTATTACAGACATTATACATAGAAAGGCCTGTTTCTGGGAGGGCAAGGCTAGCAGGAGTAGGTAACCTTGCTTGATATTAAGCCTCAGGTCAAAACATAGGGGACGTCAGGTATAGGCAGTTAGGAACAAGTGAATCCCTGGAGGAGTATAAAGGAGCACTTCAGAGGGAAATCAGAAGGGCAAAAAGAAGACATGAGGTGGCTTTGGCAGATAAGGTAAAGGGGAAGAAAAGAGATTCTATACAGAAATTAAGGGCAAACGAGAAATTAGGGAGAGAATAGGGGGTCAATGATCAATGAGGTTGTCTATGTGTGGAGGCACACGAGATGAACAAGGTGTTAAATGAACAGTATTTATAAGATATGGATGTTAGGGAGCTTGTGGAGGGTAATGCTGATGTCCTGAAGAGAGTCCACATTATAGAAGAGATGGTGCTGGAGGACCTAAAATGCATTGATAGATAAATCCTGAGGACCAGATCAAGTGTATCCTTGGACATTGTGGGGAAACTGGGCAGGAAAATGTGGGATCACTGCTAGACATATTTTATTATCGATAGCCAAGGATGAGGTGCTGGATGACTGGAGCATGCCCAATGATGTGTCTCTATTTACGAAAGGGTGTAAAACAAAGACTGGGAACTACATATCAGTGAGTTTCACATCAGTGATGGGTACGTTTTTGGAGACCATTCTGATGATTAATGGAGGTGGTGCAGTAAACATTGTCTACATTGACCTCAACAAGGCCATTGACAAGGTAGCACATGGTAGGCTGGTCTGGAAACTTAGACCTTAGAATCCATGGGATTCAGATCAAGAAAGCCAATCGGATACAAAATTGACGGAGGTGGGAAAATGAGGGTGGCGATAGAGGGTTTAAAAAAAAATCAGGGCGGCACGGTAGCGCAGCGGTAGAGTTGCTGCTTTACAGCGAATGCAGCGCCGGAGACTCAGGTTCAATCCTGACTACGGGTGCTGCACTGTAAGGAGTTTGTACGTTCTCCCCGTGACCTGCGTGGGTTTTCTCCGAGATCTTCGGTTTCCTCCCACACTCCAAAGACGTACAGGTATGTAGGTTAATTGGCTGGGTAAATGTAAAAATTGTCCCTAGTGGGTGTAGGATAGTGTTAATGTGCGGGGATCGCTGGGCGGCACGGACTTGGAGGGCCGAAAAGGCCTGTTTCCGGCTGTATATATATGATGATGATGAGGCCTGGAATGAGTGGAGTGTCACACAGATCAGTGCAGGGTCCACTGTTATTTGTTACTTACATTAATGAATGAATGTGAATGCAGGTGGCAGGATTAGTATGTTTGCGGATGACACTAAAATTGGTTGTACAGTAGGCAGTGAAGAAGGATATCTAAGATTATAATGGGAGCTTCCTCAACTTGGCAAATGAATGTCAAATGGAGTTTAATTCAGATAAATTTAAGGTGCTGCATTCTATTAAGACAAACTGGGGCAGGACGTACACAGTAAAAGGTAAATGATCGGGCCATGGGGAGTTTTGTAGTGCAGAGAGCCCCAGAGCTGCAGGTACACAGGTCCGTAAAGTTGGCACAAAGCTGGGCAAGCTGGTGAAGGTTTGGATACGCTTGCCTTCCTCGGTCACAAGAGTTGGGACATCATATTTCAGCTGCACAAGACATTGGTAAGGAGTACCTTGTACTGTTCTGATCACTCTTTGATAGGAAGGATATCATTAAATTTGAAAGCGTGCAAAAAAGGTTTATGACAATGTCCCTAATCAGGAGAGTTTGCGAGGAGAGGCTGCATAGGTTGGGTCTTTTATCCATGGGGCACAGGAGCCTGAGGATGAGCTTGTAAAGGCATATAAAATCATGAAGGTAAAAAGCCACAGTTTATTCCCAGTGTAGGGGAGTCAAAAACTAAAGGACATAGGCTTAAGATGAGAGGGGAAAAGTTTTAAAAGGGACCTGAGGAATGAGGTGTGTACATGGACTGGACAACTGGAGGATGTGGTTGAGGTGGATACTATTACGACATTTAAAAGACAGAAACAGGAACATGGTTCGGAAATGTATAGAGGGGTACGGCTAGGCACATGCAAGCAAGACGAGCTTAAGCAATATAGTTGTCAATGACGAGTTGGGCCATTGGCGCCTTTTCCACGTTGTATAGCTATATGCCCCTCAGATTCTCTCACGTATTGTATTCTCCTACACATTCCAGTTGTAGCAATATTAAAAACTTTCTTTCCATTTCTTTCAGAGATGCTCAGGTCCTGACAAGAAATTTCTCAGGATCAGAAGCGCAAAAAAAAAACCATGACTCTTTGCATTCCTGTTCTGAACCGCCCGGGACACAAGTGATTCATTGCTGATGCTCAGGAAGGAGCTGGTCTGCAGGCACAGAGCCCAGCAACGTTCCACGGACAGCAGATTGAACGAGGGGACTGAAAGAAGCTGATAGGATACATCTGTTTACTTCCTGCACCAATTGTTTCCTTCGTTTCTACATTATTGCCTGCAGAAGGGCTGACATCCAAATGTCTCCATCACCAGCAGATGGTCTTCGACTAAAGGTATAATCAGGAGCAGGCTGCACAATTTACCCACAGCGTAATCATAATTATAGGCTATGACTGAATAAACATAACTGGAGAAGGGGGATTTGGAAATATTAACAGTGACCCAGATTTCTCAGACCGTGGTTCTCATTGAAAAAATGATTATCTTTGGTTCTAACAAGTCAAAACCCCATTTTCTAACCAAAATAACAGTCAGCTTGCTTTCATTTACTCTCAAGCCTGGTCAAAGCAGCTGCCAATCTAGTTGAAAATGAATCCACAGAGGGCGTTCCAGCCGTTGTATCAATTTTTATTCTCTGTTTAATAGTTTACACTGATTATCAGCGATACTTTGACACCAGTGTCAGGTACTGCTGAGATGCAGGCTATTAATGTAGTACTGGACATCAAGGGACTTCATATTTGGCTTGATGTTCTGTGACGTGATGCCACAGAGAATTCGCTCTACATTTTGTAAACAGTGAGAACCGAGCAGTTCAGCTCTGAGGATAGTTAACTAGGAATGCATTACTCTGTTTGCCTACAAAGCAAAGCTAGAAATCTGAAGTACAGCAGGAAATGCTGGAAATACTAGTCCGCAGAGCAAGAAAAAGGAGTTAGCACTTCAGACCAATCATTGACAGGGAATATTCTTCAAAGCGTAACCTGTTAAGTATTTCCAGCATTTTCTGTTTTATGCTACTCGCCTGTTTTTCAAATATGTCATGACTAATTATAGGGCAGCCCGGTGGCACAGCAGTAGAATTGCTCCCTTACTGTACCAGAGACCCAGGTTCGATCCTGACTACAGGGGCTGTCTTTACGTAGTTTGTACGTTCTCCCTGTGACCGTGTTGGTTTTATCCGGGTGCTCCGGTTTCCTCCCGTGCTCCAAAGACGTGCAGGTTTGGAGGTTAATTGGCTTCTATACTTTGTCCCTCGTGTGTAGGATAGAACTAGTGTATGGGTGATCACTAGTTGGCGTGGATTTGGAGGGCCGAAGGGCCTGTTTCTTCACTGTATCAGTTTGTTCAGAACCAGACACAAGTCGCCTCAAACTGCATCGATAATTAACCGTACCTAGCATTGTTTTCAATTTACCCCCTGATTTTCTCATTTTCTTCTTTTCAAAAGAAAGAGGCTGATCACTGCCTCTTCTCTACCTCATATAAGTGGCTATTCCTGACTTAACCAGCACAAAGTGTAGGAGATTTCCTGATCAAGGCAATGATTAGATGTCAGTCAGGAGGTGGGCCTTGCCAACCACCAGCATGGTGGAAGAATATATCAGGAATCTTGTAAAAGAACAGCACTCCCATTCTTTTTGTTCCATGGAATCAATCATAAAAATAATCGGGATAGAATCCTGAGATTGTGAAAAGCACTCCATTAACAAAATTAATATTATTTAATTAAGAATAAGAATTTTCATTTATATGAAGCCTTTTGGAGGTGTAGAAAACTTCAAAACGACATGGTCAAATGAATTACTTGAAATACAATTGTGGTTCTGGTGTAGAAATTGTCTAATCTAGTCCAGAAGTACAGGATGGAAACAGATGCTTCAGTCCGCAATGACCATTGATCACCCGTTCATGCTAGTTCTATGTTAACCCACTTTCACAAGGCACTTGTGCAAGTCTCAGAAATGACCATTCCCTCCGAAACTCCCTGGTCCACTTGTCCCTTCCCACCCAAACCACCCCCTCCCCAGGCAATTTCCTCTGCAACCGCAGGAGATGCAACACCTGTCCCTTTACCTCCGCCCTCGACTTCATCTAAGGACCCAAACAGTCTTTCCAGGTGTGGCAGAGGTTCACCTGCACCTCCTCCAACCTCATCTATTATATCCGCTGTTCCAGATGTCAACTTCTCTTCATCAGCGAGACCAAGCTCAGGCTTGGCGATCATTTCGCTGAACACCTCCGCTCAGCCCGTCTCAACCAACCTGATCTCCCGGTGGCTCAGCACTTCAACTCCCACTCCCATTCCCAATCCTCCATTGTCAGAGTGAGGCCCAGCGCAAATTGGAGGAACAGCACCTTATATTTCGCTTGGGCAGTTTACACCCCAGCGGTATGAACATTGACTTCTCTAACTTCAGGTAGTCCCTGCTTCCCCCCTCTATCCCCTCCCCCTTCCCAGTTCTCCCACTGGTCTTCCAGTCTCCGACTACATCCTATCTTTGTCCCACCCCCTCCCCTGACATCAGTCTGAAGAAGGGTCTCGACCCAAAACGTCACTCATTCCTTCTCTCCGGAGATGCTGCCTGACCCGCTGAGTTACTCCAGCATTTTGTGTCTATCTTCAATTTAAACCAGCATCTGCAGTTTTTTTTCCTACAGATCTCACAGTTGTCTTTTTCACGTACGTATATACAACTGTATCACTTTATATTCAATTTGTCTGCATCGTTGTCTCCTCTCACACATCAAATAAATGACCAACATCCTATTTGTAAAGAGGCAATATATTTTGTAGCTTCCAACTGAAAGGAGACATTAGCTCAATAGTGCTGCTCAATTGAACCACTGCCAGGTTAAAAGCAAGTGGCCAAGTTTTAATATTTCTGAGAATTTTAGCAGAATTCCTACACTCAACATTTTTGTTTCCAAATGCTTTATTTCATGATTTGATGTTTCTATAAACACTTAATTTCAATAATATTTAACAGACACGTTTCTTGTGAAATTCTTCCAGGTTTTTCTATGCTTCTTAAAAAGTCCATTTTAACTTATAGAAAGAAAGGAACTGCAGATACTGGTTTACCAAGGAAAGACGCAAAATGCTGGTGTAACTCAGCGGGTCAGGCAGCATCCCTGGAGTACATGGATTGGTGACGTTTAGGATTGGGGTCCTTCTTCAGACTGACTGCAGGGATGGAGGGGAAACATGAACTCACTAACAAGTTCTTAGGGTACAATTCATCCCTTAATGAGGGACCCCATCCTCCTCCTGCCTCGTGCATGTGAACAATATCTTAATGCAAGAACATCATGCAAGAACAGAGGCACCACATCTCTTGTCCTTCTATCCCGTCCTTCCACAATGTTTCTTCAGCATCCCTTTACCAGCAACTCACACTTGGAAGTAATCAAAGAAGAAATATGGTCAATTTTCCTCTCCCTAACCCAGGGCTGATTGTCACCCCGCTATTTACACCTTGCAGAATTAGTCAGAACAGATGTTTGCTGACAGTTCCTGTCTTCTGTTTAAAATGTTCGCATATATTAGTTTAGTTTAGAGGTACAGCATGGAAACAGTCCCTTCGGCCCAAGTCCTATTCGATCATTGATAACCTGTTCACACTTGTTCTGTTATCCCACTTTCTTGTCCATTCCCTACACATTAGGGGTGATTTTACAGAGGCCAATTAACCTACAAGCCTGCATGTCTTTGGGATGTGGGAGGAAACTGGAGCACCTGAAGGAAACCCATATAGTTACAAGGAGAGTGCAAACTCCACACGGATTGCATCCGAGGTCAGAATCGAACCCAAGTCTCTGGCACTATGAGCCAGCAGCTCAACCAGCTATGCACTGTGCCGCCCTAATATTGCATTCAGGGGGAAAAAAATCCTCATCCTGTCCTCTGCATTTACATTGTTCATACTGGCTGCTCTATTAGACCCCATGTGAGCCATTCCTGCTGAGTAGGTCAAAGTCATATTTAATGTTAAGTGTAAAGTAAGTTAAGTATTAAAAATAAGAAAAGCTGCCCGTGATCATAATTTTAACATGATCATTGGCTTAGATAATTTTATAAACCCCATAAGCCTGATGTCATCTAAATTCCTTCTGTAACACTCTCTAGAGTTGGTATTAATCTCCATGTCATCTTACTTCCACAAGCAATAATAAAACTTATACAGTAAGTCTTTGTACGTGCATGTAAACTAACTGGCCACTAGAAAGCTGTAAAGTAGTAATTAGATAGCCCTCAATTGATAATGTCATAAAATACCACAGCATAGCTCAAGGTTATTGCTAATGTCAACATCGTCTAACTCCCAGGCCGAATTACTGTTTTATATAGGCCAACACTCTTAGTACTGTGAGAAGAGTGTTATTGAATGTTCACATGCCAAATTGTGAGAGTTCAGTAGAATGTGTGCAAGCTGATCAAGATGCTCAAGATGCAGATTGAGTGTTGGAGGGTAGGAAGCCAAGAGATGTGGTACAAAAACAGGTAAATGGAGTGGAAATGCTGAACAACCATGATCTCAATGATTAAAGTGAGGGCGTTAAGTGAGCTGAATGGCCTTTTCTTCTTGCCCGAAACCTGTGAATAGAAGTCCACAAGAATGGAGAGAAAAAAAATCCAAACAATATTATCATGGAGACACAAGGAACTGCTGATGCTGGAATCTTGAGCAAAACATGAAGTGCTGGAGTAACTCAGCAGGTCAGGCAATATCTATGGAGGGGGTGGATCGGTGATATTTCGGGTCAGGACCCTTCTTCAGTCTGAAGAATGTTATAGATTTTTGTCTTTCAAAAATGGATTTTATCTTGGAAAGACTATTTAAAAATACTCATGAATGTGGACATTTTGACATACCAGAATTGACACATGTTCACGACAAATAATTGAGATTTTTTTGTTTACTCATTCACGGGATGGGATTTATTGTCCATCTCGAAGTGCCACCAAACTAAGAAGGCAAGTAGGTGTCAACCACATTGATGATCCCAGAGTCATGTATGGTCCTGCCCTAAAGCATATTAATGGAGAAAATGGGTTTTCATAGCAATCCAGTAATTTCATAAACACAGTAAACAAAGGATTTATTTTTTAATTTCCTAATTTATTTAATTATTCAAATGTAAGCCTCTTGTTACCATGGTGAGATTTGAACTGTAGAAATAAGGAACTGCATATGCTGGTTTATACCAAATAAAGGATGCCGAGCCAAAACATCACCCATCCTTTTTCTTCAGAGACTGCCTGATCCGTTGAGTTACTCCAGAATTTTGTGTCGATCAGTGGGATTTGAAATCTTCTCTTTGGATCAATAGGCCAGAACTTAGGCTGTTGGTTTGGCAATGTAAATACGACACTATTGTTTTCAGTTAAGAAATATTATTACAATTTCAGACTACAATAACAAACAACATTAGATAATTCTTGTCCAGATGAAGGGTCCCCCCCTTAATGTCAACTGTCCATTTCCCTCCATTGATGTTTCCTGATATATGAAAGAATCGTAAACCTCTTTCAGCAATGGGAACCAGGCAGAGGTTGTTACGCCAGTTAATATAATTCCTGGAATTTCAAATGAAAGCTGTAGATAAAGCATATGACTGGCTGTAACACCACGGGAAAGTACAAAGCCTTCAGACACATGTGTACAAGGCTTAAATACAGCAAATAATGCAGTCTAATGCAACTATTTGTTCTTTTTCTTTCACAGAAAGTGAATGAATATGGGTTCTATCTGTCACAGCACAGAGTCTATCATCTCTCAGCGAGGAAGCCTATTGCCGAGTGACAGTCACTAGGGAATGTGTTCAGGTGAATTTTATTTCATCACTTGCGTTGGAAACCGATCAGCCTCTTGGCGGGTTAATGCTGGGACAATTTTGGTGCCCATTATGCTTAGTCAGCAGAATGAAGTGCTGCTATATTGCAGTCAAAGAGTTTTGTAAATACAACTTGTGGGGTGTGAGAATGTAGAATTTGCTAACTCACATTGGATTAATTTCAACACCATAATTGTGCTTCCTGATCCGCATAGATCCTTCAGTGCCTTGGTTTTTAAATTTTCATTTTGATTTTATACCCCACCAGAGCCTTGACCGAGCCCTGTCACCGTAATCATCTCCGGGCCATTAACCATGCAGTTTCTTCACCTCTGCCTTCTTGTGCATGCCTCTGTTCATCAGCCTACAATGGGGCCATGGCCTGAAGCTCTGGAATTCCCTCCCTAAACCTCACAACTTCTTGTTTTTGACCAACATTTTTTTTCATCTCTCCCAATGATTACCTCAGCACCATTTTTTTGACAACGGTAATTTTGTTACCACATCAATGTAAGGAATTGAAGCACTGCCATCGTTGTTTTCTTCACTAGCTGTTGTTTGCTCGACAGCGCCTAGCAACCTAGACCAGCCACATAGAGACATCTTGCTTGCCCTGCTCATCACCTTTCACATAAGTACGGTAAATATGTATGCACAAATTTGCCAAAGTGGTTTATTCAACATCAACCTGTTGCCAAATAAATAGGTTATGTATATTAAAAATGTATAAAATATAAACAAAATGTTACTGCAGAGTAACTCAACCTGTGGCACAAGTTCCTAATAATAATCTAGTGAACTTGCCGAGGTTTTGGACAGCATCAAGGACGATCTTCAATTCCAGCCAGCAGCATCCAAGGAGGCTGCCACGGAAGTTTCTCGGCCATTCAACTCTATGTATACTGTGTATGAGCTGTTATGTTTTGATGCACCCTACATAGTCTATGCATCCTATGTAGGATGCATCAAAACATAACAACTCATACAATAATCCTCTGACTTTGCACTCCCAACAGCCTTGCCTGACAGGAAAGATATATTGAACATTTGTTCACTGCTACACATGATTGGAGATTAGTTCTCCACACATGCCCAGATTTCCAATTTGTGTTCCTGCTGGGCAAGACTCCAACAAGGAGTGTAAAATCAGATAACAACTTCCATCCACCAAGTGCAAACAGTGAAGTGAAAATGTTTCAGTGCAGTGTCCTGCATTACCATAAGTCTAATGTATAATTTCCAGTGAAATCAATGCAAAAGGAAGGGAGAAAAGTGTCCATATTTCAGTTGACTTTAAAGTAAAATCAAAATTGGGCCTGGCATAGGTTAGAGCTTCAGCATAAATGAGGTTAAGATTTACAGTGTAATTTACATTTCATTATAGTGAATAACTCAAACTAGAAATAATATTCCTTTCTACTGCAAAAAAATCTAATTATTAGGAAACACTCAAGATATTAGATTCCTGAGTTTTACCTTGGCAATCATTTTGCTGCTCTGCAATTTGATTAATTGCAGTTGTTCCAATATCAATTACTGTGGGAAAACTGCAACTCCCTGCAGAGAAATGATCATGCCACAAACCAGCCCATAAAACTCTCCATATACTGAGGGAACAGGGAAGTGATTTGATCTCTGTTAACAATGCGAGTGTTTTTCCCAAAATATAAAAGGCTTGAAGGGGCTATGTATGCCTGCTGACACTAACTTTAATTTGTGTGATTTGTGCCTGATACCAGACCACTGAAACAGACTCCCAAGCATCACCATGGCAACAAATTACTAGCTGGACAGAGGAAACACTGCAATGACTCTAAAGTCTAAAGTAAAGTCTAAAGACTTTCTCAAAGCCTGCATGAGAAAATGAAACATCCTCAACTAGTCTGTAGGAATCCCTTGTCCTTGACTAATACAAATGGGGAAAGGGAAAGAGATCTAGAAAAAGGAGTGCAGGAAGGAACTTCAGATGCTGGTTTAAACTGAAGACAAAAACAAAAAGCTTAAGTAACTCAGCGGGGCAGACAGCATCTCTGGAGAAAAGGAATAGGTAACGTTTCAGGTCAAGACCCTTCTTCACACCTAAAAAGTCACCTATTTCCTTTCTCCAGAGATGCTGCCTGACCCGCTGAGTTACTTCAGCTTTTGGTGTCTGTCTTCTAGAAAAAGGAGTTGGGTGACTGAAGGCACAGACAGGGATGTTGGGGGGGGGTCCTGTAAATAAGGCAAGTAATTGGTGAATCACACTACTGATAAAGTATAAGAGTGGATTGTAAAGGAAGGGCGAAGTGAGTCCACAAAGAGATTTAAAAATGAGATGTAGAATCATAAATTTAGTGCACTGAAGTCAAGGGATCTAAAGTGAGCAAGATGGGGTTGATGGACAAGAAGGTCAGAATATATTGGGCAAAAGGAAAAAGTTGTGAATGTTAACGAGAACAGGAGTTATAGGGCAGCATGGACAGTCCTGGAGTGATAGCATCCAACATGACAAAGGCGTGCCTTCAAAGACATTGGTGTTACAGTTGATGCAGCAATCGATAAATCTGCAACACAGCATTGGTTTTCCATTGATATCCTCCAATTTGATAAACTATAAATTAAAAACAAACTTTAAGCAAATTGCCACTACTAGAAAGCTGCAGATTTGGATTGAGAAGATTGGGATTGAACGTGATGCCTTTTATTATTCATCCAAGATTGAGCAACGTAACCAGATGTTCAAATCGGAGCAATCAGACCTGGCATCAAAACTGGGAAGAATTACCACCTTCAGAATAAAATGGGGAAGATTGAAAAAAGGGTAGAACTGGGTTAAAAATCTAGAACATTAACCGATGTGTCAGAAGACTACATTGCTACTAACTAGATTTTACTGCAAGTCTCAATATTTGCACACACTTCCAACCAACTAGTAATTATGTTTCTCCCAAGCACGTCTAGAAGGGTCATTTTGCTAAAGTGCCTGCCCAGTTTGTTTAATATTGTTAGACTTACATTCACTGACAGCCTTGTTGGTATGTGAATTGAGATTGATAATGCAGCACAACTCTCAAAGGAAACATGTGCGTGTCTGTGCACTGTCAAAGTGTAATGAGGAGTCTTTCTCGTGTTTCATTGATGCAATGTAGAGGCCTTCTTAAATGACTATTTTGCCAAAATTTTGGATTTCACAGAATTAAGAGTCCACCACAATTTCTGGGCCTTGGCCATTAGTGATGAGTGCTGACCTGCTCCCCCTCTCACATAAATCTCACTGTCTGAACACCTGGCAAGAGAGAAGGAGAGGGAGAGGGAGCGAGGGGGAGAGAAAAAGAAAAGCAGCAGTGAGGTAGATGAAATGTAGCAAGGGGATAGTACAAAGATGGACAGCACATGAGAAAGCAGGAATAATGGTGCTAGCGATGAGCAGCCCCTGAAGATCTTGAAGGGTCAGCTGGCCCCGTCAGAGAGGAGCTATCATCAGGCTGAAGAGTGGTCCAAAGAAGGGTCTCGACCCAAAACCCATTCCTTTTCTCCAGAGATGCTGCCAGACCCTCTGAGTTACTGCAGCTTTTAGTGTCTATCAGGCTGGTGTAACCTGCTCTCAGAACGAGTGTGCCAAGTGTATTGGCGGCACCCCCCGTCGATCGCAGAGAAAGCCATAGCCCTACCACCCACATTTCCCCCCCCCCTTCCCTTCCCCCGCGCTGTGCCGCCCTGCTCACTCTCTGAAGAATGATGGTTGACAGCTGAGAAGGCTCTGCAACTGGTTCTCATCAAGGCAGCAGAGCGTAAAATGTTTTTAAAAGATATAAAAAGAGGTTAAGTAGTTTAACCAGAAAGGAATATGCCAAGTAACTTTTGTAAATTACCATCAGTAAAAAATCAATATTATCTTTCAGCAGTTTTATTTGACTTCTTTACAACACAGCCGATGTGTTTTGATGTTCATCTTGCAATTTAGGTAGGGCTTTAATACTGTGTCAACTGACGTGCAGTGCATGATGTTTAAGCAAACAATTGCCTTTTTGATTTTGTAAGAACTCAACCACACTGACCATGCAGGCATAATAACTGGGCTTCAATCCAGCAACCACAAAAGGCATTATAAAAAACACTTAACTCCAATTATTTTGTGCAGGGTGCACTATCCCATCGTGAAATCATGTGGTTGATTTTCTGAAACTGTCCCAAATATTCTGATGGGAAAGGTAAAGTGACATAAGATCAGCACGGTGGTGCAGCGGTAGAGATGCTGCCTTATAACGCCAGAGACCCAAGTTTGATCTTGACTATGGGTGCTTGTCTGCACGGAGTTTGTACGTTCTTCCCGTGGGCTTTCTCCAGGAAGCTCCGGTTTCCTCCCGCATTCCAAAGAAATACAGGTTTGTAGGCTAATTGGCTTGGCATAAATGTAAATTTCCCCTGTGTGTGTGTGTGTGTGTGTGTAGGATAGTCTTAATGCATGGGGATCGTGGTCAGCACGGAATCGATGGGCCGAAGGACCTGTTTACGCGCCTTTCTATCTAAACTAAATTAAGCTGAACTAAATAAAGGATATTTCAACAGAACCCAGGAATGGCACAGCATTGAGCATCAAAACAAGTGTTGCTGACATGAAAATACCTTGCAATTGGGCTAACTGTTCTTTGAACAAGTCCTGAAGGATTCAAAATCAATAGTCCAGATTTGTGTGGCAGAGAACCACAATATGCTATTATCTCCAACAGGATTATTACACCAAAAGCAAGTCACACATAACAACCTATCAAGAGGAGGTGTAAAATACAACTTAATTGTTTTTTTCCAATCAGCACATCACGGCTAACTTGCTGCTGTCAAATATTTGTTGGTTTCTATGTATCTACCAATGTCATACCATTAACCTTCACGACTGGCAGGAAGGATCATTAGGTGATCTTCTTGGATATTTCTACATGTCACATTACATCATGTAATTGTGAGAAGAAGAATAGAGGGCTGCACAGAATTTGTGGAATTCTCTGCCTCAGAAGGCAGTGGAGGCCAATTCTCTGAATGCATTTAAGAGAGAGCTAGATAGAGCTCTTAAGGATAGCGGAGTCAGGGGGTAAGGGGAGAAGTGAGGAACGGGGTACTGATTGAGAATGATCAGCCATAATCACATTGAATCACATTCGGCTCGAATGGCCTACTCCTGCACCTATTGTCTATTGTCACACAGATAAAATTCAAAACCCAACCCAAACCTGACCAATCATGGTCAATTCAAACCCTAAATGAGCCTAAGTAATTATGATTTCTTTGATTCCTGACCCAACCCAATGAGAATTAGTAGGAAGGAACTGCAGGTGCTGATTTACACCTATGATAGACGCAAAATGCTGGAGTAACTGCGGGCGATGCAGCATCTTTGGATAGGCATGGTTAACGTTTTGGATCGATAGAAGAGTCTAAAGGGTCTCGACTCGAAACGTCACCCATTCCTTCTATCCAGAGTATCCCAGTGTTACTCCAGCATTTTGCATCTATCTCCAATGATAATTAAGCTTGGGATTAGATTGGGTAACTATATTCTATGCTGAGTTCAGAACCTTAGTGTGTTAATTTATAAGGGGCTGGGCTGGCTCAATTGGTCCCGAGCTTCAGGACTTAAAATTTATTTAATGTCTGACCAAATCCAATGTATACAGTTAAGTAAAGTTAGTTGAGTATACTTGGTCTTAGGTTTGATAACCTGCCATATTGCCAAACAGTGCGTTATTAAACTCAAGCCCATCACAGCACACATTTTCAAATGAACCAGTTTGGAAAATCAGTCTGAAGAAGGGTCTCAACCCGAAACGTCACCCATTCCTTCTCTCCTGAGATGCTGCCTGACCTGCTGAGTTACTCCAGCATTTTGTGAATAAATACCTTCGAGTTTGGAAAATAACTTCGCTCAGCACATCAGATAGCATTTGTGGAAAGAGAGACACAGTTAATGTTTCAGGTCAAAATGAGAGAAAAACTGTTTCAAATTGCAGAGAAAGTGGGGGAGAAATGGGGGATAGGTATCTCTGATATGGTGAAGGGGAGATAATTTTCCATTGCACACTTCAAAGAGTAAATTTCTCAGTGATTATTCTCCTGCTGAGATAATTCAATTCATATCCATGTTTTTGTTCCTTCCTAGGGGCGGCACGGTAGCGCAGCGGTAGAGTTGCTGCTTTACAGCAAAATGCAGCGCCGGAGACTCAGGTTCGATCCTGACTAAGGGTGCTGCACTATAAGGAGTTTGTACGTTCTCCCCGTGACCTGCGTGGGTTTTCTCCGAGATCTTCGGTTTCCTCTCACACTCCAAAGACGTACAGGTATGTAGGTTAATTGGCTGGGTAAATGTAAAAATTGTCCCTAGTGGGGTGTAGGATAGTGTTAATGTACGGGGATCGCTGGGCGGCACGGACTTGGAGGGCCGAAAAGGCCTGTTTCCGGCTGTATATATATGATATGATATGACCACCATTCCAATTCTGCTTGCCCTTATCATCCTTCTAAACTATTTCATCATTCATTCCAGCCTCCATGTTGTTTTCCTTGCTTACTTCCCATTCCCACAAGCCATTCTTCATTTAACCTTCTTTTCCCTGTTCTTCCTGTTTGTTTCAATCTCACTTTTCTCCTCCTCCAACTTATCTTCCTTCTTGCCCCTTCCAGATAACCCCGTTTGACCGTAGAACAATATTAGGGTTTTGATAACCCATGCGCGGTATCATGGATGGAAATAAAAGTGTATAATTGTAAAAAAGACGTGAAATGCCCTCATCCTTGGAAACACTTTGCTCGCACCCCACAATCAAAAGCATTTATTGCACAAACCGCCCCCAAGAATCTGTTTCCAGATGTTAATAACAAGGAGACATGAAACTTTGTCACAGATTCAAACTGTCACCACTGGCACCTTGCAGGGTACCAACTGTCACAGTATGTAGGTGCTTAAAAATAAACATGTCAGGCAAGGGCATCCCTTCCACCTTATTTGCCCACTGTTTTTGGATCAGACTCCCATTTTTAAATACCATGTCTTTATATGTGTGCACCCAAGCTGTCAAAAACATACAAGGAACTCAAATTTGAGTGTGCTAGGGCCTCTACTGGCACACATGTATTTTAGGTTTAGGTTTATTATTGTCACATGTATTGAGGTATAGTGAAAAGCTATATTTTGCACGTAATCCATAAGGTCAGGTACACCATACATTAAAACAATTAAGAAACCTCAAGTGCAATAGATAGAGCAAAGGGGAAGTCACAGAGAGCAAAAGATAGTTTGCAGCATTGGCATGCATCAGTTCCATAGACAACCAATGCCCACAACGGGGTAGAGGTGAAGTGGACAGTACCCAAGATTATGGAATGACCATTTGAGCATTTGTACTTGGAAGTTTTATTGCAGAGCTTGACCCTCCAGTTTTTGTCTGCATTTACCCTTTAAATGAGAAAACATTCCTATTTAGATCCTCTCTCGTATCTCTCCTGTTCCTTTATCTTCCAGTCCAAACTGATCTTAATTTTGACTTTCCTGACTCATCCACTCACCCTGGAAGCGAATTCCACAACCTCATAGCTCTTTGTGCAAACATGTTCCTCTTGCCTTGTTCCAATTCTTCTACTGTACTATCTAGCACTTGAGCAAGCAGTGGCCAAATACTTTAACAGTCTGAAGACTAACTTAGTCTAAACTAGTCTGAAGAAGGATCTCAACCCAAAACGTCACCCATTCCTCCTCCTCAGAGATGCTGCCTCTCCAGCTGAGTTACTCCAGCTTTTTGTGTCTAACTTTAACTTAATCGTGTTTTGTGTCTGCTTTTTTCATTGCCATGAAAATCAGACCTCATTAATTCTTTTAGTTGCTTTCATTTCTCATCAGCAGAACACCCACAAACTATAGTAAAAATCAATTAAATTGTGCAAAAGGATATGCCCTCCTAATACGTGCATACACACTTGTACACATGTAAAGACAGGGACACCCCACCCCCACTCTGGTTTAAGCTGTCAGACCTCGTTTGATGAATGTTAGCTCCCCCCATCTGAATTATATGTAGTCTGAAGAAGTGCCATTTTTTCCCCTTACAAACCATCAATAATAACCATAAAATGGAGACTACTTTTCAAGGAAAAATAGCACTGTAATTATTACCTCTTTAAACCAATTGTAGATTTGTGAAGCACGTCAGGAATTAAATGATTGTTTAAAAGCACGCTGCAACATTCAAGAATGTCATTGTAGGCATTAACAGGGACAGGGAGCCTTCATTAATACTAAAGACACATATTATTACACAAATGTTCTTTAAGTTGTATTTAATTGGATATTATTGCAAATTTATTTAGTTGCAGTTTGCAGGCATAATTATTAAACAATTATGGATGCCTTCACAGCAGCATGAAGAGACTATCGCGCATTTACGCTAGAGGCATTGGCCCAATAATAAGCAGTGGCATGGCCTGAAAGGTGAGCAGAGGATAACATAGAGGGAGGGTTTAGTAATAGGTGACTTCAAGATTAATGCTAGCTTTCGTTGAATGGTCTGGAGAAACCTCAGTAACTGTGATAGACAGGAGGCTCCACTCTTCCTTGCAGCTTCCTATCAGTTGCTTAAATAGGAAGATATGGACAACTGCTTGGGATATGCAAAGGGAGCTTGAGGTTGGAGCAATGTTGATGGCACGAGTCCCAATGGAAGTCTGTTCAGTCGTAAAATTAAATTCTGCCCAAAGCCAACCCAACTGTCATTAAATTAAACCTTACCTGAGCCCAATACTCTCATTTATTCCTATCCCTGACTGATTAATTTTAAGCTACAGTGTGGGGAAGGGATGGATAGGATAGAGTGAATATCTGTAATAAGAGCGTGGTAATTTTCTACTGCATTACAGCCACTCTCCAGCTGAGATCATTCATTACCCACCCTTTACATTTTCCTTTCCTTTCTTCCTATCCACTATTCACATTCCCCTTATCCCTATCGTTCCTGTCTTCTATCCATTGCCCATTCCAGCCTTTGTCTCTTTCTTTCTTCCTTCCTCACATCCATCCCCATTGTCCATTCTTCTTTCCCTTTGTCTCTTCTTGATCAGTCTCACTTTCCCCCCTCCTGCAACCTCATCCCCAACATTTCGCTTTCCAACTAATCTGTTATAAACTGTTTGACCTGAGATTTGGTCTTGACTACCCACATACAATATCAGAGTGGATGATACAAGTAACATACATTTATATACTGTAATAATTTTACAAGTGCATGACTTCCCATCTGTGAGCCTTGGGGTTAAATATCACTGTCAAAATGGAAATTCCTACTGGGATAGCCAGCACAAATTAAATGTAACCCTGAGTGTTACAACAGACCTATGGATTTCCAGAGGTTTCACATTTACTGTGTTATTTTGTGACAGAACTGCCGCTAGTATTTACTCAAGCTCCTTCAGTGATAAAACCCAGCTCAGTCTGGTGAAATCAGCCAGAACACACAAACACTATTCTACACTCAATGGGGCTTAGTAAATAGAGTGCAAGGATAATCTGTAATGTTAGGAGGTGTGCATCTGTCGGGGACAATGAGCTACGATTATAGCCGAGCGGAAGAAAGTTCATAGAACAAAGTTTCAGATAAACCACAGTAGGAAATGGGTAATTTTCACCAATTTTGTGCCTGAATTTATCCTACATATTGTTGACTTTAAATTGTTCTGTATTCCTGATGTAGTTACAATTGGTATTGAGCAGTTTTCAAATCAGCCATTCTGCAAATTAGAGTAATTCTGATTTACATCCTGCCTTTTTTAGTTGATTTGCAATAACAACTAATTGGTGATAGACACAGAAAGCTGGAGTAACTCAGTGGGATAGGCAGCATCTCTGGAGAGATGGAATGGTTGACGTTTCGGGTCGAGTCCTTCTTCAGTCTAGAATAACTCATTGGTTGTGTTTTTGTGAATTTGAAAGCAGCTCACAACAGAATCCAAACCACCTTTTGATCAAATCATGCACAGTGAATTGTTCGCCTTGTTTATCAAGCACTGACAAGATGCAACTTAAAATTTATTTGCTTCAGTGTATCAGTTCCTATAATGAAAACTTGTCTCTCTCATCAAAAACAAGAAGTAAATGAAAGGACAATGATTTGCTGAACGTCTCCCTTGTCTTCTTAATTATTTGCATGGCAGAGCAGATAAATGAAGATAAATTAACTGCAATTTTTTTCGGAAAAAAATTCACAACTGAATTGTTGGAAGTACTGTAACGCTTATGTCAGAACTGATGAAGGGCACAGAATTGTGACAATGCAAAGTGAATCATATTACCTTTTTTGAGTGATTTTCCATTCACCACTCAAGATCCTGGCCTTCAATTTGCTATGGTGATACCAAGGAGTTCAGGGTCATTGCGAGTGTGTCATTATAATAAGAGAAAGCATGCAAAACTGACACAGCTCTAACTTTAAAATAATAGACATCTTAACACCACCATATGAATTCTACCTCAAAACAATTCAACACTGTAATCCTATTAAGTACCAAATTGTGCTCATGTTTATAAAGCATGTTGGCACCAAATGCAAAATCTGACACTCTTCCTGCCCTAGTCACTGATATCGCTGAATGACAATTGTAAGACAAGGAAGATTACAGTTTTGTGCACAGTGCATTGCATTTGAACTGAAAGTGTAAAAACTATCTTTACCGGATGCATACTGAAAGATTCTTATCATGCTCAAAGGGTTTCAGAAGACTCATCTGAATCCCAGTTTTGTCTTTGTTCGTGGGAAAAATAAAATATATTTTTATTATTATATTGCGCACAGGCAAGGTAGTAGCTGAACTGTATCCCCTTCCTCTCCAACCTCTTCTACTGTTTGACAGAGTGACTACACCACACACCCCCGATGTCCATTACTTTAACATCATTCCTTTGTGGTTCCAGAGTAACAAATCAAAGAAGCTCCCTTATATGGGCACAAGAGACTGCAGATGCTAGAATCTTGAGCAGAAGACAAACTGCTAGAGCAAGGGTGTTGACCAAGAACATCATCTGTCCATTTCCTTCCACGGATGCTGCCTGATTCACCGAGGTTCTCCAGCAGTTTTATTTTTGTTCCTTTGCTGCATCGTAAATTCTCTTTCCACGACAAAGTCTGGAGATCAGCCCCGTCATGAACGCGGACACCCAGCTCTTCAACAAAAACGGAATGCTGGAATAAGCATGAATGTTAGAAGAAAGCAGGTCAAGATGCATCTGTGGAGGTATAATGTGTAAGTTGATGTTTTGGGCCAAGACCCTACATCAGGACGGATAGGCAACAGGAAAGCTTGCCAGTACATAATAGCTCTTCACTCCTCCTCAGCTATTAGCCATTGCAATACTTTCTACAACTTATCCAATACTAAGTCTAAAATAATCCTTTAGCTCTTCTGTTGGATGAAACTATTATTTCAGTTCCTATTAGCACATAACACATTTGCAATGCACTAGCTTAGCATCCAGTTGAATCCTGGCCAGATTTTATTTTTACTTTGCATCCAGTCTGCACAATACCCAGAGGCTTTGATGTTTGAAATCATGTTCACTCTGTTACCCTCTGCCACTGTGTTCAGAACCTGAGTCTCAGGAAATGATTACGCGAGTGTTCTTTCTCAAACTTCTCCTAAACTTCTACACTCGCAACATCACACCTACTTGTCAAACCCACTTCTCTGTCTCAGTAAATCAAGTTACACTAACAATAGAAAATGCCGGAAAGTGGAAATTCTCAGCAAGCTAGACAGCTTCTTTTAAGAGAATAAACATTTTAGACTGAAAAAATTTCATCAGGACAAGGAAAGTTTAAAGTGTGAGAGCAATGGTTGAGGGGTGGGGAGAACAAAGGTCTGTTTTAGAGTGGAGACCATGAGAGCTTAGATGACACGGGCAGCAGGGCTAGTAAATACCAAAATGTATATTTGGGAGAGGTGTGATAGGAGGAGATTAATGAAATTTGGAAGAGAGAGAAAGAGAGACAAAAGACTAAAGCCTGGAAATGAGGTAAAACACCAGATTCAACAAACTGCCGGAGGAACCCAAAATGTTGAGCATCCCTTTGCCTTTACAGATGATGTCTGACCCGTTGTGTTCCTCCAGAAGTTTGGTTTAGAGTCATAGAGTGATACAGTGTGGAAACAGGCCCTTCCAACTCGCCCACACCGCCAACAATGTCCCAGCTACACTAGTCCCACTTGCCTGCGCTTGGTCCATATCCCTCCAAACCTGTCCTATCCATGTACCTGTCCATCTGTTTCTTCAACGATGGGATAGTCCCAGCCTCAACTACCTCCTCTGGCAGCTTGTTCCATATACCCACCACCCTTTGTGTGAAAAAACTACCCCTCAGATTCCTATTAAATCTTTTCCCCTTCACCTTGAACCTATGTCCTCTGGTCCTCGATTCCTCTACTCTGGGCAGAAGATTCTATGCATCTACCCGATCTATTCTTCTCATGATTTTGTGCACCTCTATAAGATCTCCCCTCATCCTCCTGCGCTCCATGGAATAGAGACCCAGCCTACTCAACCTCTCCCTATAACTCATACCCTCTAGTCCTGGCAACATCCTTGTAAATAGTTTCTGAACCCTTTCAAGCGTGACAATATATTTCCTATAACATGGTGCCCAGAACTGAACACAATATTCTAAATGCGGTATCACCAACGTCTTATACAACTGCAACATGACCACCTAATTTCTATACCATGCGGAACCTTGTCAAATGCCTTACTGAAGTCTATGTACACAACATCTACAGCTCTGCCCTCATCAACCTTTTTGGTCATGTCTTCAAAAAAATCAATCAGATTTGTGGGACATGACCTTCCACAGACAAAACCATGCTGACTATCCCTAATAAACCCTTGTCCATCCAAATGCCTGTATAACCTATCCCTCAGAAGACTCTCCAGTAACTTACCAACTACAGATGTTAAGCTAACCGGCCTATAATCCCCACCATTTTCCCTGCAGACCTTCTTGAAAAGGACAACATTTGCCACCCTCCAGTCTTCCGGCACGTTTCCTGCATTTAAGGACTACTCCTAAATTTCAACCAGGGCCCCCACAATTTCCACCTAGTTTCTCGCAATGTCCTCGGATATATCTGTCAGGCCCTGGAGATTAGTCTACCTTCAAACATGACAGTACCTTCAGTACTTCTTCAATGGTAACCCTGACTGCTTTCAAGACACTTCCAGTGACTGATTCAATTTCCTCCATCCTCCTGTCTTTCTCAACGGTAAATACAGAGGAGAAATACTCATTTAGTACCTTGCCCATCTCCTGTGGCTCTACACGGAGGTGACCGCTTTGATTCCTGAGAGTTCCCACTCTCTCCAATTACCATTTTCCCCCTTATGTATTTAGAAAATCTTTTGCGATTGGCCTTAATGCTACCCGCCAGAGCTATCTCCTGGCCCCTTTTCTGCCCTTCTGGTTTCCTTTTTTAGTTTACTCCTTAGTTCCCGAAACTCCTCCAGGGATGCACTTGATCCCAGCTGCCTATACCTGTCCCATGGATCCTTCTCGTTTTTGACTAATGTCTCAATTTCCCTCGTCAGCCAAGCTTCCTTACGTTTGCCTGCTTTGCCCTTCACTCTAACGGGGACATACACATCCTGAGCTTTCTGCAGTACACTTTTAAAAACATCCCACTTGGCCAATGTTCCTTTCCCCTCAAATAACCTGCTCCAGTCAACTTGAGTGAGACCTTCTCTCATACCCTCAAAGCTGGCCATCCCCAGTTGAGCATTTTGGTTTCTGCTCCAGATGCCAGCAACCTGCAGTCTTTGTGTCTTTGAAACACCAGATTGGATGATTATCTGAATTGCACTGTTCATTGTTCAGCCCTGAGGCTTAAATATGACAAGTTGAGGTGACGTTTCGGTGTAGGAAAATAACTGCAGATGCTGGTACCTCTCTCCTAGAAGCTGCCTGACCTGCTGAGTTACTCCAGCATTTTGTGATACCTTCGATTTGTACCAGCATCTGCAGTTATTTTCCTGCACAAGTTGAGGTGATGTTGCTTAAGCTTACAGTGAGCATCATTAGAACATCAGAACAGCAGAGAAGGTCAAGGAATGAGAGATCAAGGTGGAAGACGGATAGACTTTGAATGGTGCAACTTTAAACTTTCTTTATTTCTCAGTTTGTTTCCAGTACTGATGAAAGATCATCAACCTGAAACATTAACTGTTTCTCTCGCCACATATATCACCTGACCCACTGAGTAAATCCTGCACTTTATTTTTATTTCAGATTTCCAGTATCTACTATATTCGCATCCATAATCTCCCCCCAATTATTCCTCTGGAAAATACATTTTCTCCTTCTCAATTATTGCTTCAATCCAGGTCATCTTGTACTTTGGTCTGAATGATCCCAAATGAATCACATAATTCCACCAGGTTTCATGAAAAAGGTCACGGTTAGCTGGAAGCTGTTAAAATGACCCAGCCACTTCTCTGGAGCTGCACAGTAGGAAATTCACATCAAATTAGTAAAAGACAGTTGATGTCTGGATTTAAATTGAAAAGCAAAATTTTGTGACAAATCCGCATGTGATAATTGTTAAATTCATCGGAGACTTGCAAAAGACATTTATATAGGTCCCATTACAACTGTCCTTTTCACAATTTCATCCAAATTTGAGGGACTTTTATTTCAGAGATGAATCATGGTTTGCAACTTCTTAAATCAGAACACCCGTTTTTTTATTACGAATTAACCAAAACTCCATTTGTTAGAATAAATAAAAAGGGTTGAATGTACAGCTAAACCGAACAACAGCAATTCATCAAACATGCGGAAAAAAAATTCAGTCCACCACGATTGTTTCTTTTATCAGATCCTTTCCTGCAGTTAAATGTAGTTCTCCACAATTTTTCTCGATTCCAAAATTAAACGACGCAGCCTATTATCACCAAACATTAGTGTTTTATTTAGATGCCAACATTACTGGGATTCAGTCAAAGTGCCACCATCGACTATTGTGCATCAATGCAAATAGTTATAAATAACACTAATAGTAGTAACGGACTGCTAAATTCCAGGCAGGGGAAGCCAGAGTGCAGTGGCTGGAATTTCTTCCATTTGTTCTGAGATTCAATCGGTTGTGGGTAAGTCTAGGCACTGCAAGATGTGGCCAGAAGTGCAACAGGAGGGGACAACTCGTGGCAATGAAGCAGAGCAGAAAGGAGAGAAAACAGAACTGGGGAATGCAAATGGAAGGTCAGCAGATCTGTCTGGTTTTTGAACTTCTAGACTTCAAACATTTGAGTCAACATAGCATGGAAAGTGTAGTGGAGAGTCAAGTCTATTACTTTTTCTGAAAAACAATTGTCCTCCAATTTCCGGGCTCACTTGAGCCTTGTTATTTCGTCATCATGCTCTGGAATATACCCTGTAATCATTTCAGTGTATCTTGTACTTTGGTATTCTTACATCACAGTTAAGCAAACTGTTTAATGCTAAATATATTTTCAGACCAAAACCAAGTTCCTTTCAATAATCTCTTCCATAATGAATGTAATCAGCCTCAAAACCACATGAATATACCAGAAAACAGCCAAGGTCCACTGAAACAATGAATCACGCTGGAGGAAAACATCTTTCTAATGTCAATATCAAGACAACTTACTACGTGAAGGGACAGAGGCTCCAATTCATGAATCATATATAATCTATCCAGAATGAAGAAGGGTCTTGACCCGAAACGTCACCCATTCCTTCTCTCCAGAGATTCTGCCTGTCCCACTGAGTTACTCCAGCATTTTGTGTCTATAATCTAACTTCTTGTACCCAAGTGTCCATACTCTTCTGGAGTCCTGTGTTCTGTTCTGCCAGAATGCTAGCTGAAAGCTATGCTGATAAAGGCTCCAAAACACACAATTCAGCAAAGTTCATAACATTTGTCAATGCATGGCCAATCCATTCTGCGATCACGCTAGATTTCTGAGAAACATGGGTTTACTTTTTCACTTTAATGGAAGTGTCAACTCGGGGCTGAGCTTTGTTACAACTATTCTACTGCTGCTAGTCTACACCTGCTTCCTCATAACCAAGTCAGAGATACGCGAGGATGAAAATTAATCCAGATTTTTGAAGAACAATGTCACTGAATGTCACTAATATCACAATGCGGTTTTAGTTTCCTGTTGAAGTGATGGGATTTGACTCACTGCACACATGCAATGTTTACTTCAGAATTTCTTTATGGTTAGATTAAGTCCTATTTTTTTTTTTAAATCACCAAGCCCCAATAGGATTTCTGCACCTACATTCTGGGATAGGTGGGAAAAGATCTGCTGCAGATCATGATAATTTGCTTTGGAGAACTTCCTTTTGCCTGGTTAGCACCATTCAGGTCATGGAGCCCATCTTGAACCACACAAATGATCCATTTTGCATTGGTCTAATATATCACAACCAATTTGTACCAAAACAAATGTTTTACATGAATATCTTCCTCCCTTAGTGACCTCAAACGACTGTTGTTCTATTTATTCACAAAATGCTGGAGTAACTCAGCAGGTCAGGCAGCATCTCGGGAGAGAAGGAATGGGTGACGTTTCGGGTCGAGACCCTTCTTCAGACTGATGTCGGGGGTGGGACAAAGGAAGGATATAGGTGGAGACAGGAAGATAGAGGGAGATCTGGGAAGGAGGAGGGGAAGGGAGGGACAGAGGAGCTATCTGAAGTTGGAGAAGTCGACGTTCATACCAACGGGCCGCAAACTGCCCAGGCGAAATATGAGGTGCTGCTCCTCCAATTTCCGGCGGGCCTCACTATGGCACTGGAGGAGGCCCATGACAGAGAGGTCAGACTGGGAATGGGAGGGGGAGTTAAAGTGCTGGGCCACCGGGAGATCAGTTGCGTTAATGCGGACCGAGCGCAGGTGTTCAGCGAAGCGATCGCCGAGCCTGCGCTTGGTTTCGCCGATATAGATGAGTTGCTATAGACTGTTGTTCTATAGCACCTACAAATGCAATCATATGGCAGTTGACAATTCTTCTCTCCTTCAGATGCATCTGCTGATTTTTCATCGCTGGTGGAATCAGTAATCCTATTATAATATTGAAGCTCTTTCTACTTCGCTAACAATCATGATGATGATTGTGAAAATGTAAGATCTTTGAAAGATCTGCGCACCAAAATACTTTGTCTACATGTGGTCATGTCTCATAACCTAAAATGGGAATTCCCCTGCGTTTGCTAGGTTTTCCGATCGTCCATCACTTAACTAAAGCAGATTTTTTTTAAATACCAAGATTATCTTTACCATCCCACACAGTCATCAAACTGCCAACCCCATCCACCATGCCGCACCCACCTCTCCCTACACAAACTGTCCTGTTAGCAATCCAGCCATCCATGTCAAATTTGTGAAGAATGCAGGCTTTGGACAGCAAGTCAAGCATTTGATATAGATATTGACATTTTAACCATTACATGGGAGCACTTAGGCTTTCAGCAAGCAATTAGTGGGCTGCGGGCCATTAATATGCTATACTAATGTTTTTATAAATAATTGCATTGCACTCAAAGTGGAAGGAACACAAAGAGGTATATAAGGGTGTGCTAACTAGAACCTAATTTGTCCATTTCTTCCTGACACCCCAACAGCATTCAGATCAATGATGATAGAACCCCACAGGTCATCACCTCATCCTTCAGTTAAGTCTTCCTGATATCGAGTGAGAAATGCTAGCTTTGACTTGGATGGAGCCAGCTGCCTTTACCTATGGCTATAAAACAAGTATATTCCCCTCATCCCATAAACCTCTAAGCTAATTGATTTCTCTGCAAACTGCTACCTGCCATAAGTGACTCCTGTCATCAACACCTCTGGAGTGGAGTGCCACGCCACAATGGGTTTTGTTGGGCTGAAAATACCGTGTAAAGGTTTGGCTGTCAGCAGCTTCACTCTCTTGCCACCATTCATTCCCAGTGATTTAGCTCCACTGATTCAATTTCTACTGAAAGAAATCTGCTACCAGGTTGTTAAACCCTCCCTGTTAACTTAGACCCTCGGTACATTTTTGGCAATGTGATCCATTTTCCCTCCACCTGTTTAGCACACCCTGTGAATATGCAAAGGCATATGACTGAGATGTTGAGAACTTTGAAGGGAAAAAATCCCTGTGGCATTACAATTCATCCACGGAATATAAAACCCTGCACCTTGTAAATCAGCATTATGGTGAAAGAGATAACTGAAGGTCTCCCTTTTGACCTTCTGAGGTACAGGAGGAACACATCTACATTCCATTCCATCATGTAAAGAGATTGCAATTCATTTGAAAAACGCTTTCTAAAAAGAACAATTCTACAGCCAAACAGGTAGCACAAAATATTGGTAGAGGGCAGGTACTCCTCTTGATCATTCCTAATGGTTATTTGAATAAAGTAGGCATCACATTTTCTGCTGTCCTAGCAAAATATCAAAAATTCAACACAGCTTGTGAAAGGACAATCTTGTGAATTACTGAAAAGATGCTACAGATGGAACTATTTATTAGGTTCAAGTTGGCATTGTTTATATAGAGGCTGTACTAGACAACACTGTTCACTTGTTTCCTTCCTTTAATGATGTGATCCATTATAAAGTAATTCAAGTTCCACCCTCATGTACTGCAGAAGAGTGCATATTGACGTAAAAATGTCACAGTGCTGATTACAATTTGCCACTTTCATGAATCAACATCTTTATTGCACTTTGTAAAGAATTCATTACCGTATTGATTAATATCTATTCACCATAGAAAATTTGGCCGCTGAGTTATCTCCCCATTTCATCCAACTGATTTAATAGTCATCCACATGATTCTTCAAGTGAAGAACAATCTCTCCTGATTAAGTATCCATGGAGCTGGTCACTTATGTTAAGCAAAAAGAGAAGAATGAATCAGGCACAAGGTTAATATAATTCATCCATTCACAAAAATACATTTCCTGTGGAATATGTATAACCACAGGGAATGAACTGATTCACATGAAGGCTTTTACTAACTGGTGGAAATCCAATTGCATCTGACAAGTGAAGATTTCAAACAAATAATCAGGAGATGGAAGAGTGTACAGGCAATCAGATAAGCAACGAAGAAAGCACAATGAACCTATGAACTGACCACATTAGGATATGACTGATGTAAAAATATGAAACCCTGATGAGTTTAATCTCTTGTCATAACTCATCTAATATGTAATCATTTCTTTGTACCCTTCGTCATATTTCATATCTATTTCCAGAGTTACTTTATAGTGCTTCAGGTGCAAATTTAATTTGGGGCATTTCATGTGGATTTTTATCAGACTTCTCAGGCAAGTTGAGGCACCCCACGTCATAAGTCCTAACAGAATTGATTTGGTAAGGCAGGATAATTGTTAACTAAGTCAGCATAAAGACACCTTATCTGTGGACAAAGCAGCAATGGCCACTACTTAACATAGTGCTATTAGCTCAAAATGCTTTTCAGAGACGCGTATATTTTTGATATATCGAATCATAGAATTGTAGAGCATGGAAACAGTCCATTGGACCACCTGTGTTCATGCTGGCCATGGAGTACATGCCTGTTCTAATCCCATTTCACAAACACTTGGCCCACAGCAATGCATGTATTTCAAGAGCATGAATTTAGCATTTGAAATAATGCATGTATTTCAAATGCTAAAGACTTGTCAAATATAAAATATCCGCCTCTAGCACCCACTTCAGAAGTGAATTCCAGAATTTTGATAAATGCACAGAGAAAAATGAAGTCATGGAAAAAATTCACATGGCTATCATTACTTTGAATGAAATCCTTATAATAGCACATCAAGCATCCAACACACGCACCAGTCAAGCATCGGGCTGCACAATGGCGCAGCAGTAGAGTTACTGCCTTACATCGCTTACAGCGCCGGAGACCCAGGTTCGATCCCGACTACGGGAGCTGTCTGTACGGAGTTTGTATGTTCTCCCCGTAACCTGCCTGGGTTTTCTCCGAGATCTTCGGTTTCCTCCCACACTCCAAAGACATACTGGTTTGTAGGTAAATTGGCTTGGTAAATGTAAAAACTGTCCCTAGTGTGTGTAGGATAGTGGGCAGGGATCGCTGGGTGAACGGATCCGGTGCGCCAAAAGGCCTGTTTCCGAGTTGCATCTCTGAAGTTAACTAAGCTAAAATACACATTATCACCAAGAGTGGTAGAAAGCCTGATCTTCATATTTTTAAGGCATGTTTGAACAAATTCTTTGGGAGCTTTGACATGAGCGTTTGCCAAATATACACATTATATACCACATTTTTGTCAGCCTTCTGACATCTTTCAATGACCTGTTGTGAGACGTTCCCATTTTGCAGCAAGCCCTACAGATATAATTTCCCATGATAAAATCATTTACAGAGCAGTTAAAATCTGTCAAGCTAATATTGTAATCAGTAATCCATGGAATGGGGTGTTGAAAAACATTTAACTTGTGAAAACTGTCATTTGAAATCTCACTCTCAAAATATTAGCAACAGAATAGTTTCCAGAATAAGGCCTGTTGTGACATCTGCACTGAAACTGGTAAGAAACAAAAGTTGCCTCCATTCTTACACACTCATTGTAATAAAACCTGCAGCTATTCAACGTGTGAAGGTTTGATTTTCTGTGTACAATGCAATGGATATACCTATAATAAAAGAATACGACAGCTATAAAAACCACCATGAATTAATATCATATCCTGCATGTGGCGAGAAAACTGAGCCACAAGTCGTGTTGCACTTGAAATATTAATTGAGCGAACGTGACCTTCAGTGTGCACGGTTTTCAAAAACAGTTCCCATTTTTTATCAGAAGCAAACTGTACTCCCACTATTACATTTGATGCTTGACATATGAAGCACTCAAGTGCCTTTCCTTCAATGAGGAAAGAAGGAAAAACGGGGTCAGGTATTTGCTTCCAGAAAATTAGGTCTGCTGCTCCTGACTATGTCAATAGACAATAGGTGCAGGAATAGGCCATTCGGCCCTTCAAGCCAACACCACCATTCAATGTGATCATGGCTGATCATTCTCAATCAGTACCCCGTTCCTGCCCATACCCCCTGACCCCGCTATCATTAAGCTCTATCTAACTCTCTCTTGAAAGCATCCAGAGAATTGGCCTCCACTGCCTTCTGAGGCAGAGAATTCCACAGATTTACAATTCTCTGACTGAAAAAGTTTTTCCTCATCTCCGTTCTAAATGGCCTATCCCTTATTCTTAAACTGTGGCCCTTGGTTCTGGACTCCCCCAACATGGGGAACATTTTTCCTGCCTCTAACATGTCCAATCCCTTAATAATCTTATATGTTTGTGTACCTTCCATAACAAAGATGTTGGAAACTGGCTGCGTGGAGGCAACAAATCACTCATCTGACTTTCTGCAAGTGAACTGCACCTGAGTAAGATCACTGTAAAAAAATGGGAATGATTAGGATTAAATCATTAACATTAGATTGACACAAAATGCTGGAGTAATTCAGCGGGTCAAGCAGCATCTCTGGAGAGAAGGAATAGGTGACGTTTCGGGTCGAGACCCTTCTTCGGACTGAGAGTCAGGGGAAAGGGAGATATAGACGGTGATATAGAGAGATATAGAACAAATGAATGACGGATATGAAAAAAGTAACGATGATCAAGGAAAGGTGGTGGGTTTTATGCCATTTGATTTCTTCAAAGTTTCGCTAAACAATAAATGCTGAAAATGTCACATAAAAATTAACCAGGAGGAGTAACTAAATCTTAAAGTGTGACCATGATAAGTAGGTACATTTTTTTTTACCTTCAATAATCATGTCATTTTTAAAACGCGTGTTAAAGTTGCACTATCACCCTGGAATACAGTATATCTCCATATCCAGTTCCTATCAGTAATTGCTATTTAATTCAAATATTCACAATTCTATTCTGACAATATCCTTTAATAATTTAGGAATTTCTTCATTCCCCTCCCCGTCCCCTTCCACCCACATCCCTCTCTCCACCATTACATTTCACTCTTCCTATTCTTTCCTTGCCTGGCACCATTTTGTCTCCTTTTCACCTCATATTTTTGTCACTTATTCCAACCATCTGCCAATCTCACCCCCCCCCTCCCCCCTTAACTGTATCCACCTATCACTTGCCAAGCTTTAATCCACCCCTACCTCTCTTTTCCAGCTTTCTCCCCTCCACTCTTTCAGTCTGAAGAAGGGTCCCGGCCCAAAATGTCAGCTGTCCATTCCCTTCATAGACACTGCTTGACCTGCTGAGTTCCTCAGCACTTTGATTTTTGCTCAAGATTCTGGTGTCTCCGTTCCCACAAAAACCTTTGTATCTTTGTCTATGTGCCAACAATCACAAAGTTTTATCCATTTTGGACTTTTCTTAGCCTCACAGCATTGCTCCCATTTTTTACCTCTTTGATGGGATCATTTTTCAACCACAATGACACATACCCAGTTGTCATTCACATCTAACTTCTTCCCCATGTACTGCTCTACTTCAGCATCTGTTCTTTTTCCTGATCAGGCCCATATTGGGCTCCAAGTTCATAAGAGAGTGTTCCTTTTACATTTTTGGTGATCTATCTGTTGATTAATGTTTCCAACAACTTAAACCGATTATGCCTTTCCTACTCACAAGCTGCTCTAATCTGTTATTTAATGTTTCCTATATTACCGCAGGTGACAGGTACTTGGTGTCTCAGATTTGTCCAGTGAGAAACTGCAGACACTTTTTTTTCCTCAGATTCATCAAAACCTTGCATCATAACAACCTTTTCTAATTGCAAAAGGTGTCCATCCACACTTCCTCTAAATTCAATGGCTTCCGAGATCTACTAACGTTGCTCATAATTGGCGTTTATTGCAAAAGGCTTTCCCCACAGACTGTGCCCGTTGCAACAGAATCTGCCTCATGGGTGGTATCAGTCGCTCAGGAATTTTCCACTCTCCTCCACACGCCCTATATAGTCTACCTCGCGTGCCTTGTGAAAAACTGCTTCCCAATCATCAGCGCGAAAGAAGTATCACTGAATTGGCAGATAGGCACATGCTGCAAATCACCTGATGCTACTGCACATTTCCAGACACAGCCACACGTTAGCATGTGAGATGCACCTGGAGCTAGAAAGGAAAACCGCAGACATAGGAATCCGTAAAGTAAAACCTAGTTTTCTTTAAATATATATTTTTCATTGAATTTTGCACTAATTGAACACATCACTATTATTGTGATAGAAGTGACAGCCTTTACATTTCAACTGGGGAAAGATATCTGTTTCTTTATCATTTTTGTAACAGAACCAAAACATTGGCTACTATTGTATAGAAGTACATACAACAACTGCAGCTTTGCAGGGTTTTTTTTAGTAAGTCCAACTATACATAAACTATGTATTCATCAGTGAGATGGATGCAAGATGCATAGTTTAAACTGTCAGAGGGATGTTTTCTTGAGATAATGCACATCACTTTGCTGTGTAAAATAATAGTACACAAACTGAAGTTCAAACACTATCAAAACTGAACTTTGATTTCAATGTCACCTACTTCTAAGTTCTCACATTCAAAGCCAGACTTAGAAAAACATTGGCCGGACGGTCAATGGCTTTACTTTGGAAGAGTGTGGGGAAAGGGGAGAGGTTGCTCACTGGGACATCTTCATTTACTGCATTCTGTCAGATGTTCCAAGGTTGGAGGAGGTGACATAATACCAAGATCATGGGAAATCTCCAGGCAGCATCTAATTCTGCTTTTTTTTGTTGACCTGCAACATTTTTTGGCAAGAACTAAAGTGCTTCAGAATAAAAATAACATGTCTCCTTACATGAAGCAATTAGTGGTTGTAAAAACTCTGGCTATTAAGTTCCAGAACTATTTTCTCAGACAAAATACCACCTGTTATTTCAACTGAGATGATTAGATGAATGCTGGAAAGCATGACACTAACCAACCAGGTTTTATGTAATAACTGCTAAAATAGGAAAGTGGAATGAGTACAGTTTACATTAAAGGATACGATAGAAGGAAAGAGTAAAATTCTTCACATATTACTGTGGTATAAAATGTGGTTCAAGATCCTCAGCATCCATATCTGTGTCCCTCGTTTCGCGGGACACCTTCGCTCAGCCCGCCTGAACTTACCTGATCTCCCGGTTGCCGGAAACTTTAATTCTCCTTCCCATTCCCACACTGACCTTTCTGTCCTAGGTCTCCTCCATTGTCAGAGTGAGGCTACAGGCAGATTGGAGGAACAGCCTCATATTTCATTTGGGCAGCTTACAGCCCAGTGGTATGAATATTGATTTCTCTCACTTTAGGGAGCCCCGGCATTCCCTTTCCCTCTATCCCTCCCCAGCCAAAGTCACCTTAGAAACAGGGTGGCACAGTGGCGCAGCGGTAGAGTTGCTGCCTTGCAGCACTTGCAGCGCCGGAGACCCGGGTTCAATCCCGACCATGGGTGCTGTCTGTATGGAGTGTGTACGTTCTCCATGTGACCTGCGTGGGTTTTCTCTGAGATCTTTGATTTCCTCCCACACTCCAAATGACGTACAGGTGTGTAGGTTAATTGGCTTGGAAATGTAAAAATTGTCCCTAGTGTGTAGGATAGTGTTAATAATAGTGTTAATATGCGGGGATCGCTGGTTGGTGCGGACCCGGTGGGCCAAAGGGCCTGTTTCCGCCCTGTATCTCTAAATGAAACAGCTAACAATGACCGGTTTCCTTTACCATTGCTACTTTTTTGCATATCTTTTATTCATTGTTCTTTATCTCTCCACATTATCGTCTATATCTCTTGTTTCCCTTATCCCTAACCGGTCTGAAGTAGGATCTCGACCCGAAATGTCACCCATTCCTTCTCTCCAGAGATGCTGCCTGTCCCATTGAGTTAATCCAGCTTTTAGTGTCTATCCACCAATTTAACCTGGTCCCTTACAATTCTGAAGTGATCCAGAAAGCACATCAGTGTATTTACTTTCTTAGGCATCTCAGAAGATTCAGCATGTCCACAAGGATTCTCGAAGCTCTGCAAAGGCGCTAGAGAAATAATTCAAATGGAATACATCTTAAGCTGGTATGGCAACTGCTCTGCTCTTAACCGCCTGAACTGGCAGAGAGTGGTGAGCACTGCCCAGTCTATCGCAGGCTCATCACTTCCTTCCATCCTGTCCATCATCAAGGTGCATTGTATTAGCAAGGATGAAAGTATCTTCAAGGTTGCTTGCCACACTGGCCATTCCCTCTCTATCCTCTACCTTCTGGGAAAAGATAAAGGAACTTGAAAGCTCAGATGTCCAGACATCAGAACAGCTTCGGCCCCTCGGTTATCAGGCACCTGAACCAGTCACTTCTTTCACACCCACTTGCTTGAGGTGCTGCCATGAGTGAGATTTTTTGTGCCAATTAACCTGCAAGTTTTTACGTTCTTACATTCTCCCTGTGACGACATGAGTTTAAACTAAAAACCTGCACATCTTTGGAATGTGGAAGGAACCAGAGTACCCAGAGAAACCCATACGGTCACAGGGAGAACATACGAACTTCACACAGAAAGCACCTGTAGTCAGGGTGAAACCTGGGTCCCTGGCACTGTGAGGCAGCAGCTCTACTGCAGTGCCATCATTGTGTTAGACAATCTGGCAATGATCGATGCACATTTGATTTCTGTCATCAAGGCAATATACTGTCTTGTAATCAAATTAAGAATCTCTTCATGATTCAAAACAGACTTTAACCTTGATGGTATTCATCAAATAATTCCATCCAGATGAGTGGAAATATGAATCAGCTGAACCACATCAGGAGACAGAAGAGACTGCAGACACTGGAACCTGGAGCAAAAAGTGCTGGAGGAAATTAGCAATCAGGCAGCATCTGTAGAGGCGGAAAAATAGCTGATACTTCTCCTCCACAGATGCCGCCTGACCGCTGAGTTCATCCATTCAGTTTATGTTTGTTTTCTGTCCACACAAAGATTGTAGTTTTCTGCCTTCTGCAAGTAAAACAAAGTTCAACTCAGTAAGGGGCACAGTACAGATCTTCCTTCACAGGGATATTCAAGTAGAAGACAAACTGAAGACATGGCTTGTACAATGATCCATGCAACAGAAAATAAGGTGCTTTCTCAACTCTATTGCAGTACAAGAAAAAATGCCCCAGGACTTCCACCTTGTCTATTTCAAACCTTTACTTCTGATAACCAGTTTTTTTACTTCATGTAACTGTGTAATATAAAGTGTCAATGTAACCATGATACTCAAATTTGGAATTTGAATAAACGAAACTAAACCCATTCAATGTACAGTGCATTCAGAAAGTATTCAGACCCCTTCACTTCTTCCACATTTTGTTACGCTATAGCCTTATTTTAAAATGGATTAAAAAAAATATTTAAATTGTCAATCTACACACAATACCCCATAATAAAAAAGTGAAAACAGGTGTTTAGAAATTTTTGCAGAGTAATGAAAAGAAATAACTGAAATGTCGCATTTACATAAGTATTCAGACCCTTTACTCAGTACTTTGTTGAGGCACCTTTGGCAGCGATTACAGCCTCAAGTCTTCTTGGGTATGATGCTATAAGCTTGGCACACCTGTATTTGGGTAATTTCTCCCATTCTTTGCAGATCCTCTCAAGCTCTGTCAGGTTGGATGGGGAGCGTCGATGCACAGCTATTTCCAGATCCCTCCAGAGATGTTCGATCGGGTTCAAGTCCGGGCTCTGGCTGGGCCACTCAAGGACATTCACAGACTTATCACGAAGCCACTCCTGCATTGTCTTGGCTGTGTGCTTAGGGTTGTTGTCCTGTTTTAAGGTTAACCTCCGCCCCAGTCTGTGGTCCAGAACGCTCTAGAGCCAGTTTTCATCAAGGATCTCTCTGCACTTTGCTGCATTCATCTTTTCCTCGATCCTGACTAGTCTCCCAGTTCCTGCTACTGAAACACATCCCCACAGCATGATGCTGCCACCACCATGCTTCACCATAGGTATGAGCGGTGCCTGGTTTCCTCCAGACGTGACACTTCAGGCCAAAGATGTCAATCTTGGTTTCATCAGACCAGAGAATCTTATTTCTCATGGTCTGAGAATCCTTTAGGTGTCTTTAGGCAAACTCCAAGCGGGCCGTCATGTGCCTTTTACTGAGGAGTGGCTTCCGTCTGGCCGCTCTACCATAAAGGCCTGATTGGTGGAGTGCTGCAAATATAGTTGTCCTTCTGGAAGGCTCTCCCATCTTCACAGAGGAACTCTGGAGCTCTGTCAGAGTGACCCTCAGGTTCTTGGTTACCTCCCTGACCAAGGCCCTTCTCCCCTGATTGCTCTGTGCAGCCAGCTCTATGAAGAGTTCTGGTGGTTCCAAAGTTATTCCATTTAAGAATGACGGAGACCACTGTGCTCTTCGGGACCTGCAATGCTGCAGAAATTGTTTTATACCCTTCCCCAGATCTGTGTCTCGACACAATCCTGTCTTGGAGGTCTACGGACAATTCTTTCGTCTTCATGGCTTGGTCTTTGCTCTGACATGCACTGTCAACTGTGGGACCATTTATAGACAGGTGTGTGCCTTTCCAAATCATGTCCAATCAATTTAATTTACCACTGGTGGACTCCAATCAAGTTGTAGAAACATCTCAAGGATAATCAATGGAAACAGGATGAACCTAAGCTAAATTTTGAGTGTCATAGCAAAGGGTCTGAATACTTATGTAAATGTTATATTTCAGTTAGTTCTTTTTAATTACTTTGCAAAAATTTATAAACACCTGTTTTCGCTTCTTCATTCTGGGGTATTGTGTTTAGATTGATAATAAAAATGAATTTAATCCATTTTAACATAACAAATATGTGGAAAAAGTGAAGGGGTCTGAATACTATCTGAATTCACTGCACCTGCGCCAGATTTAAGATAGGATCAAATGACTGAAAGTTCCTTAAAAAGGATTAAAGTAGTCCAATAATCAGATATGTATTAAATATGGTGAATCAGCTGCTCTTCTCTCTCAATGGCCAAGATTTCTATTCAGTTAGCAAGAAAAAACATGCCTGCATTTGAATATCTCCAAAATGATGTCACTTCATGAGGAACACCTGGGTGAAATGAAAAGTAATCCTTTTGGCCAGGTGCATACCTATTTATTTCATTAGAATTTTCAAGTCTAGATATGTTCAAGACAGGAAGCAACATGGCTGCCATCAGAAAAGTGCTATTACTTTACAAAAGGTCAAGTCGAGAAATTATTTTACTAATATAACACAAATTCTACGAGAGATTCCCTTTCCGGTTTTCAGTTTTGTTTATTGTTCAGAGATATTGGAACAGGCCCTTTGGCCCACCGAGTCCACACAAACCATCAATCAACCAACCGTACACTAGTTCCATGTTATCCCACTTTCGCCTGCGACAAACTAGGCGCAATTTACAGAAGCCAATTAACCTGCAAGTTCGTACGTTCTCCCTGTGACGGCATGGGGTTAAACTGCAAACCTGCACATCTTTGGAATGTGGGAGGAACCAGAGCACCCGGAGAAACCCATGCGGTCACATACGAACATCGCACAGAAAGCACCTGTAGTCAGGATCAAACCTGGGTCCCTGGCACTGTGAGGCAGCAGCTCTACCACAGTGCCATCAGTTTGTTAGACAATCAGGCAATGAAGGATGTATGTTTTATTTATGTCCACTTACATGAAATGGCATGTGAAAAATTTCAGCCAGTAATGGGACAATATCACCGGGCGCACCAGAAAAACTGTAGTCATAGGAACATAAGAAAATAGGAGAAGGCCAGTTGGCCTAAAGCCTGCCCCACTATTCAATATAATCATGGTTGATCTATCCCAGGCCTCACTTCCTCTTCTGTGCCAGTTCCCCATAGCCCTCAATTCCCTGTATTCCCTTTCAAAGGTTAACCCCAGCAAGCTGCAGGTCAACTGTGAAGCAAGATCGCTTTTGTCACAGTTTTACAGGATATAATTTGTGCCATTTCAGTGCTCTGCCAGCGACAGGAAGCTAATTAGAGATATTCAAACGTGCACTTGTGCAAAAAATGAGCATAGATTTCGGAGTAATATCAAACATAATGTTTTCTATGATGAATACTTTAAGAATCCTCTGTCAAGCCTCATTCATAAATCAATCCCCACTTGAGCCAGTACGAAGAAGTCGATCAGCTCTCTCAGAAACCGGCCAGATTGAGATGGGATAGTCTAGGGAATTGGGTAACAAAGAGATTGGTAAATAAACCTGGTGGTGGAAATTAGAACAGAAAATTCTAACTTTACTCAGAAGAGGATTGTGTTATACAGGGACTTTAAAAGTTAACAGCGAACTGCAAAAAGAACCATGTGCAGTATATGCAAATAAGATGATGACCAATAAAGCAATCGAGCACATTAAAAATTGGGGCTATATCCACATGTATCTACAAAAAAAAGTGGCAAATGCAATATAGAGCAAAATAAATAAAGTGGATAGTGATTTAAAAAGGAAAATGGATTCTACACCTATTCACATTGAAATTGTGCAGCTATTAAATAATCATTTTTTAACTTTACAGAGCAATTCTATTCATTCTGTGTTTTCAATGCACATCCAGAACAGTACATAGTACTGGACCCTAAACAGCTTCGGAAGCGCGGAAGCTAACCTTGAGCTTTCAAAGCACAATGCATGTTCAGATACTAACTTTAAAACCCCATTAATTCTCAGAGGTCTCAAAGGGGTCCCTGCATTGAGAGATGCCTTTGTGACAACTGTGAAGCATTGGACTGTGCTCTCAACCACGGCTCCTTATTTCAAGATTCTGGGAAGTCATGCGATACCACCAGTTTCACGAGCGACATCCCATAAATTGTTCACAGATTTTTCATTGTTTGCTTTTATTTTGCAACAGTTTCCAACCACAACACCGCCGCACTCCTCCACTCCCACTCGAACTCCATTTAAAATATGAAGGATGGGCCCATTGCAACTGCAAGAATGCAGGGACAAAAAGCTCACTTTTCAGAGCTAAGAGCTCCTTCTTCAGTGGAGTTACGTTGAAGAGAAAGACCTGAAAAATTCCCACAGTGTTGATTTAAAATATACTCACACACCCCCACCTTTTTGTTAATAATATAAAATACCTCCCATGATAACTGAAGCAAAGTTCCCATCTTGCATATCCTGGTGTTTCTTAGAATTGCAGCTACAGCAGCATAGCAGCCAGTAAACAAATGAACAGCTCCCCAAAAAAAGGGGTCACTTTTTCAGTTTTATGAACATCCCAAGAGCTTGACACATCAAACATGAAAGCAATTGGAATATTCACAAGAGAAAAGCAGAAGTGTGCCCAAAAGAGATAAGAAGGAATGACGGTGCTCCATGTTGGCTTACTTTTCTCATCAGCTTCCCTGGAGGTTTTATGTAAAGTTCTTTTCTTCCTCTCACTTTAAGATCAATCGCTTCCAGAACTTATCCAGCGAAAACAAGTAATGACATCCTGACAGCAAAGTAAAAACAAATGAAACATCAATGGAATGAGGAGAGAATGGATCCAAGCGAAAGAAGTAAAGAAGTAGGGATATGTGGAAATTTGGCTGGTTTTCGTAAAAGTTATATTTATAAAGCATCTTGGAGGATTTTTCAGAGTGCTGTTGAAACACAGTTACAATTGTAATGTCAGGGACGCAGCAGCAAAGTTTCCTTGAGCAAGCTCCCACACACAGCAATAGATAATAACCCCAAAATCTGCTCTGGTAAAGCTATTTGTGGGGAACATTTTGGCCATGGCACTGAAGGAACCTCCGTTTTTTTCTGTGAATAGTGCTGCCTGGGAGGGCAAAAGGGTCCCATGTCATTTTTCTTTCTTACATCTCTGAAATGATACTCCATTATTACCTCAAGTTTCTTTCAGGGATTGGGAAGATTTTTAGCACTGTCTGCTACATTCTACTAAATCTGTGGTTAGCTATTAGCATTGCACAACAGAGAACGTAGTCTGGAGTTAATTTGGTGCCACTTCAAATTTTCCACTTTGGGAGCCAAATTCCAAAAACTGAAATATTTACCATCTGAATTCAAGTGTCTGGGATAAGACTTCAAAACAGAGTTCCAGATCACAGCCTTTTTACACATGGAATAAACATTGATCTAAGCGTCAGTCATGGCTGAGTGGCAAGGGAGCCATTTCCAAATCAGAAAGTTGCGAGTTTAAAATCACTTTCAATCACTCAGAAGCACATTGGCACAGCGAGCAGAGACTCTTTGTTGCAGCACCAGACCCCCCCCCCAGGCTCAATGCAGACCTCAGTTCTGTCTGTCTGGAGTTTGCATATTCTCCCTATGACTGCATGGGTTTCTTCTAGATGCTCCATTTTCATCCCACATCCCACAGGGATGCAGGCTGGCGGGTGAACTAACTGGTGACTGTAAATTGTCCCCAGTCTGTAGGTGAGTGTATGATTAGTGTAAATGGATTGTTGATGGCTGGTGTGGACTTGGTGGGCTGAAGGGCCTTTTTCTGTGCTTTATATCTCCATGACACTATTTAGTCAGGCTGGAATTTAAAGCAGTGCTGAGAGAATATTGCACTATCAGACAACTCAGCCGTTGCATGAAATATTAACCAAAGCCTCATCTGCCTTATTAGAGGATGTAAAAAAAAAAGAGTATATGGATGTACAGTGTCCAGGTCAATGTGTATCCCTCAATCAACAGCACAAAGACAGATTAACTGCTCATACATGTTTATAGCTGCATCATGATCAGTTTGACAGCATTAGGTCAAGAGCAGTAAAAATGTGCAAATGTAAATTGAGTAAATTAGCTGAACTTACTCTAGCCGGTGAAAATGTTCCTAATGAACTCCAATGTTAGTGTAGCACTGAACAAGGAATTACCGCCCTTAATGAAGCTAACATCTGGAAAATATCCATAAGAAGCTTTTCAACATTTGTTTAACAAATAATTATTTTGCCACTTCCCTTTATATCCCAGCAATTTAATATCACTAATGAACATGGATGTGATGTGGGCATGGTAAAAGCCAAAAGCCACTGAGAAACACGGCAAGGCCAGGAATGTGGAGATCCCTCAAATCTGATCTTCATTTTTCTTGGACTCTGGAGGTCAGGACAAATGCCAATGAAACACAAATAACTTGCATATGTAGAGTACCTCATCACAAAGCACATTGCAATCGATAACTTCTCAACTACGATCATTGCTGCCGTGTAGACAAATGCTGCTCCTATTTTGCACGCAGCAAGATGACAGAAACAAAGTAACAAGATAATTGGACAGGATGCTTTTGGTTGTGTTGTTTGAGTGAAGAAAGTTGGCCAGGAGACCGAGACATGCCAAGATTCAGATGCAACCATGGTTCATTTTCATTCATTCAATAGCGACATTTGGGGCTAGGTTGAATATCTTTCAGCTCCTTTCACCAATAGTGCAGCGATCTTACCTAATGGTACTGTATTAAATACATCAAGTCCTGCAAATTTTAACATCGTATAGCAGTTATATTTCATCAAAGAACAATGGACTGGAAAAACTAACCATACAAATTCATAATGTTTTTTTTAAATAAAAGCAGTTTTAAAGGTTTCACGTAATGCTCAAAAAGCCCAACTCAGGTAGTCTGATATATCCAGTTGTAAAATGGTAATTTTAAATTACTAAGTTGCTGTTCTTGATTGTAATTTACGTTCTAGTGAGTAATCTCTCTAAAGTCAGTTACGTCATCTGACAGCAGCGGGAAGATAAAGGTCAGAAAGTATGTGTCAAAACCTGCTCCATCATGCAAACTCACATCTTGTAAAACATTGCCAACTGCAAGGATTACGAAAAAGTTAGAATATCCTAATCTAGGAGATAGAAGACGATGGGAAGAGAGGTGAGAAGAACATTGATGCCAACTGATCTCCACAATACCTCTTTGTTTCTTTCGTTCATTTCTCCGAAATGTAGCGCAACACCTTTTCAGCAAAGTGAAGACAGATGTTTTAGAGTGGAATGCAAAAACAAATCCTACCTGTTATTGAATACCAAGATATTTAGGATTACAGCGAAAGACATTGCCTGCAACTGAACTATTTATGCATCCATGTGCATCATGTTTCTGAGGTCAACAGCTTTTTCACACAAGTCTGTTCCTAGCTGTCAACGATGAGCTCTCTTGTTGAATATGTAAATGGATACTGGCCACTGCTGCTTTGACCGACCTCTCAACCCTTCCGAATTTGGCAGAAAGTTTCCGCTTTCTTATTTCATTTCCGCAATTCCGATTTCGTCTCACATTTTTCTGCAAGACACATGCCTCGCCGCTCGCCCTGCCCCTCGCCCCGCCGCTGGCCCGGCCTCGCCGCTTGCCGCTGGCCCGGCATCACCTCGCCGCGAGCTTGGCCTCGCCGCAAGCTCGGCCTCGCCGCTGGCCCGGCCACTCCCCTCGCCGCTGGCCTGGTCTGGCCTCGCCCCTCGCTGCTGGCCTGGCTTCGCCGCTGGCCTAGCCCCTGGCCCGGCCTGGCCGCTGGCCTCGCCTCGTCTCGCCACTGGCCTGGCTGCGTAGCGTGAGGCCCGTTGATGTTGAGAGGTGATGGGGTGGGGTGAATGGGGGGGGGAGGGTTGGGGTGCGGGAGAGGAGGGGGAATGGGGGTGGGGGAGGAGGAGAGTGGGGGAGGAGGAGAGAGGGGGAGTGGAGGTGGGGGAAAAGGGAGAGGAGAGGAGTAGGGGGAGGGGTGGGGGAAGTGGGGGTACAGTGGGAATGGGGGGAGGGGGGGACGTGTACCGTTGTGATTTGCTGTTGAAGGCCACTGGAGCAAGTATGTCTTCAATGAAATTAGGTATGTGCAGTTTTAAATGAAACTCTTTCTTCATAACTTAGTCATACATTTTATGACCATTGTTCTTTTATTCAATACCAAGAGAATTCGGATGTGTAAGGAAAAAGCAAAATAGAAAAAACAAAACAAAACATTTTTTTCTTTGTGTTGTAAAAGGTATTTCTGTTCAATAACCTTTCTGTAAATAGCAGAAAATACTCATGATAGGCCTGACATTGTACATGTAGTCCAAGAACTTCATACAGACTGTTGGAAATAACACTCGTTTTTCACACATGAATGTAGTGCAACGAGTATGCGCATTTGGTGTGCATACTTTTTTTTTTGCTGAAAGTTGAATTACGCGCGATATTATAAATTTTGATGTAAAATTCTGAATTTTGGACATCAAAATTATGAATTTGTAAAATCAAATGTAGGGAGGTCTGCTTTGCCAACATGGCAACACATTTGTTTCCTTCAATTGTACTAAAAGAGAATCCACGTGTACAAAAATGATATGCTATATAATGTGCAACAAGCTTGCAGCTTTGGAAAAAAAACATACGTTTCATTATTTGAAGGCCCACCAAAAAGTGCTTGGGGAAGTTATTTTAATGAGATCTTCCACAATAGCCAGTGAATCTAGGGCAGATTTGTGGTTGCTGACGAGGTTTTGTAGGTCAGGTTATCACCCCAGTTACAATTGATTTGCCTTCTAACAATAAGAAGGCGTTTATCATTCCTGTCAAAGACTTCACTGCTGAATAGGAGGGTAGTGAGAACAAAAGAGATCTCAGGACCTCCAAGTGTGTGTACAAAACATCCTACCAATTGTAAGCTGGGTTATAAGCAACATTTGTTAATTTAAAACTTCTCAAATGGCATTTAAAATAGTTTTTAAAATGCCAGGAAATTTAATTGTTTAATGCATTTGAAAATCAACTTTTGAAAGTTTGAAAGTTCCAACTAGTTCCAGAGATGTACTCCACAGTGCTGGAAATTCAACCTGACACTTGTGGATAATGATGCGTAGGAAGGAACTGCAAATACTGGTTTAAACCAAAGATAGACACAAAATGCTGGAGTAGCTCAGCGGAACAGTCTGAAGAAGGGTCTTGACCCAAAATGTCACCGATACCTTCTCTCCAGAGATGCTGCCTGTCTCGCTGAGTTGCTACAGCATTTTGTGTCTAACCTGTGGATACTGGGTTGTTCTTAGAAACATAGAAAATAGGTGCAGGAGGAGGCCATTCGGCCCTTCGAGCCAGCACCGCCATTCGTTGTGATCATGGCTGATCGTCCCCAATCAATACCCCGTACCTGCCTTCTCCCCATATCCCTTGATTCCACAAGCCCCATGAACTCCATCTAACTCTTGGTCACAACTTCCATGTCAGATTCGTTGGATGACATCAATTCTTGGCCAAAACATTTAGAGCATTGCTGGGGGGGACCTTGGACCAAAATGGACACCCAAGACAATGTGGTCTTCCCAGCACAGTGATGGATCAAGGATTATAAAAGGCAAATCTTTACGTCTTCCACTCTCCTCTCCCCAACCAACAACACTCTGACTTTTCTCGGAATAACATGCAAAGGTGAGAAATGGTCTCCCAATTCCAGACCTCCCAACATTTGATTTTACAAATTCATAATTTTGATGTCCAAAATTCAGAATTTTACATCAAAATTCATAATATGGTGCGCAATGCAACTTTTCTGCAAAAGAAAGTATGCACGCCAAATGCGCGCACGTGTTGCGCTACATTCATGTGTGAAAAACGACTATTATTTCCAACAGTCTGTTGTTCTTGGACTGCATGTACAATGTCAGGCCTATCATGAGTATATTCTGCTATTTATAGGAAGGTTATTGAACAGAGATACTTTTTGCACCTAAAAGAAAAAATGGTTTTGTTTTTTCTATTTTGCTTTTTCCTTACACATCCCAATTCTCTTGGTATTGAATAAAAGAATAATGGTCATGAAATGTATGATTAAGTTATGAAGAAAGAGTTGATATATGCAACTCGACTAAGCATACTTGTTGAACTAAATTAGCACATTAATTGCTAATCAGCCTAAAAAGGTGGTAATTGGCTTTTCTGCTGTGTTTTATATTTTAACCCCGTCTTAATTAATTAATATAGTTATATAATCTTGTACTTAAATTAATATTTACTCATTACAGTTCCATCACTGATTTTCTGGTACTATTGGTTCCAGAGCTTTGCTGGTTTATCCAGCCGGCCAAGGAAGTCGGCTATGAGGATAGATATGCTGACTCCAGCTGGGCTGGAGTTCCAGAGCCCCGGCCGCAGGTTGCAAATTCAACCCACCGATCGGCCATGGAAGTCCCGATGAGGTTGAGATTGGCTGCGTTGCCCAGCCTAGTTGTCACATTTTCGGGGAGACTTCTAGGGTGGGGGGGGGGGGATTTCTTGCGGAACTCCTAGCGATCGAATTGACAAATTGCAATTACCGACTGTTTTACAGAAAAATGTGAGGCAAAATCGGAATGGCGGAAATGAAATAAGAAAGCGGAAACTTTCCGCCAAATTCGGAAGGATTTGAGGAATGCAATTCCACACCCAACCTTCCTTTCCAACCCAATATTTGAATATTGCAGTTTGCATCTGATTTCAGTAAACCCACCCATTCTGAACCAAGTATTCCAGGCTTCAATGCTGCCCCCAGCCATAGTTCAGGTCAGATTTGCCCTGCAGCTGCTGACCATTCTAAACCCAGCCTTCCAAATGAGCACCAGTGGGCACACAATTGAGGACAAACATGTGCAAATCCCTAAGATAGACACAAAATGCTGGAGTAACTCAGCTGGTCAGGCAGCATCTCCGGAGAAAAGGGATATGCGACGTTTCAGGTCGGAACCCTCCTTCAGACCGAAGGGTTCCAACCAGAAATTTAATGGACCTTTAAGACCTCTTCTTCAGATGCTGCCAAACCTGCTGAGCTACTCCAACATTGTATCTATCTTCGGTATAAATCAGCATCTGCAGTTCCTTCCTACACATGTGCAAATCCCTGTTTGTTGCTCCCTAGGTCTTAAAGGCCCACTAAATCTTCTAGGCACAATCAATCTTATTTTACACATGAGGATTAGAAAACAATGCTCTCAAGTTTAAAAGAGGAATGGTACTATGGCAACTTCTCATGAGACTACAATAAAGATTTAAGTTAATTTCAAATTTAAAATTATAAATTCTGCTGCCATTTCTATCATCTTCATTTTCCCTCCACATTCATGCGAACTCTTCAGCCAGATTAGCAAGAAATCTTAATTTAACATATCAACACAGCTTCTTGTTCAACCTCAGGCAGTACAAGAAATTTACTTCAATCCCAACCAAGCCCAAAACATGTCATTCACCTTATCACATCCACCCCAACAATTCAGCCAGGTCAAACTCTGAAGAAAACTGAATGATCTAAAGTTAATTAAGAACAGGACTGAAATTTGATTCTCCTGGCCAAGTATTCAATATTCTTCTCAAAAGCCATACGGAATCTCAGAACTTCCCATTAAAAGATTGATTGTGGCATACTCACATGACTGAGAAAGCCATTTTTTTTCAATATAATTCTTGTTATAATTTTGGCTCTGTATTTTTCTAGGTTTAACAATACACTTCACTTGTCACTCAGGGTAACAGTTAATGTAACCTTTTATAAAATATTATTTCCGTGGGTGCACGTCAATATCAATAACAATTTTTCCTCTGTGTTCAAAAGTGTATGACCTTTTGCCTACCTGGAGTTATGAACACATGATTCTTCAGATGTATGATTGCAACAAAATAGTTCTATGCATGACATTATTTCTTTATCTATTATAATCCCCATTAACGGCGAGTTAATTAAGGATGCAAGTAATTTTGTTGAATTTTATGTATTTGTATTCATGTCTTCGAATTATTGTATCCACATAATATCTCATAGAGATGCACGTATATGGAACACTTGATGGATTGTGCATCTGCATACTGATGAATAGTTTCCATTAGACAGAAGGCTGGTTCTGTAAAATCATATTTGCATATGGTTTAAAATAGGCAAGAACAATATTCATATTCATGTCATTCTTATTCTCAGTGTGTATTTCTAGTCAGATTTAATCCTCTTGCTTTCATGCAAGTATTCTCCAACTTAGTATTTTCAGTGATTAACAAACTAAACTTCAAGTTGATGAGGAACCTGTACTTTATGTCATATCACGGACCCTGATAAATCTTTAGCCCTCACGTAAACTTATCAGGGAATATCAAGTGCAGTTATAGAGTTGCCAAGGATTCTGTTCACATCAGTACAAATCCAGAGTCAAGAGTGTTTGATTGTCTTAGGCATTGGGACCGAGCAATTTAATTTTAAGCAATGAATTTCTTACTTGCTGCAGCTTTACCAGATCATGAATGCAAATGTGTGCAGCAGGTACACTCACAGGAGCAAAAGGGTGACTCTGCCGCAATCAGACAGTCAGACATTACAGACGAGACCATGCTATTCATTTGATCAGGAAACTTTGACAATCACCCAACAGCACTTTCACACCAGTGCTCATCTCCCAACAGAAGCTCACTGTTGTTACACAGAACCGGTTGCCTGGGTTAGACAGGTCCTATTATAGTTCAGTCTGCTGAATAAATGAGAATCCAGAGAGAGATAGTTCAATCTTGGGATGAACCATCAGTTAATCCAATTCATTTTCAGGCTTGTTTGCAACAGGGTTGAAGATAATTTTGCATTAAATTTAGATTTGATTGCATGAAGCTATCATATAATTTTTATACTCTCTTGTCGTATATATAGACACAGAAAGCTGGAGTAACTCAGCGGGTTATATATTTGCATTTGTTTTCTTACCAATTGTTTTCTACAGTATAAAAACAAAACTCTCAGCAGGAATCAGCTGCCAAGTGAGCCTAGGTTAATTTGCTATTCCTAATTTATTTATTCACAAGATGCAGACATCACTGCCAACACCAGCAAAAATTGTTCATCTCTAATGTTCCCTAAATTGAGGAGGCAGTTAAGAGTCAACCATAACTTGGCAAGTTACACGTTGGCCAATTCAGGTAACGATGGTAAATCTCCTCTGAAGGACATCATTTTACGACAATGCAGAACATTCCTGGTTACCAATACCAAAAAATGCCTTTATTTTTCCTGATTAATTCCATTGCTTGAATTTAAATCCCCCACCTGCTGTGGTGGGATTGGAACATTGCTCTGGATCAATGGTTCATTTCTCTGGCTGCTAGTCCACTATCGTCACCATTTTGTTACCAAGCAATGTTGGGTATTTGACCCACAAATGGGATTATAATGTGGCATGAATTATTTTAAAACAACCTTAGTAGGAGCAGAAAATCTTTCTTTTATTTTCAGGATTAACACAGCATTCTCTGGGTCTCATTGCAATGGGTGATTTGACACAGATTTTCTTACTGGAATACATGAGAATCCAGAGAATACAACAGATATATGCAAAATGGCAAAAGATATCTCATATTTTGAGAAACAGGATAGGAAGAGAAGAAACCCCACCAGTGTTAAGTTACTGCTTAAGGCAAATTTTCATGAATGATGACACATGCAGTGAGAGATCTTGCACGAACCCTAACCCAGCTTTTAAATTTGAAAATACATTAGTCTGAAAACAGCTGTTGGGAGGGAATGCACTTTTGTTCAGCACCAGTTAAATGTTCTGAGTTGTTTTTGGAAATAATTTTTATGGACTGGATGCCAGGTGGCTTACATCAGGACAGAGATAGTCACTTGTTGATTGTCTGTCTTAGATTCTTTTTAAAGAATTTTAAACTTTTAAAAGAAAATTTAAAAGAAAGAAAAGACTAAAATGGTGGGAGATGCTTAGAGGGGTATTATGTTCAGCTGTGAAGATAATTGAGATGTAAGAAAGGGAAGGGCGTGGTAAGAAAGATGATTGCGTAGTGTCTGAGTTTATTAGTGGCCAGGGGAAGAGGAGGGGTACACAATAACCACAAAAACTAAAAAGAAAAACTGAAGGAATTACTAAAACATAACAGAAAACCTGCCTGAAAAGAAGTATTTACACCTCAGGCACCCTGGCAGCATTCCAGGTGGGGACACCGAAATGATAATAACAATTAATACCAAAGGAGGCCTCAACACACCAGTTAGAATCTACTATTGCTGCCTTGGAGGCTTCAGCCATTTGTGAGCTGTGTATGAACTGTACAATTTCACACAGGGCTCATTAAGATGAGCATTGTTTGCTTAGCAATTGATTTTTTTTGTGGCATAGAAAAACTCAGTACAACAATGATGCATTTCTAGATTTTGTTTTCCTAATCCCATAAGAAAATCAGTGGAGCACATAAGGTATTTCTTTCATGCAAAATTAGAAATCAAATTAGGAAAAACAGAAGATAGACACAAATGCTGGAGTCACTCAGAAGGGACAGGCGAGATCCGTCTACAGCCGGAAAAACAGAAATTATGAAAAACAAAAGGAATCCAAAAAGAAAAGTAATTTATTGGCATCTAAAATTGAAATTACACAACTTTGATCACAGCACAATTAGAGCAATGAAAAATGAAAAGGTGATTAAATTAATCATCTGCTTTAACTTCCTCCTTTTTTTGCTGAACACATCTGAGAGTGGGTCTAAATTGAAACTGTGTACACTCAAGAGTGTTCAATTCCTCACCAACCAAGATCTAGAGATGAGGTCCATCAAATATGTTCAAGTAAACCCACATCTGCAATGCTATGACTAATTCCTAACTAAAAGGAAAACAGATGCTGTAAAGAAATTATGATTTATGAGGTGTTAAACAAAAATTAAAAGATGCTACAATTGGTTTAATACCATTTAGGTTTCAACAGTCTAATCTGAAGTTAAACAGCGTAGCATTATGTATCAAACAGTTCGGCTTTTCCATTATGTTTACTTGATCTTTGTGATCAATCTATTCCTTGCTTGTCCTCAGTCACCTAGTGGTGCAACTATCCTTTCCTATACTAAAGCAACTGAGAGTAAAGGGCCACACATAAAAGATTCGGGACATTTGAGAAGAAAGGTGCCAAAATTGTTCCTGTTCTCCAGGGAACACTTAATAATATTTTCCTTTATTCGTCCCACACCGGGGAAATTTACAGTGTTACAGCAGCAAATAAAAGTAAAGACAAGGATAAATTGTCAGCAGTTTTCTATGTATTCTTAACTGTTACTGTTGACTCGTCTGCTGGGAGCAGTGCTGGTTGTGCAGTCTCACAGCAGCGGGAAGGAAGGACCTCCTATATCTCTCCTTCACGCACTTGGGGTGAAAGAGTCTGTCACTGAAGGAGCTACACAGTGCAGTGACAGTGTCCTGCATGGGGTGGGAGTCGTTGTCCAGCAGCGATGTTAACTTTGCCATTATCCTCCTCTCCCCCACCACCTGCACTGAGTCGAGGGGGCAACCCAGGACAGAGCTGGCCTTCCTGACCAGCTTGTCGAGTCTCTTGGTCTTGGTAACTTGTCTCTTGATAACTTGGTCACCGTCAATGCAAATCACAAAAAACTAAATAAACCTCAAGAGATAAACAAAAACTGTTGTTATTTCCTGATGGATCAGAAACCAACAGGAGAGAACATTTCAGATTGATGAACTTTCATCCAAACGAGATGGAAGGCACCCACAACCAGCATTATTTCCAGCATTTTCTGTTTTTGTTTAATGTTAACTTATAGTCAGTCATTGAAAATACCAATGTCTCTCTCAGTCTACCTCATCGTCTGAGTTTCCTATCCCCGTATACACGGGAAACTTCACTTGCTAACCTACAGAGAAGCAAATCAACTCACCTCAAACCAACCAATGTTGAATCACCAAACGCTATGCAAAAATATTTGAATTTTTCTCACTCCCAAAATCAGTCACAAATATTATTCCATTGAACTTTCTTATGGGAATGCATCATAATGTAATGACGCAATAAAATGAGAAGCAAGAATTAGAATAAATAGTTTAATATCTCATCTTGTTTGGCATGGACATTGTGGGCCAAATGACCTGTTCCTGCGTTCATAAAAAAAATTGAATAAAATAAGAACTATTTCATAGTGTAGGTTATCAGCAATTTAATTACCCTCAACTACTCTTCAGTAGTAGAATGCTAGGAATTCCAATCATTGCTTTGAGCTCCATCTGGACCATACCCAAGTATCAAGCAATAAATCCAAGAGGTGGGGAGGGTAACCTGAACTGGCCATTTATTTAACATGTGCAACCCAAGGCAGTTAGTGTTTCACCAGCAGTCGTTAAATCGGTGCCAGCAATATAGCCAGACCCCGTGAAAGGGGCCACATATGCATTCAGCTTTCTCAAGAAAATAGTGAAAATAGAAGCATTTTCTATCAGGCTCAATGCCATGTTAAACTCATAACAAACCCAAGATAGACACAAAATGCTGGGGTAACTCAGCGTGACAGGTAGGCATCTCTGGAGAGGAGGAATGGGTGACGTTTCGGGTCGAGACCCTTCCTCAGACCCGAAACATCACACATTCCTTCTCTCCAGAGATGCTGCCTGTCCCGCTGAGTTACTCCAACTTTTTGGGTCTAAAGTTTAAACCAGTGTCTGCAGTTCCTTCGTACTCATAACAAACCCAAATGGTTCATTGCACTAAAGAAATGCCTATCGTGATTCAATTCCCCGTCCAGGAGGAGCTAGTTAATCTCAATTAGAGAAGCAATGGGTCAGTTCAATCTGCCTCAGCATCCTGGGACTGGAGTATCCCACTCCTGTTCCGCATTACATAATGTCTCATGATAAATGCTGCTCCACAGAAGATGATGAGAGCAGAATTAAGCTCAATTCTGATGTCTCCTTTGGTAAGATTGCCATTTAACACACACAATAGACTAAAAATGTGGGAGGAATGACATAGGTGAATCTATAATGCTGTTCAGCCTCTGCTTTCAAAAGGACAGAGAATATTTTAATAGTTGAATCAAAGAATGAGAGTAATTGCACATCTTTTTTCGTGAGCAGAGGATGGGTGCCCAGCTTTGACCTCACATTCGGTAATCATGTCAGGAGACTTAGTTTAAGTATTATTTTTGAATAGGGTCAGTATTACATGGCAATTACACATTTAGGAATGTTGGTAAATAAAGCACAAGAGCGAACATTAAGCAGTTTCTGCTTCAACACACACTCCAGAAATGCATAATATCATTGCACAGAATCCTCAGTGTTTATATAAAAACACTGATGTTACACTAACACTCACAAATTAAAATAATTACATCATGCACCCACTGCTGTGTGGATTTCGTCCAGTTGCTGCAAAGTTTAAAACTGCCCACGCTTACTCATCCCTTTATGACCTTTGACCATGCCCTACCTTGACAATTTTTGAAATAATTGGCTCCACTCATTACCTACCGTCTAAGCAGCATTCACTTTTGTTCCTGACAGTGGTGAAAATATACGAGTACAAGAGTGCTTCACCATTTCACAATGTACTGCTCCTGTACATTAGAAACAGCATATTATCTACATGAATAACAACACTATTAAGCATACATTTCAAGCAGTTAAAAGGGGATTGGTTCCAACCTCTCCCCAAATGAGGGACCAACACACAACAGAATGAAATATTTCAGATAAATTAGGAAAATCATACTAATGCCCAATGGACAAATGAATGCAGACATTGTGCTGCATTGCAAAATTCTCATTTCACGGGTGATTTCATACGTGGCCAGTTATGTTAGGAGTTCAGTGCTAAATCTGTTATCAAAACAGTAATTCTGAGGATTGGACCAACACGAACAGCTGAAGGTTTTTTTGCAGACTCCTTATCCTCCAAATGTTTTTACTTTTTTAAGTACACATCAATAAAATCATTGATGAAACCAAACAAGTATTCAGAACAAGAAAGGGGAGCAATTGTACGAGGTAGCAGTCTCCAGAAGAAGTCAACCCGTCATTTCCAATATGCTCTTAAACTCCTCTCCTAATTACTGGACCTTCCGAGTCTGTCAGCTCTGACAAAAGATACTGACCAGACAACTGGAACCAAAACTGAAACGGCAACACATACTCAAAATCTTTCTCCCAACCTGCAGGAATATTATCTCGATCGACCAATGAAGAGAAAAGCCGGATTTGAAGCATCACAGTCAGAAATGAATATGGGGCCATTCTCACCCATGTTCATTCCTTGAGAAGGTACATCGCTTTATCATGGCAGGAGCATGTCACAAGTCATGCACACGGTGTGTGATGATGAACGGACTTTCTACTCCAGTGTCCACAGTAAAAATAAAATTAGCCATCACTTTTCCCAAAAATTATTTGTGCCATCTTTCTACTCTCCTTTTGTTTATCTGCCATTTCTCTGGTCTTTCATGCACTGCCTTTTCCTGCCATTGTATTGCTCACACATGCTTTCTTCATAAGTAAATCTATAATTCTGTTATCATACTCAAATATCTTTCTTTGTATCTTCTCCCTTCCAAATTTCCACTTTTGTCAGTTCTTTAATGTTTCTATTTGATACGTGTCCGATAATAGAACAGTAACAATATAAAATATTCCACAGTATTCATTTAACTAACCTTAAAGGTTAGTTCATCTTTATTAATCTATTAATAAATTAATTAATCATTGGTTTATGTTAGATCTCTGCAGCATGGACCAGCAATTTACTGAAAGAGTAGAAATAAAGAACTGCAGATGCTGGTTAATATACAAACGGACACAAAGTGCTGGAGTAACTCAGCGGGTCAGGCAGCATCCCTGGAGAACATGGATAGGTGATATTTTGAATTGAGACTCTTGTTCAGACTGAAAAAGGGTCTGAAGAATGGTCTCGACCTGAAACGTCATCTATCCATGTTCTCCAGGAATGCTGCCTGACCCACTAAGTTACTCCAGCAGTTTGTGTCCTTTTTGTGTACTGAAAGAGTAAATACAATTTGATCCAAGCTGAAGTACATCAGTACTCCTATCATTGGGATCATCTGACAAGATAAAAGGTGGATCCTTGGATTGTTGGTTCTTAAGAAATGGCAAAATAAAGTACAAGCCTCCTTCATGCCAGCACTCCAATTGTACACTGCAGATGAAAAATGGGGCAAGCATCAATCAATGAACTTACTCCTTTTGAAAACTGCTCTCCCACCATGCAGGCAGCATACAAAAATATCAGAAGACCTAAATGTTTTGTTCAGCTTCAAACACTTGTGCTTAAAAGTTTGTCAAATACAGCTGTCAGGCCAAGATTAGTGAAAGCATACAAGTCATTTCAGGTAGCTGCCTCAAGTAAAACACCTGCCTTGGTGGGCCACAGAGCAGTCAGCACACACGCAGAATATTCCCTCACGACTACTACCTGTCAGTAAATAATAGAAAAATATATGTTTTATTACCTACTTTTAAGCTTCACAGTTAAAAAGTACCTAAGGTTTGGTTTAGGTAGATAACAAAAGCTCTGCTTAAACCAAAAAAGTAATTTCATGCGTGAAGAGGCAGGTAAGACTTTGCCATCATGAGCTCCTAAAATAAATCAAACTCAGGTCAAGCTTGTGGCAGAAATAAAATATATTTCAATGTCTACTTAGCTATCTTTTGTTCACTGGTTCACTAAGGGTTCTTAGACTAGAAAAAACAAATCTTAAGAAGAGAAATGGACATCATAATTGAGGAAGATGTGTCTTAACATGCAGCAGGAGCCCAATGCTCCCTCAAAGAAGTCAAATAAAAGATGCTCAGCTTATTATCCAGATAAGAAATCAAGCATCTGGGCCAGCAAAGCCTGAACTAATGGCAAAGTCAGATCACAAAAAGAAGTGGGGCAGATTTTCACCCGAGCACTTCCAACAGCTGGAAACACGCACACAATCGTGGAAGGTTGACCAATTTCCATTGATGAACTCCACACATATTTCGTAGAAACAAGGAACTGCAGTTGCTGGTTTGCAATAAAGGATTTTATTAGGCAAATGGTTGGAACAAAGGACAGCGATAAAAGTAGAAGGTGTGAGACAGACTGGTTGAATAAGTTGCAAATTGTGAAGCCAGAGAAGTAATCTAGGAGGAGGGGGGAGAGAGAAAGAGATGGGAGCTCAGGTGGGGCATTGGGGAGGGGAGAAAGGTGTGCTTAGGAGGAAAGGGAAGGGGGGGGGGGGGGTTGTTAGAGTTTACTTAAAATGAATAAAATTGGTACCTAAATTACCTAAGATAAAATTCCACACTTATTTCAACTAGCTTAATGACTGTAGGGAACTTAAATATCTGATGGCTACAACTTAGAGCTCAGCTAATTCAGATCGAATAGCATGGTGATTAAGTACTGAATTAATAACCTTGTGACTTAAACTACTGCTCTCAAGCTTGAATCCCAACACTGCACCTGGAGATTTGAATGCAAGTAGCTAGGAAATCTAAAATACAATTTAACGTGAGCAACATTGACCACATATGGCAATTGGATTATTATTAAAAATCTGCCTTGATGACCTTTGGGTAAGGAAATCTGTTCATCCTAAACTTCTCGGGCCTATGTGTCACTCTAGATCCACCAATGGGATTAGTGTAAGTGCAAGTCATTCGGTTAAGAGGTAATTAGAGATGAATAATAAACATTGATTTTGCCAACATCGTCTGCATATTTTGTTTGATAAAATTAATGATGCAGTTACTTTTTATGGGCAGGAACACAATAAATGGGCAACTTTCTATTGGATCCTAGAGCTAAGATTCATTCAAGAGGGTTTTAAAGATCGCCTAGTGCAAATTTGAAGACAAATTACATTATTTCTTACTTGACATTCCTCCCTCAAACAAATCATCAAGGCAGTCCTGTTGAAAGGTCATCAATCTAAAACATTGACTCTGTGTATGTCTGTGATGCTGGCTGACATGCTGAGGAATTCCATTTTCTGTTTTTTACATCTGAACAGTTTAACAAGCACAGTGGCGCAGTTGGTAAACCCACTGCCTCACAACACCAGAGACCCAATCCTGATCTCAGATGCCGTCTGTGTGGAGTTTGCACGTTCTCCCTGTGACCGCACGGGTTTCCTCCAGGTGCTCCGGTTTCCTCCCACATCTTGAAGACGTGCTGTTTTGTGAGCTAATTGGCCTCTGTAAATTTTCCCTTGTGTGTAGGGAATGGATGCAATAGTGGGATTGCATAAGAACTAGTGTAAACAGGTGATCGGTGGTCGGCGTGGACTCAGTGGGCCAAAGGGCCTGATTCCATGTTGTTGTCTCCAAACTAAACTAAGCAGCCAACTTGTTAGAGGTTATGAGATTTAGTTATGTTTGGAAATGGTGACTGCACCTGTTGCAAACCAACTGTTACTAAATCCTTGTAGACACCGAGATATTTCTGAGATAGAATGAGGGATTACAAGGAAGCATGACCTCTTGAAATTATATATCAAAGATACATGATTTTGTTATTTTTTATGAAAGCTTTGAATCATATCCTAACCATCACTGTTGTCAGTTCATTGTTGTGTGAAGATGTAACAGATAATGTAATTCCAGAGCATGCATCTGATACATTTTAAATCCCATGAAGCCATATCCTTGACAGATTACTACTGTATGTACAACACTAAACAATTTAAGATTATAGTAAAAGAATCGGAGCAAAAAAGAAATCATTTAAATCGCCTTCCTCAGTTTTTTAAAACTTCAGATAATCACACATATTTTCTACTGGCAAATAACCTCCAGTTTGATTGAAGGGCTTTGTTCTTTACATTCTTCATTATTTCCTTCATTTTATGTCACACTCTGAATGCTTGAACTAAAGGATCTCAAATATATTTAAATGGAAGATGTTTCAAAAGACAGCATAAACTAATCATTATTCGGTGCTTCGTGCTTACGTTAATATTGAGCGAGGAAACTGGGGAAATTGAAACACTTTTTAGACAGAGTCCTCCACTCTCAGTGAAAGATCTCCTTGTCACATATAATAGCAGTAGTCTTGCAATATTACTAAGTGAAAATGTATTTTCCAATTCTGAATAGGGCACTACCATCGCAACGCAGCAAACTTGTCAGCTGGCACTGCATTTCAACCTCTGATCTCAGCTCACCAAGGAGTTCTTTCACAGCCACAGCAGTATCAATCGGGGTGGGGGAAATTTCCCCTGTGCAACCCACTGCCTTGTTCCCCTTCAATGGCGGCATACAGGCCTGGTCAAGCCTCACAATCCCACAGACTCAATAAACCAACCATTTTTTATGTTGATTTGATGGGTCCTCACCCTCGTTTTAAGAACTGCTTTCACATGCATTTAGTTGCCGAGAGCCTTCTATTCTTGCCGTGAATTTGATTAATTTGTGCCATTCATGCGTCTATTTTTTCAACATAATGGAAAAGAACTGGCTTTTAGTCAATGTACAAGCAATTTAAATCAGAACCCTTCATACTTTGCAAAGGCATTGCCAATGGCAGCCGTTACTGACTTGTTAATACCTTTTAGCAACAAAAAGTGGAACTTTTGTCCTGACAATCAAACTGTACCTGTAAGACTGCAGTTCTGGAATTAGATGGAGGCAACACCTGTAATATTCAAACAAGTGGCAGCTATGTTACATGCATTCAAATGCAAGTATGTGTTGTATACACACAAGCATATTGCACTAATATTTTGTCTCTTTATCCATCTGCCTGCTCTTTACAGTATTTGCAAAGCTAATCAGTAAGCCTGCCATTATTTCCTCTCCATCTCAAAAAAAATCACTTAACTGTGCCCAGTGTGGTTTAGCAAGATGGAAATGGAGACAAAACATACCCATGAGCCTTAAATAGTCTCTAAAGAGGTTGTCAATTGCACGTTAAGCTCAGCTGCACATGTAGACTTTTTTCAGATGGGTGGGTGCATGGGTTATTTTTCCTTTGTCAGGGGTGTCCTTCAATTCCTTGAAAGAAATGCATTTACCTGATGTTGAGATCGCTGAAAATAAAAACAGAAATGATCCCCATCTTATGATTTAACAAAAAACTTCTAATTCTTTGTCCAATAAACAAGAAAATTTACTTCTGTAAATCCTGCAGTACCAATAGGTTTTTTTGGGGGATTTCCGAATCATTCAGGTTGCTATGCAGCTCACAAGGCAGAGGCTGCTTGTATTTATTTCTGAGACAATCCTATTTTCGATGCCTATTCTGCATAAGCAGCACTCAGCAGTAAAATAGCCACTGCCAGGCTCTTAATTTTGTCTTTAAATCGCCCACAGTAGCTGGTTCTGCAACCGGCCTCCAGCACATGTTGTAGTATGTCACATAATTAACTGTGATTAATGCACCATTTTAAATGTCAAACAACAATAATTTCATAAGTGACACCATGTTTTAATGCATTTAGAAAAGCAGGTGGCTTGCCTCAATGCCTTTACATACCCTGCCTGACGGAACGCAAGAGTGACCTGGCATACACACCGAGTCAATTAGTATGAGGAAGCTGCAATGGCGTCTGGGCAATCATCTCAATCTTTTGTGCTTTCTAATTAAGACACAGAAAAGCATCCATCCACTTTTAGATAATGACTAATTATTGATACTATTTCTAGTTTTATTTTTATTTTTTACCCCTAAATTAACAACAGTTAATTACGAACATGTCATTGATATTCTGTATTGTTATTTTAGTTTCAGTAATAATATATTATTTAAGCATTTGCTTTTAAATGAATTTTGTGCTCATCATGATAAAGATTATTGGCACAAGCACAGAGAATACTATGTCTCCCAAGGGTCCTCTCTGGCTCAGTAAAGATGTTTTGAGTAAAGTCATTTTTTTGCTTTGTCTTAACAATGCCTCACATTAAACCTCACTACAGCAGGCCTTATTACACCAGTGTGACCTTTTCCATTTCCCATGCCAACCATTTGGTGACCTTTGAAAGTGAAATTGATATTTAGAACCAAATTAGCAGCATTTTTTGCTAATGCCTTATTTTCATTAACAATGCAAAAACACAGAAAATACTTCACAACTGACAGTGAGGAGAACTTTCCATACATGGAGGTAATTTTAACTCGATCTGTCCCATGGAAATGGATTGGAGTTATGGTTCATAAACAGAAATCACACAGTAATGAAATGCACCTCATATAGTCCCACCAACATTCACATGATGAGGTACCTGATCTGCGCCCTGAGAAAGATCTCATGGTATCACTGAATGTAGAACAAAGAACTCTTTCGGATATTTATTACTTAACCGCATAACAGCAAAACAGACTTTGATACCTATTATGTTATATGTCGGGCATAGTGCTCCTCAAGTTAACTGTTGCATTTTCCTTGTTCGACAAGTGACTGCACTAAGGTTATAAGGAATAGGAGTAGAATTAGGCCATTCGGCCCATCAAGTCCACTCCACCATTCAATCATGGCTGATGTATCTCTCCCTCCTAACCCCATTCTCCTGCCTTCTCCTGCCTAACCTCTGACACATGTACTAATCAAGAATCTATCTCGCTCTGCCTTAAATATATCCACTGACTTTGCCTTCACAGTCTTCTATGGCAAAGAATTCCACAGATTCACCACCCTCTGACTAAAGAAATTCCTCCTCATCTCCTTCCAAAATGAACATCCTTTAATTCTGAGGCTATGACCTCTAGTCCTAGACTCTCCCACTAGTGGAAACAAACTCCCAACATCCACTCTATCCCCCTCAATCTTCGAAACTCCAGCGAGTACAGGCCCAGTGCTGACAAACACTCATCAAAGGTTAACCTACTCTTTCCTGGAATGAACTAATTTTATCTTGCACGTCGGACTCAGTCATGGCTGCCACTGTTGCCTTTGCTAGATGTAGTGGTGAAGTATTCCCACTCAATAGTCAATAGTCAATAGTCGTTTATTTGTCACATACACATAAATGTGTAGTGAAATGAAACATTACCCGCAGTTAAACAATAAGACCAATAAGAATAATCAATAAAAATGCAATAACACATACAATCACAACTAACACCAAACAAAAAGAAACATCCATCACAGTGAGTCTCCTCCAGTCCCTCCTCACTGTGATGGAAGGCCACAATGTCTTTTTCTCTTCCCTGCCGTCTTCTCCCGCGGTCAGGCTGTTGGAGTTGCCACGTCGGGGCGGTCGGGGCTCCCGATATTGAAGCCCCCGCTGGACGGTGAAAGGTCCACGGCCTATTTCAGGCCGCGCCGGACGGTGAAAGGTCCGTGGCGGGCCGACCCAAGCCCCGCGATTCGGGGCGGGCGAACACGCTGCCTCTGCCGCAGCCGGAGCTCCCGATGTCGGCCCCCACCCAGGGGCCTGCGGGCTTCCGCCGTCCACGCGGCCCGCGCCGGAGCCTCCGGAGACGAGTCGCAGCCGCTCCCGCAGCATCCGCAGGCAGCCAGCGCCGCAGGTGGTGAGTCCGGGCTGCGGGCTCTGCGAACCAGAGCCCCAGGTGGTCCCAGGTGCATGGCCGGTGGTAGGCCGCAACGTGAACAGAGACACGACACAGAAACAAAGGTCGCGTCTCCGTTCGGGAGAGAGAATTTTACCGTTCCTGTTCCCCCCCCCCCAAACATAACATACAAACACTACACCATATTAAAACTACAATTCATACAAAAACAACAAAAAACACAAAAGACAGACGGACTGCAGGCAAGCCGCAGCCAGGCAGAAATGTCCAGATTTTTGGAATACACAGTGTGTCATTAATACTCGGTTGGCTATTGAGCCATCCTGTACTTGCGAACTGTGCCCTCCTTGAGTCTGCCGAGTTGCCTTGGCCAGTCACCAATCGTAACCTTGTTTCATTGAGCAAACTAGAAATCTCCAGCACACAGACACCCCACATTGTGGAGGGGTTGTGTTGTTCCCAGGAAAAAACATCCGTATTACGCATCTCTGCAACCCAAACCCTGTTTTATCCGATTGAATCCTGTGTTATGTGGGGATGTGCTCTTACATGAAGATAGACACAAAAAGCTGGAGTAACTCAGCGGTACAGACAGACTCTCTGGAGAGAAGGAATGGGTGACGTTTCGGGTCGAGACCCTTCTTCAGACTGAAAGTCGACATGATTTTCTTCTCCATTATCAAGCTATTTCATTGGCAATGACAAAATGACTCAAAGCTGTCATTTAACAGTCGAGTCTAGCATTAGACCAAGGGAATGGGCAATGCGCAAGCAAAAGAAATAACAAATTGCAAGCAATTTTTAATCACTCAGTATTAAGGCAATAAATTTGGATCTGATGTCACCGCATTGATTTAGCCCAGTCATTCTTTTTAGTTACTTTTTACTTTTAGAAATACAGCGCGGAAACAGGCCCTTCGGCCCACCCAATCCACATGGACTAGCAATCACCCCATACACTAACACTATCTTACACACTAGGGACAAGTTACAATTTTTACTGATGCCAATTAACATACAAACCTGTAGGTCTTTGGAGGTGGGGGGAAACCAGAGCACCCGGAGAAAACCCAGCTAAATAACCTAAGTTACTAATATTGTATTGGCACACAGACAATGAGCTGCAGTGAGATGCCTGCTCAAAACAGGTAGCTCTGCAGCACCATTTTAATGAGACATGGACCGCAAAGTAGGCAGTGGTTCCCACCAAGACAAGGTGCTTCATCAGTCAGCTAGTGACCTGAGAATAAAAATCTTCCCTCATGAGTCTGGGATGACTTCAAATCCAGATTCCAAAAGTAAAAGGCCCTTGTCCAACCACATAGCCAAGCAGTCTCCATTGCTGGAGTAACTCAGTGGGTCAGCAGACTGAAGAAGTGTTCCAAACTGAAACATCAGTCTGAAGAATGATCCCAACCAGAAATAGCAGTCTGGAGAAGGGTCCCGACCCGAAACATCACCTATCCATGTTTTCCAGTGATGCTGCCCGACTCACTGGGTTACTCCAGCACTTTGTGTCCTTTGGTGTAAACCAGCATCTGCAGTTCCTTATTTCTACTCCAGGTTTTTGCTCAGGTTTGCATTCCAAATTATGTTATGTTAAAATGTTCAGTGTGTTTGTCATCACAAGTTTCTGAATGAATGTTCGGTGCTTGTACAGTCTGTCAGTATCATGTGAAGACAACTGATTTTATGTCTAATATCAAGAATTGGTATTGAAGATGCTAAACTATAATTCTTTCATAATTTACCACCGACTAACCGAATCATCTATACAGACCTCCAGCTATTTGTAACCAGGGTTTCTGAAATTTTGTACAGTTATGTGGCTGAATAGTAGTTCATGAATGAATTTGTTAGAAGCAGGTACAAATCCATTTTACAAAGGGCATCATTCATATTACTGCAGACAGTGGAGTGTGTATGATAAAATCTGTAACACGTATTCTATCTTAACCGTCTAAGCCTCAGGTTATGTTGATTACATTTTTTCAAAGCCACCGTATGGCCATTCTCCAAATCACCGAGCAATATTTCTTCCTGAGAAATGACCTAGGTTCAAGGTAGGTGCTGTTTGCATTTCACTCTGTGGTTTGAATATTAATGTTGAACTCATGCTGTTAAATATTTGCTGCCTAAATATGCTGCTGAAATTTGTCGTAATGCCATTGGCTTCTGGTATGAATAGCAGGAGGCTTTCAAGATGGAAATAACTAAAAACAGGATGATTTAAATATATCTGCCTGTAAGCCTAAATGACAACTGTCGCATTTCACAGTGGGACAGACATGGAATACAAAGGATGGCATTTATCACGATGTCAAGAGTGTTAATAAAAACCAAAAGTTCTCAGCGTACCAGGACAATTACATAGAAAATAGGTGCAGGAGGAGGCCATTTGGCCCTTCGAGCCAGCACCGGCATTCATTGTGATCATAGCTAATCATCTACAATCAGTAACCCGTGCCTGCCTTCTCCCCATATCCCTTGATTCCGCTAGCCCCTAGAGCTCTATCTAACTCTTTTTTTAATTCATCCAGTGAATTGGCCTCCTCCACTCACTTTTGTGGTAGAGAATTCCACAAATTCACAACTCTCTGGGTGAAAAAGTTTTTTCTCACCTCAGTTTTAAATGGCCTCCCCTTTATTCTTAGACTGTGGGAACATTTTTCCTGCCTCTAGCCTGTCCAGTCCTTTTATAATTTTATACGACTCTATAAGATCCCCTCTCATCCTTCTAAACTCCAGTGAATACAAGCCCACTGAGAGGTGATAGAGGTGGAGATAGAGATAGAGATAGAGAGGTGAAATCCACTTTGGGGTCACTTCTGATGGTACCTGCGCTCCCACAACCAGTGTGTTCAAGTATTTTAGATAGCAACATAACATTAGATTAGAGTTGCAAATGCCTAAATATGCACCCTGTTCAATAAAATTGTATAGGAAAGAAGAGAGAATGGTCTTGACCCGAAACGTCACCCATACCTTCTCTCCAGAGATGCTGCCTGTCCCGCTGAGTTACTCCAGCATTTTGTGTCTATCCTCAAGAAGATTGTGGTTGACTTAGTCTGCCACAGCGCACTTGAACTTTTAGAGGGGACCCTCCTAGTCTCTAAAACCGTCTCAGGCTGGCTTACCCTCCAATCTACTCACCAGAGAGGAATTACTGGAGAAGAAATTCATCAGGGATCATTTCTCACGGATATTCTATTTTAATAAGCAAACTTACCATAATATCTCGAGTATATAATTTATTCTGTTCATCCATTTACAAATGGGGTCAATTTTTTTCCTAGCTTTTAATTACGTATTGGTAATCTTCCCACCTTTGATTTTTTAATAAACCCAATCCTACTTCATCAGACTGTCTGAAGTATAGCATAGTGATCAGGTTCTCGTTGGGCTGACCCTACAATGTCCAATAACTCAATTAAGAAAAATAATTCAGCATCTGCATTTTCCTTCCCACATCCTGACGCCTACCAAATTAATGCCAACAGTAATTACTATTCAAGCTTTGCACAGTAGAACTTTGCACTGACCATTCAGAATTCATTTTATAATCTCACAGATAGCACCTAATCTAGTCTGCATTGAAATTTCACTGAAAACATTGTGAAATTTCACGAAAAACAGATCCACAAATTTAATCGGGATACAATACACACACCTTGAAGTCCTTAATGAAAGGAAATAAGTTGTTAAACAACAAGATCCACAGAGGTATTGAATCTCAGAGCTGCTGGGATTGATGCTAATCTGATGGCTGTACGTTTCAGCAGTACTACCTAATTATAGGATACTGTCCTGACAAAAGAGTCATTTGCTAGATAAACTTCATGAATGCAATGCTCCTTAAATGAAGAAAACAAAATTGGAACATTCCAGGTATTTTCTGAATCATTTTATATTTACTGATAAACAAACCTTTAATGTCACTGAATAATTTACACAATTGTGGCAATCGTTGGGTCAAATGGTATTGCATCCAACTTCAAAGATCAGAGAAGTACTGGACCTACAAAATCTGCTATTCCCTGAAAAGTACACTGAACGGCCATAATAGTGACAAAATATTGATTTAAAGACAGTGATAGTGAGCTGGCGACAAAAGTGAAAATGTTTCAGCATCCTCATCATTAACCCATATAACGTGGACAAACTGCACACTGAACAAATACAACAGCATTACCAAGCAGCGAAATCGAAGCAAAAAACTAAATCCAGTGAAGAGTTTTTTTCCCCCCTCCTCTTTCTTCTATTACCTATTCAATGGGTATACAATTAAGTTTATGATATTGTCCAGGAATTTGTTCAACTTCCTTGCTATTGCTGCAAGTCTTGATAGACCATCACAAAGTCATGGGACAATAACCACGTCTCCTCATACATTCCGAAGATAGACACAAAAAGCTGGAGTAACTCAACGGGACAGGCAGCATCTCTGAAGAGAAGGAATGGGTGACGTTTCAGGTCATTCCCACCATTATCATTTAGAGACGCCTCAGAAACAAAAAAAACACGCATTAATTCAGTTGAGGCCGAACACTCCCCATGACAATCTGTTCCACCTAAAGCACACATTCGCTGCAGACTCCGACCGTGGATCTTTGATCTTCCCTCACTCAGGCAGGAATCCCTGCCATCCCATTGCCCAGCCGGCATCCAGAGCTTCCTGAGCAAACACCCCAATTTTAGTCACACTGGAGAGCACATTATCTGCTTCATACAGAAACAACATCCCCAGGGATTCAATACCTCCGATTTCTTCCCAGCTAATGATTTCAAAGAGTTAAAAAAATAAACCGTTCAGGAATCAGTGGAGAAATATAATAGGGAAAGTGTAATGCGAGTTCATGCTCTGAACATCTTTTGCCACAATGGTCTTATGGCTTTGTCGCAGCAACTTAGATTCTCTCTTCCTGCTGACTCCCAATAGAATAATAACTACTTGCAGACAGGCAAGGCGGTCATTTTTCTTCGTTTAACAGAGCCCTTCATTTTTTCGGGAAGAGTCTGGCTTTACATTCTTAGGAGTGTCTCTGACAAGTCCTCAGTTGGTATTTACGTGATAAGTTTTTAATGTAAAAAGAATCTGACAGTTTACATAAGGGACATGACCTCATGACTGCAACCCCTGGCTCTCTGATTTTCCAGATGGAAGCAGATTAGTCTCCAGCTTTCATCCTTGAACAGGAGGGGCTTTTTTCTTCTGCCGTGGCAAAGCTGGTGGAAAAAGTGATCTTCGTGACTATATAACTCACACAAAAGCATGCCTCACAAATGTCTGCTAAAGTCTATTCTCCACAAAGCCCTCTTAAAAAATCAACAGAAGAAAAAAGTTAATCTCGAAGTGAAAGGGTGATGGCAGAATTTAATTCAATTCAATGCTTTTCTGGAAGTTAACATGGAAACTATTCCTCCAGCCGCTGCCCCAAATAGAAAAGGTGTGAAAGTATTTCACAATAATCCCCAAAATGTATCCGAAAAAGAATAGCTTGAGAATCTGAAGTTAATTCATCCTCAATAAAGGAAATGGTAATAGAAAGACATGGGTGGCTAATCAAAGAGGGCCAAAAGGTGAATGCCTACCGTGTGAGCACATTTCCCACTTTTCCTAAAGTCATAAACTGAATAATCAGATTAGAACTGGAGGGACAAAAACGAAGGTTGAGTGGAGACATGTAAGCACCATCCACTCTTTTTAGAAAAGACATCTTCAGAAGCTGTGAATTTCTCCACTTCCCCACCATAAGCGATTACCTCATTATTCACTCTATTTGCATCACCATGGCAACTCAATACAGAAGAAAACCATCTCCTAGCATCCTGGCTCACTGAAACACCTCTTATTGTCACATACCTTGAACATAAATGTGCAATATAAGTTACATTCTTATTTTGTTCATTTACGTGCCATTTAATTTTTACGTATACAGTTTTTGTAACACCAGTGACCTTTGGAGAACGTTCCTAATAATAAGAACTACTCTCAATGATATTAAAACTTGACATTGTTTTTAATGTTCATGCCAAGTCTGAGGAAAGGTCACCTTAGGACACCGTTGGCAGGTCAGGAAGAAACAAATTACAATTTGACCTTCAAGCATTTGGGTGTAAATGTGCAAAGGGTTTTCAAAATGGATTTGAGTTTAAGACACAACAATGTCAACCAAAGTTGAAAACGAAGGCCAAAATGCCCTGAACATTTGGTTGTATTTTTGCCAGGATCTGGTTCCATATTCACTGCATTAACCTGCTGCAGGAATGTGTTTAAATAAAACAGACAGCTGATTGCAGTAGGCCAGGGACCTTGGTCACTGCTTGCATTGTGTATGCCCAGTAAATGGACACTTAGAAACAAGATTGTGGGTTCCAGATCAAAGCACTGAGGTCAGTAGCAGCGTAGACACCCGCTCAGTCACTTCCTCAACTTAATGAATTTCCTGTGCTTCAAAAAAAACCTTGCTTAAAGCAGACAAATGCAGTAAATTGCAGAACTTCCTAATTTTCCAATTCACTGTTTTTGCTTTAATGTAAAGACTATTGTTTCAATGCAGTTCCATTGGTGCTGTCCGCCCAGTGGTATCAATTGCTTTAGGCTTGAGCAGTGGGGTTGGAAATTGACAGATTATTTACACCTTCATTTTGCCCTGGGAAGTAACCCGAGACTTTCATGGTCCAGATGGTTTAAACTCACAAGGAAGTGTGTTAATAACTAAACCATAAATGGAATTTACAATCTTTGCATTGTTATGTGGCAAATAATTCTCATTAGAAGGAAATTGCTTTAATGAGGAATAAACAAGCAGTGCATTCCTATACAATGATTCGACATAATTTAAATGTGAATGAGAAGGTATGATAAGTAAGTTTGCAGATCACACTAAAGTAGATGGTATTGTTGGCAGTGAAGATGAATATTAACAGCAGGATCTTAATCAGCTGGCTAAGTGGGTTGAGGAATGGCTAATGTAGTTTACTTCAGGTAAGTGTTGCATTTTGGGAAGTCAAACCAGGGCAGGACCTTTGCAGTGAATGGTAGCTCCCTGATGAGTGTTGAATAGCAGAGGAATCTTGGAGTTCATGTACAGTGTTCCTGAAAGTGGACATCTCAGATAGATAGTAGGAGTATTGTGTTCAGTTTGGTCAGATGCCATTTAACTGAAAAGAGAAGATTTACAAGGATGTTGCCAGGACTCACGGGCCTGAGCTACAGGGAGAGGATGGACAGGCGAGGACTCTTATTCTTTGGAGTGCAGGAGACTGAGAGGTGATCTTTTGGGGGGAATAGATAGGATAAATGCACAGTCTTTTCCCAGCATAGAGGAATCAATAAATAGAGGCATAGGTTTCAGGTGAGAGGAGAAAGATTTACTTGGAACCGAACAAGCAACTTTCTCACACTGAGGGTGGTGAATAGCTGGAAAGAGCTGCCAGCAGAAGTAGTTGAAGCAGGTACTATAACAACATTTAAAAAAAATATTTGGACAGGTTCATGATAGGAAAGGCTTGGAGGGATATGAGTCAAATGTGAGTAGCTTAGATGAGGCATCTTAGTTGGGCATGTTGCGCCAGAGGCCTTGTTTCCGTTCTGTATTACTCTATCGTCTTGGCATGACCAAAACTGTGACACCTTCTGAACGTTTCAAACATTTGTGGTTATAAAAAAAAATCCAAGCAGAATCCCATCCCTCTATAAACCATAATAACTTGACGTTAATGTGAATATGATATTAATGTGAATATTAACATGACTGTCAAATAAGGTCTGTTATTCAGTTCCCAAATATCAGAATTACTGAACACCATCCTAAAAATTACACAATCGTGTTCAAAACAATTTTGGCATCCAGCCATCCCGTGTCAAACTCTGAGAAAAACCAGTCCTGACACTAACCTCCAGAAAGGGGCAAAGTACACTACAAACCTACACAAACAAGCAGAGTTTTATATTAAGTCATATGAAAGGAAATGGTTTGGACATTAAAATAGCAGAGTACGCTGTACTCTCAACAACAAACCGGCTGCAAAGCCTCAGTTTACTGCCAATCCAAAGAGTTGATAAAGTCTTCCGAAGAACTTTAAAGCAAAGTATATCTGTGATGTACTTAGCTAAAACTAAACTAGCCATTTTTCAGAAGTATATTGGTTGTCATTCTCCAAGATCATTCTGTGAGATATTTACAGCTCTAGAACTTTATAGGAAGTGTAGAAATGTACAGATGTAACAGATTAGAAGCAGAATCTGAAAACCTTCAATTGGTGCATTGTTGTCCCGTCTCTTGTTTGCCAGCCAGCTTTTTCTTGTATGTTAAAGTACCTGGTTGGCATATTTTCAAGTCACATCAATTCTTGTCTTTTTTTAAAATGCCATTTTTCAACAACTTAAAGAGGAGCCGTCGGAGCTTCTACATTCTGATACGGCTAAAGCTTCACAAAATCGACAAGCCACAGTGTTTCGGTTAATTGCCAAATAATAGGATAGAGCACAATAGTGCAAAATGATAGTTAAAAATCAGGTAAGTTGTAAAAAAGACAGTTGATTCACTGCTACCACTTTCCCCTCTTCTTCTTCAGCAGTTGCTCAGTGTCAAGGATGACTTATTCCTACAATTCTGTGGTGAATAAAATATGGTACGCACACATTCTGTCACAAAGGGGTAAGGTGTTGCTGAATTAAGGAGTGTGTGGGTAGTTTCAGAGATTGGGCATTCATTCTGTTATTTGCAAATCGCCTCCTAAAGCTCCATACATATGACTCACTGAGCTTAGTATGGGAACCATGGTGCCCACGACCACAAGTAATTGCAGTGTTGTGAACACACCCAGTCCATCATACAAATCACAGGGCGACACGGTGGTGTAGCAGTAGAGCTACTACCTTACAGTGCCAGACACCCGGGTTCAATCCTGACTATGGGTGCTTGTATGTACGGAGTTTGTATGTTCTCCCCGTGACTTGCGTGGGTTTTCTCCAAGTTCTTCAGTTTTCTTCCACACTCCAAAGATATTGTAAAATTGTTCCTAGTGTGTGTAGGGTAGTTTTAATGTGTGGGGATCGCTGATCGGTGTGGACTCGGTGAGCTAAAGGGCCTGTTTCCTCGCTATATTTATAAAGTAAACTAAACCTGCCCCCATCCTCGACTCCATCTACACTTAACGCTGCTTCAGGAGAGCAGCCAACAAAATCAATACTCCCTTGAAATTGGAAGTGTTGTTTATATTGTGTGGAATGTACCTTTAAGAGATGGCTGCATCTCACTATGAAACTGAGCATGTAAGTACTCAGAGTGGCATTATGCAAGGAAACCTAACACATTTGCACTACCTGACATTAGCAAGTATGGTATGATTTGCCTGGCTCGCATGCCATAACAAATTTCACTGCATCTCAGTACACATGACAATACCAGACCAATGCCAGTACCATTTTCTGGTTGTGAGTCAAGCTGTCTGACTTAGTACAATAATTTTTTTAGTGGGATCTTTGGATCTTTAATCATTACCAAAACATTTCAGGGCCAAGTTGATGGCAGCAAAAGTCTAAATTTTGTGGCTTAGTCCAGCAGTTGTTTGCCTTTGTGGTGATGTGACTGATCTGGTCATCCCCACAATCTGTTACTCAGCCAACAATGTCACATAGCAGGTGACTATCAGCGCTGGATCAAGCACATTGCACGAGGCCTTGTATTTTCTCTGGTGAAATCCCAGTGCAACAAGTCTGTCTTCCAAGTATTTTGACAGGAGCAGAATATCACTGGAGATAGGATTTCCCTACTTCTTCCTTGCCAATCACACATTTCCAGAGTTCCCTTTCTGACTTCTGAAATTGTCAGTGAAACCATTAGTCTCCTGCTGGGGCTCAGGCCAGAACTCAAGGTCAGAGTGCAATTCCCCTTTGGCCTTGTGCATCGCTTTCAGGGTTGGAGCATATGCACTAATTGCTGCAACATGCTGCTTCCACTTTAGTATGAGCTGGAGGATCATGAGGCATTCTAATAATCAACCAGTGGAAATCACTGAGGCAACAGACTAGCTCATTCTTAATAGCGAAACCCTCAGGATGAAGCTGCTGTTTTAGCTGGATATGTCCTACCACTCACTTAAGGTAGCAGGATTAAAGTCAGCATTCCAGGGAGATGATGACAAAGGGATTTTAGATCTGATGCTGCTGGCACTCTCTGCTAGGATCCTGACTTTCTAGATCTCAGTCTTTGTTTGAGTCTAGGAAGACGTCGGTGCATGAATTAACTTTAACATGAGGGCGGCTATTGGTGTCCAGGATGATTGAAGCCCTTGAAGGTCAGGCTTTTTAGCACAGATCAATACACATCGATAAGCATGCAAAGATGCAAACTAGCACTCTGAGTGGGCAGATGCGAACTGACTCCGCGTGTGCACACACAGTGCACGCGCACACCTCGCGTGCACAGCGCACACACACGTACAGCGCACACAGACATACAACGCACAAGCACACACACACAGCGCACACACACACACAGCGCGCACACACACACACACACTCTTGTTCTCTTCCATGGCCCTTCTCCCTTATTACTGGTGAGTTGAATAGGTTGCTTTGTTTGGACAACTGTGTGGACAGATTTGCCTTACAGAAGCTAAAACATGCTCAATGGGAGTAATAATGAGTGAAGGCAAAGTAGAGAGCTTTGAGATGTGAAAACCCCAACAAGCTACGAGTAGTCATTACAATACAAGGCTATGTTCTGGGGACTTTGTCAGGGATGACACTGAATCAAAGAAACTGAAAGATCACTTAATTGATGCCTGAAGAGTAGAGAACAACTGGAAAGAAAAATTGCAATAGTAATAATAGTGAAATATCTTCAACATAGCAAACTACCTCACAGGAGCATGGGTAAATAAAAATTGCTAACCGCCACAAAGCTCTAACCACGGCAGCTGCAGATGTAGATATTACAGAATATTTTAAAAGAAGAAAACTAGACAGGTTTAGTAAATGAATTCTAGAGTTTAGTTCCTTCCCAGTTAAAGGCACAACCATCAATACTGGAGCAATAAAATTCAAGGATTACAGTGGAGGAATAAAGATATCATGAAAAGCTTTCGGATGAATGGAGTTCAGAAATGAGGTGGGACGAAGGCCAGAGCAACATACGTTCAGAAGGGTCTCGACCCGAATCGTCACTTATTCCTTTTCTCCAGAGATGCTGTCTGACCCGCTGAGTTACTCCAGCTTTTTGTGCCTGTCTTCGGTTTAAACCAGCATCTGCAGTTCCTTGCTACACATACGTTCAGGAGCGTTGAGGATCAGGGTGTGGTGCAACAGGATACAGGCACGAGAGATTTGGATGAACAGATACACAAATGTTAAAAGGAGGAAGTCTGTTCAACAGCGCAGTAAAACTTCAATAACCTCATAGACACAAAATGCTGGAGTAACTCGGGCGAGCGACAGGCAGCATCTCTGGAGAGAAGGAATGGGTGACGTTTCGGGTCGAGGCCCTTCCTCGGACAATAACCTCATATATGATTGTTTGCAAATCGTGATGGTTTGGCATCCAGTTCCAATAGGATCAATGTTCTATTTTTCCCTTTAAACTCACCAGTCTCGGCCTCCTGCTCTCAATATACCGTATAACAATTTTTAAAATTAACTTAAAAAAGGGTGTTGGGGTATTAACATGAGTAACATCGTGGAATATCTGCTAGTCCAACACCACTATAGTCCTGCGGATACTGCATTGTCAGCGTTTTTATGCACATTACCTAGATAAACTTGAGGGGTAGCAATATTAAGGATGAGAGGACATGTGCTGAAGGGTGGAATAAGTGGTCTTAGTTATGATCACACATGCTCTGAAAATTTACCCTGGTGTCAATCATGACCACAGGGCTGAGAAAAGTCTGGTTTGGTTTCTCTGGAATAGGAGAAAGGAAGGAAGTGGCAGCCACTACAATCTTATGTGTTGATTATTGTTGAAAGATTTGAGTTAAAACTTCCTTTCTTTGTCAATAATATTTCTGATAACAAGATGGGAATTTTTGATGTGATTTAATTTGCACATCACACTGCTCAGCTGCTGGTTGAAAGGTTCAGTTCCTTGAGTCAGAGCCAAGAGTTTTTATTTGCAAGGCTTGTCGTGCTGATTAATGTTAAGGATACCTGCATTCGAAGAATGAAAGAAACTTGGATATCCAATGTTGGTATCATGTACTCCAAAGTCAGATGATGCTTATAACTTCATTTCCCGGCTTCTCTTTCCACTCGACTTTCCAAATCATCTTTATGGCTTTTCTGAATTAGTCTGTGATTTGTTGCAGCCAATTTCACATTTAACAGGAACTGGACCTACTCTGACAAACACTACTCTAAGTAAAACTGCCGCAGCTAACAGGGAAAGTAAATATTTAATTTTAAGTTGGATTCCAATCTCGGGACTGGATATATAAGGGCCTGTTCACACAGCTGGTCACCACAAGTGAGCATACTAGTTTCTTTAAAAGAAAGTTTAACAGTGATTTATACCACAGCAAACATTAACTTCGGTCCTCTCCGACTAAGTTTCAAATAATATTGTGCCAATTAATTTTAGTCCAGCTGTGGCTCTGTTCCATGCTAGTCACATTAATTTCTTATCAAATAAAACCAAAGAATGATACTCAATCGGATACTATACATAATATTGTACAGATAATACACAATATGGTTTATGCCCCATTTTGTTTTCATCACATCCTTTCTGCCAGGTGTCAATCCATGCTGAGCCAAGACTTACTCGTTCAAACTGTAGAATAAGACATTCTGCCTGTTCTTGAAGATTTAAAGCTGTATACCAAGGGCACAGGTCTCAGAATAACTTGGATACAGAGTCCTATTCAAGAAAGTCTGACAAGAGGTGGGTGACAGATTAGACTTAATTCACATCTCAGATGCCAAGGTAGTTAAGGCAAAATTGTGTTTCAGGACACCTGCTGGCTGGGAAATAAGTGAAAAGTAACACTTACTCATTTACGGGGATTCCTCCCTGTGTATTCAGAAAATAAACAACTTGCTGAGAGATAGATTGGCTTCTAGTCACTAGCCGAACAGCAGCAGGATCTGTGGTGCCAAGGATCAGCAGGCAACCACCAAGGAGAAGCAAGCCAAATGAAAGCCAGACAACTGCTTTAGCCAGACAATACATGCTATGTCAAGGAAAACAAAACAGTTAGAAATTTCCCCTTCAATAGCTTGAGGAGCGAAAAAGTCAAAAGATATTAGGGTGCAAATTACTATTATAGCAGTACAGGAGACAAACAGAAGATATTTTGATCAGGTTGTGGAGGACAATAAATATATTTACATGCAAAGGCACATGCTTTATGGATCTGGACTTCTAAGTGTATTTAATATTGGTAATGGAATGTCTGAAGTATCTGTGCTAAAGGTATTTCAAACAACATTATTATACCTAATTCCTCACCCACACAGATATCACCACCCTTATCTTTAATTGCTGCACCCATTCACTATTGGGTAACAGCGTCTAGTTTTTAAAGTAAGCTTTCAAGTTATTACAAGCCAAATGAATTCTTCATTCAAATACTTCCTTGTCTGATGGTATGGGAAAACTATTTATTAAAATCTGTAAGAGTTTGTGTTGACAGCAAAGCCAAAGCAAATTTTCCAACTCGTCCCAGGGTTAACTCCTTACTTCAACTATTCTTTTATCTATTCTTGGCAAAAAATCAAATGTACTACTCTACATTTGCTCTAATTGAAGGTTTTATTTTAGTTAAGGTGGAGTGATCAGAGTTTTTCTTTTGTCAGCTTTCTGCTGTGAAATATTTCCAATCTGCTTTAAATTTTAACCCCAAGAGGAAGAATTCCACCCTTTTGGTACAATGGCTACTGTGACTAGGTGGGGTAAATAACGAATGAATCCCAGATGGACAGAGTAGCAGGAGAACATAGAAGCCTAGAAACATACACCACTGACAGGAAGAAACATTTCACAGGCAAAAAAATATACTAAATGATCAAAGAAAGGGAATGTGTCTTTAATTTACCTTTAACTCAATCTCAACTAAACTGCACCCTAAAAGATCAAGGTGGGATTTTCTTTCCATTAAGGTGTTTCCATGCTGGCTCTCTAGGATGCCCTTTGCTCTTTTGTAATATGTTACAGATTGTTGCAGGCTTCCATTCAAAAAGGCTGGTGACAGCCATCCTCAAGAGTCTTGTTTATTGTTTACATTGGTAATTGCCACTAACTCTGATGGCATGTGAAAGGGCTTCTGTCAGATATATTTACATAGCCTGAAAATGTAGTTATTGGTTGATTGCAACGCCTCTTGATTGTGTCTCTTTAATGAAAGGACATCCAAATTGCTGGGCATGGTTATTTTGAGAATCATTCTTATATTTCAGAAATGTACATGTTTATCATGTTCCTTTGGATTACATCAGTGCCTAGCAGCTCGAAAGCATTGAAAAGTTAACACAATTAATTATTTATGAAACAATATGTTTATTGGGAGTGAACAGTGAGCTGGGAATTAGTCCTTTGTACAGTGAAGGCAGGTGGTCATTTTAAGCAGGTTCTTGTGAGTTAAGCCCTTGATCAACAGAAAGAAAATACTAATTCATTTCAAATGAAATACTGATGTGATAGTGCCCCCAAGCACAGTAAATAAGTAATTCTCATATCGATCTAATCAAAATGCCTGTTTGGCAAAATCCAACATGGCACTAAACTCGAGATCCACTTTTAGTTTTGTTTAATATGTTTGAACTGGGAAACAGCAATATGAAAACCATATTCACTAATCTCTGTGAAAACTGTCACAGTTGTAGTCTTGCTCCTTGAACTCATGGTTACAGTTTCAATGCAGAAACCCAAGCTTGACAGGTGTAATAAGGAAGAAAGTCTTCAAAAAAGCAGACTCGATTCTTTTGCCCATGCTTCTTTAAACAAGCAGTGCACAATCATTCCTTTAAGGTCTAATTGATCTACTTCTCAACCTATTTTCATGCAAGCCCGTAGCACTGTACAAATGGAAACTGCATTTTTAATTTGAACTTATCCTCATCCTGAAATACTGCAGAGGAACCTTGCTCTGAAGCTTCGTAAGATTTAACGTTTTATATAAAGGGTCAAAGCCTTCATTGCTAAATTCTCCAGTCTATGAGACTAGTACACTCATTTTTTAGGTTTGAATAGGTAATTTGTTACCACGTCTTGTCATGATGTTGAGCAGCGATAATCCACTAATGAACTAAATAGGTGAATTATTTGCCATTACAGTTGTAGAAAGGGGCGGCACAGTGGTGCAGCGGTAGAGTTGCTGCCTTACATCACCAGAGACCCGGGTTCGATCCTGACTACGGGTGCTGCCTGTACGGAGTTTATCCATTCTTCCCGTGACCTGCGTGGGTTTTCTCCGAGATCTTCGGTGTCCTCCCACAGTCCAAAGACGTAGGTCCGCAGGTTAATTGGCTTGGTACAAATATAAATTGTCCCTAGTGTGTGTAGGATAGTGTTAATGTGTGTGATCGCTGGTCGGCGCAGACTTGAAGGACCTGTTTCCGCACTGTATCTCTAAACTAAACTAAAACTAAATTTAATTTAGGATCAATACATATGTTCACCTGGTTGGGAAGGCCATGAACTGTTGTTTAGAGTACAAGGCTGCAGGTGATCAATGATATTGTTGTGCTATTTTCAGCAGTGTGTAGAAAATAGATCAAGTTTACAATAACCTCTGCTGATTGTAATAATGCCCTCCATTGTGATGCTTTTGTTAGCTATAGTCCAAATAAAGTTTGTTGCCTCCGGCATAAGTGAAGAACCAAAAACTCTGAAAATGCAGAACATCAGCCACCACTTTTGGAACCAATATGTGAGTGTATACCAATGGTGTAAGTTGAGCCTGGATATCCTTGGGCGATTCTGCTTAATCCTCAGTTAGTATTTCTTTCATATAAGCATGCAAACTCCCTCCACACATCAGCAGCTAATGGCTGTAACCTTCAAAAGCTGGTCAAGAACTGAAATAGAGCACCATCCTGTTAATGGTTTGGGTTCAAAAGAGCATGTTGATGTCAATTCCAAGCACAATTTTCACAACTTACATCTTACCAGCTGCATTTGCAATCAAATGCCAGCCAGAATCAGGGCCCAGTGAATCAAAACAGCTTTATCTCAAGCCACAAAGAAAATGGGAACTCTTATATTACGAGAATAAGGTAAATACCTACATTCCATGATTTCAAGTGTAACGTATGGCGAGGGAACATTGTAGGCACTATCCAGTACATTTTTAATCATCAAGGCATTTTTAAAAGTGCCCATCTCTGTACCCAAATTTTATTAAGGCCAAAGGTAGACACAAAATGCTGGAGAAACTCAGCGGGACAGGCAGCATAGCATCTCTGGAGAAAGGGAATGGGTGACGTTTCGGGTCGAGGCCCTTCTTCAGACCTTTATTAAGATCTTTATTAAGGCCTCTATCCATAATTCTTGCCACGGACGTGTTAAGGTAAACTGATCTCTTACCACAAACTGGAGCACTCTGGATTACTTGTATGCAACCCAAGCTGTCCCAGATCTAATGTTCATTGGAAGTGGTTGTAAATGCGAGTCTTTGCCATCACCACCTGACAGCAATTAACTGGGAGGCTAAAATATGAACTGCCTAGGCTGCAGTTTTTAACGTCGTGCTCATCAGAACTTAATAACAACAGGAATTTATTTCTACGTGCTTTTCGGAATTATTCCCATCTATCAAAATCATTGAATGTCCCCCTTCATCCATCACCAACATGAGTTCCTCTTTTAAAATTCTTCATCTTAAAACTCTCAAAGGTCTTTTTTCCTGGTTTTCTTCAAGTCCATCAGCCCTGCACCCTCATATCCTTGATCATCTTCAGATCTGGTTATCCCACCAGTGAAAGCCATGTCTTTAGCTGTAAGATCCTGAACTACAATTCCTTCTCGAAAATCCACCACCTCTCCTTCCTACTTTAAATTACTTTTGATAACATACTAAATGATCAAGCTGTCGTCATCTTCCCTTATGGTTCCCTGTGTGAATACCTGTTAAAATTTGATTGTTAACACTCCTGTAAGTACTTTGGAGTGTGTCACTTTATTGAAACTTGCCTTGTAATTATAAATACTTGTAATACCTCTCCCGCCTTCTCTGTTACCTCGACTAATTTGTTTCTCTGATAGTTTCCGACCTGTACCATTAACTGTTTCTCTTTTCTCAGGTCCTGCCTGGCCAGCTGAGTTTTTCCAGCATGTTTTGTTTTTGTTATAGCTCATGGAAACAATCCTCACATTTTCTATGTTGAATGGACATTTATAGAGCAAGGGTCTTTCCCCAAAATTAAATTTCAGCAACTAGTTGCAATATAAAAACCTAAATGTAGAAGACTTTCTGGGCAATTTTACACAGAGCTAGAAAGTGGGGAGGGAGGTGGTGGTGGCAAGGATTAGTTATACACTGGTCGGTTAAACACCATATTTATTTTCTGTATTTCTTCACAGTTTACTAAAGAAATAAAATATGATACCATGCACATTCATGAAATAGGATCCCAAAATGAGACTTTTTTCACTGTTGATTAATAGCTTTTCAGGGAAGATTTATATTTATCATATTTCCTAAGTTTAATTTCATCAAACAAGGGGAGTACCGTATGTAGCAGTGCAGCCTACGCTGATTTTTATTTTGTTCCCCGACTGCTCAGCAAAGATAAAGTCTTCAAATCGACATCATTAAAATGCAATATTTTTAAGAGCTATTAACTGAGAGTTATTACCCCAAAAGATAAGAACATAAAGTATGACATATTATACCAACTCAATAAAAACATAATACCCAACAGAAAAATAAGGAGCATGAATTATGCAGAAACTGCATTTACTGCAAGAGAGTTATGGCATTGCCATCATAAGATTGTTTTTTCTGAATTTTAAAGCACAATATTATAAGGTAATACAAATCAGAACAAAATATTTTCCAGCACTTGAGAGTTGCAGAATACTAAATATACTAAATGTGGAGAGAAGGTGGCACAATTAACTCAATTTAACTCTTCCAAAGAAATTGATTTAGCAACATTTGAATGCTTCCCAATTGGTCCAGATTCAGTCGCTAGATTAGTGAAATTTTCATTACTCTATTCCGAAGGAACTTTTTTTAAGCAAGCATCCCAGGTGTTGTATACCTACTGACAGGCATGGTTCACTTCTAAAACATTACATATCTGCCAACCCCCTTCACCAGCCGATCAGCAGCAATCGGCCATTTATTCAAAAGAAATAGTAAAGTGTGAATTTGCTTTAGCTTGAAGCAATTGGAAGTACTTCGTAAATGGGACATAGTATAGAATTTTAAGAAGAGTTTCAAAGTAGCAGGACAACAAGCAACAAGAGTTTAATACACTTTTGAATTCCTCACACTGTGCAGACACCGTGTCTGTGGATAGCTTGTCTGCATTCATACTGTCTTTGAAGGCTACAAAATATTCTTAGGCTGTTTATAAATTAAAAAATGGAGCGGAATTCCACCATGTTACTGCAAATCCTATAAACAACATTTGTGACCAAACTCGAATGGATCATGAGGAAATCTCCATACCCATACTTCCTCGACTCTCAGTCAACGTTGGCTGAAAACTCTGTTAATTTGTACTCTGTTAACTCTGTACATTTGTTCATTTCTTCCCCCTGAATTATTCCCTTCTCACACAGGACACAAAGGTAATACGGAGCTACTTTATTTTGAGATATGATAGCCGAGCAATGACAGCAGCATCCTATCTTTCCTTAAGAAAAGCAAAAAACTAGCCTGGGCAGCGAGACAAAGGACAGGAAATTTGACCACGGCATTGCTACAAATATTCAGGAATTTAATTCTCATGTTTAATTACATTTTAATACTTCACATACTCTTCTACAATTAATATTAGTTATGACAACCAAAATTAAACTTGTAATATGATTCTCAACAAACAAATTAGACTCATTGGCTATTATTTAGCTCATATTATTATTGACACAATCTTTTTAATCTATAATTTTTTTCTGAAAACCTGATTTTTTTTCAAAATGCTCTTCATTTTAAAGTGGTCCATCAAGCTCTCGAAGCTGATCCACACATCGGATCCTACAATTTCCATAAGATCATACAATTCCGAGTAATTGTTCTAACAATTCTGTGACAATAGAATACATTTATCCTTCCATGCCTTCCTCCACTCCCACCCTGGATGTGATAAAAGTGCTCTCTAGTCACACTCTGACAACTACTAGTCAGACAGGACTAGTGTTGCAGTCACTAATTTATCCCATATGGTACCCACTCCCATTGGAGCTGTTCACCATTTCCTCCAGAGTTCACTTTGATCCAAAGCAAACAGTTATTGAAAAAAAAGGCCAAATTCAGATTGCAGTTAGTTAGGAGTCAGTCTCCCTCCTTCCTCCTCACTGGTCCTTCCCTTCCAAATCTTAAAGCTACAGAACTGAATCCGGTGAAAAAATGTGGTCCTATTTGCAGCAGGAGGTTTTTCTCTGACTGGGCAAAATGAAGAGGGAATGTGAAGAATATTACAAGATAAAATTCTTATTAAATTGCAAGACGGTGTAGGAAATAGCAAATCAAAAAGATTTGTCAAATATAGCATTTTCTACTGTCATACATCACAAAAATAATCAGAGCCGATCGGAAAAGTCTGTTCTGTGGATATCAAATTATTTCACTTTACTATAAATTAGCAAAGAAATCACCCGTTCTTTGACATGACAAGCCTAGAAAGTAATGGAGCTTTTGTACCACACAAGAAACAAATATCTTTCCTAGTCATTTTAACAAGATTATTGATGCATTTCTTCTGTTTAATAATTTCACTTAAAAGTTAAAATTAAATGCAAACAGCCGTCTTTACATATAGTGACCAGTGAAATTTTTACCTCAGTGCTATTTAGTTAAATATACCCCAAACAATATTAAAAGCATTCTATGCATATCTATAGTTTGTGAATATTTAAATTACAAAATATTCTGCACTGACCCTAGGGCTGTTTCCTTTCTCTGAAACTGACTCTATGCAATTATAAGCTGATGGAAATGGCACCGTACTGAGCAAATAAATTTATTGTATCACAATAAACTACACAGTCAAACATTTTTGCAAATCATTCATTGCAGACAGCTCCCTTTAAGTGCTATTTTCTTCACATTTGTTCTTGAGGGGTGGATTTGACCAGAACTCCATGGAGATTTCTGCACTTTTTCCAATTAAACAACAGATGAGAACATTGCTATTTTGTGTATTTTATCTTTTCACGGGATAATCTCACATTATAATTGCCAGTGTTATGACATCATAAAAGCACACTGCTGTCATAAATTGTGCTAGCAATGGAATCATTATCTGGTTGAGAAAAAAAGTAGTGGCTTATGTTTCAAAATTATTTTGGAGTCATTCAAGTACAAGAGGGATTTATTCCAATTGATTTTTTTTTAAACTCAAGTAAAAGCGAGTCCCATTAAAAAAATATGGTTGCAAGGAGCCATTTCTGTGCACGATGTTGGTGCATTCTGTCTGCTCACATCAGGGAAGGATGGGAGTCATTGTAAATGGTAAATTCTGGACGATAGACTGAAATCACAACTACAGTTGTCTTACAGCTAATTTCATTTTGGTGTAAGCCTGATGAAACTTCATCCTATCTTCTTGGAAATGCACCAAACATTTGATCAGCAGTACCAAAGAGTGTTGGATGCTGTATTTAGAAGTTGTAAGTTCTTCCTTCTTTCGTTGAGCACAGGAGAATGGCACATCTCTGCTTCTTCTTCTTTTACCGAAGGGAGGTTTATATACCGATGTTCTGTCAGTTAGTATTACAAACGACCAGCAAGGCAGGTAAAGCCTGCTACTATCAATGAACAGTGGGAATTATTGACATTACCATTTCAAATTAGATCTTCGAGATAATCTGGTGATGATATAAACTTTATCCCCAAGCATTTCGGGAGAAAGCCTCAATGTGGGAATCTAAAATTGTAATTTGAAAGTTTAACCTACTGATTTCTTGCACAATGTCTGCTTAACTGATTAATTAAAATATATATTTTGTGACCTTGCAGTATTTTTCTTTGATAATTTGTGGTGTGTTCACTCAGCAATGTATATATATCCTGATAAGAAGGGAGATGAGTACAGCAATTGTCAGCAAAACATAAACAGCTCAGTTCCTACTGAACCAAAGTTAGGCACTTTTCATTCCAGGCAAATAAGACACAATAAGGCAAATATCATAAGGATCAGATATTTAACGTGAAGGGAGTCTTCTGTCACTGTTGATGAATTTTCTCACCAACCTTTTGCTTTGTTTTGTGCATTTGAAAACCAGTGAATTCAGACATTGGTGTAAACAGGGCTGCCTCATGTCAGTGGGGAAGGTACCTATCCGCTGAAAAACAGAAATGGGTCATTGCTCACCAGAGTCTGCCTGCTGGTCACGTTCTGTTAATGATTGAAAAGAGCTTGTGGCATTCCCATTTTTTAAACGCAGCAGTGGTGATGGTGGTATCACAGTCGCCTAAATTATTTTTATAAATTTTCAAACTAATTTATTGTCAGGCTTCACACCAGGTGCATTTATTCTGTTATAGATACACGTGGTTTAAAATCATCACTTGCAAGTGGTACTGCTCTCAGCACAAATTTCAGCACCACTGTGCTTTCATCCAGTTCTGTATTACACTTTGGCACATGGTTAGTGCCCAAGAGAATATTTTACTGATGCCAAAATAATAAAATAAAATCAGCATTAATAAGTACATTCTGCTTTTGACACAGCTCTAATTTTAGGAGCTAACAGCCTGAAACTTTCTGTATCAGCAACGGATACATTTTCATGAAGCCCCTTTGCCCATTTTTTTTAAACAAAGACATAAATTATATGGGCTAACACTTCATTAAATTAGGAGGGAAAGGAATTTCATTTGAATGTGTTAATACTGCGTAACACAATTTCAACACATATGCAGAATAATTTTCCGCCTGCTGTTTTAACATGCTGAATAATGCATGTGCTAAATTCAATTCAGTGCTTTTTTTAAAATATAGTTGTTAACCCATTTAAAATAAAATGGGTTAATAAAAATATTAAATAGTGCAGAGAGAAGTTTAATGCAAATACCAAAAATAGCACAGAGAGGAAATTAAATCCCCCAAGTGTTTTTACATTGTAATGAGGTGTGTGCTGCAGTGCATGTGCCAAAACAACATATAACGTAACGTGAGAATATCAGGAATTTCTGGTCGCTTTCTGAATGAAACTTCTGTTATATTCAATATTTAAAGGAAGCAAGGGTGATTTTATGAAACAAACATTCCATCCAAGGTTTTGACTTTGTAGGCACAAATTGTTTTCTAAACATATTCACTTGAAACAATTGTTTCGATTCACTTGGTTGGCTTGCATGTTACAAGTCAACCAAAGTGGAAGTTTTATAAGTTTAAAACAAAAGGAAAGAGAAAAATAAGTTGGGTTATAATGAGTAAAAATGTGTCACTCATCTGCATGATTGTTTATTGAGTAGACGGTGTATAAAAGGCGCTTTGTCTTTGCGAAGTCTTAAAATATTATCTTTTAGAATCTAAGCTTGGGGAGTCAATCTAAGGCACCTGTTCCAATGGATGTTCCAGTCTTGTAAAATTCCTTACTCAAAACATCAAATGCCTTATGATCATTGGCAGCAAAGAGCCCTTTGATCTATCCTCCATGTTATTAACATTAACCGCCTGACTAGCACAGCCAAATCAGACAGAGGCAGATAATTTGGAGTGAAAACTAGCTTCCACACAGCATGGATCTCCGACTTAAGAATATTGTGCTCTGGAATGAATCAAAAGAGTTTATATCCGTTAACCCCGAGGCTGGTGAAGGAGTATTTTGACCGTTATAAAGCCTGAGAAAGATGACACCATTCACAATTCTTCAAGGGGAAATGAGGAATAAAAATAAAGTTCAGGAATTGCACCATTTGTTCTCGTTTGCAATATTCCTTGAGTTTTTCTTTTAAATGTAAATTGGAATATGTTCCTTTGCCTTGGGTCAGGTTAGATGAATAGGATGAGCACATTAACAATTTTGAGTTCCTTTCAAATGATTTTTAATTAGTTTCCTCAATGTTATTAATGGTTGAGACACATCTCAAAACTATTTATGGAACATTTCACCTCTGATCAAAACGCAACAGATAAGTTTTTTCCTCCAATGTAAAAAGTCTACAAAAAGTGTCTGTTTAAGATCAGCATCCATCACTGCACTGCTGTTTGGCATAGCAGACATTATTTACAGCTCCCTCTCCAATAGTCTATCTGAAACAGCTGCTTAAGGAGTCTATAGCTTCTAAAGATAGTATCACATTGATGGTTTAGCATATTTTGGACTAGTATATCTTGAGGTTCCAGTGCAGGGATTTTGTCTGTTTTTCTTTTTAAATTGATGATCTGAAAACATTAGCACCACATTTTGATGGCCGTATTGGTCACAAACAAATTAGAATTCAGCAGAGAACTATGTGACTGCATTCGATGGCGCTGTCACAAGCAGGAAAACTTAACTATTTGGCTGTTCCTAAATATTCAATCTTTCTGCATTTTTTTTGCATAATCACACAAGCGTGAAAGAGGAGATACGACAGATAGAAGCCAGCAAAAACATGCAGACCGAGATTTGCGAGTTGATTTGCAGTCGCTCAGTTTGAGATGTGCAATAGCAAAAATTTAATGCGGCTGATTTTTATTAAATGATTTTTTTCAACGCCATATTCGATTTACTTAGATAACTCAATGATTGTTTTGTTTTCCATTGTGCTATATATAATTAGGCAAAACCAAATGCAGACCTTTGTTATGGTCGGAACCAAACGTTGGTTGAATTTACAGTCACTATAATCACAGCCTATTTAGGCAACACTTTTTTCCATTAGCAATTGAAGCAAAATAATTCAATTACGGGAGCACAGCCTTGTTCAAGTCAATTTACAATCAAAGTTCTTAATAAGATCCTCTTTGTTTATTGTCTCATGGTGTTTTCAATTCACTGCCGATGTCAATCGGTTTCAAATCCACCTTCTCTGTGCAAATTACAATGATTTTTGTTAAGGATTCATACCTTGCTTAAAAATTGAATTGGTGTAAAAGTTCCTAGTTTTGAAAATGGTACAATGTAAAAATAAATGGTTTCTATATATTGTTTTGTGATTTTTAATTTGATGAAATAAAATTATTTAAAATGTTTTTTAGAGTCTCGCTTTGCTAATGTGACGGTAATCATTAACTACTGCATTTTTGTTTAAACAATATTAATTATTTTAACAGATTTCACTACATGCCTTATACTAAACCTCTATAATTCTCTTCCAATAAAATTAATGAAAAGGTTATTTTTCCAACAAATGAAATATTAGTTGACTAAAAATTAAACCACGTCTTATCTTAAAATTAAAATCAGTTAACCTAGCATTAAAGAATAAGGCAGCTTGATAGTTTATTTTGCTCTGAACTCTACTGCCTAACCAGTCTTTCTAAATTCTCAGTTCTGCTCCACATTATCACTTTCATTAAATAATAATAGCTTAAACTTACAGAAGATTTTAATTGATTTCAATAATGTTTAATTAATCCACTGAAATAACAATTATATTTTCCTAACATCCTCAAAACAAGGTCTGTGCCTGCTTTTTAAAAATCGGATTCTGTTATTACTCAGGCTGTAAATCAGTTTCTGGTTTCTAAATCCTTATTTAAGTGCTACAAATCAGATAATTGATGAACAATCACAGGAGGAGATTTGTCTGGTATTGTATTATTCTGTGGATTGCTTTTTTGTACAAATGTAACGTGTATATTGACGTAGAACAATATTATTTGGTAAACATATATTCATATGGTATCTCAAGGTATAACCATTATTCAACTGATTACCTGTGAACAATTATCTGTGAAAAAATTCCCACAATAGATTAACGATAGGAAAGTGGTTTGTGGATTAAAGTTTTACCATTTTACAACTGTGCTGCCTTTATGTCTTTTGGAAATAGGACTTTTGTTATAATATTCATTTTAAAACCAATGCCTTTTGTATGCTTATTTTACTACATTTATGTTTGCTTGATTATTGTTTATTTTGTTTAAAATTAAAAAGATAAAATTATGAGCTAAAACATGAGAATACTTTATTACATGGATCATATAAAAATGTTTAAATGTAACTAATAATTTGTCATTTTAACTTAGAAGCCAGGCAGTCTTCATTGGCTCATCACACGCGGTACAGTCTAGCTTTGGTTCATGAGATAATTATAAATTACCTCCACTCCTTCGCAAAAAGAACAAGAGTGTATATTTAATAACATGCTCTTTTATGCTGTAGTTAGGGATATTGTCAAATGAAACCTGATTTAATTGAAATTGGAGAGTTGAAGCCTGTCAGGGCTGAGTATGTTTCCCACTCCGCCACTTGCGTGCACGCAGCAAGAATTTATAGCACGAGAAATGTTAACGCTCCAATGGGTTGAAATGGCAACTCGCGCATCGATCGCGCTGTCTGAAACAAATTTTAAAATGGCTTAATCTGCTCTGATAGATGAATGGTTTTGATTTCCCATTGCCGAGAAACTTGATTATAAAACATATTTCAAGTCTTTCTCTGTATGTAGATAATGATTCATTAATCAGTGCTTTCATTAACCCCCTACTGTCTCCCCAAACATACACAGTCCTGTTTTCTGAAATGCAATAGGGAAATGAATGCACAGAAAGTGACACATTAATGGCAGCAACTAAGATCCTCCTCCCTGAAACTTAATTATCTGCTTGTCTGTGGTGGTTGCTAGGCTATAGTGGATTTTCAGCCAATTGAAATTTTAAAACAGAAGGAAACTGTTTTATGGTCTATTAGGACACTTCATTCTCGAATCCTCAAAAAACAGGACTATTATTTCTGTGTTGCTTCATTACATAGCAGAAGATTGTCTGAAATTAGATATTTAGTATGTTTTACTTCTCATTGCATTTGCTTAAGTCGACAATGAATATTTTACGAATTACATATTTTCTAAATTAATGGGAGGCTTTACCATGTATGATAAATGAATTCATTATTATTCCAGGGAAAATAATGGAAGCAAAATCCTGGAAAATGTTACTTTCTTTAAAAAAAAATACATACTTAATAGATTGTTTACTGTGTTGTCCAAAGAATAAAATCTGAAAGACAATATATTCCTATCTGAATGCTTATATTTTGAGTATTTTTCTTTATTTTCCTCATGAATCTTTCAAAGTTATGCTAGTAATTTTCGTTCCATTAGCTCCTTTCAGTCGCAGTAAATAAGATAGCGCTGCAAACTAATCTCATCTTGAGCAACCAACGGGCATTTTCCTTGACTGCTTGCGATTGTTCCATCAGACAATATCAAAGCATGCAGTTATATAGGAAATGGTATCAGGAGGTAGAAGAAAACACACCTGATGTTTAAGGCTACGAACACATGAACATTGAGGCATTTCTAGAGGAGATAAGGATGTTGCTCTGCTAACGGTTCAGCTATCATCTGTCCTTTCCTGTCACTCTCCAGCACTCGAACCTCAAGACTGCAATTTATTGTGACGAGGTTTGTTGGTGTGTGGTGGTTAAGACTGCAGACATTCTGATCTACGGCTGTGCGAATCCTTCCTCATACAGAAATGCAAACTTAAAACACATCGGGCAATTTACAAAATGCTTTTTTTGGAAATTGCACAAAACCAATAGCATTCACATTATAAAACCCCAAATCAATACTGACATTTTCAAGGGAAAAAAAAATGAGGCACTTGAACCTTTTTAGGGTACACACCACTAACAGTCATTGCACAACCATTTTTCATAAAGACCAACCAAAGTCAAATTATATCTCGTGCAGGAACTCAACGAAATAAAGTATGGTGTAATAAAAAATAATAAATATACGAATGTCTCAAAAATGTGTTTATATTTTATATTTTGGTGCATCAATTTGACATGTAAAATGGGCTTATTCATGAACAGTAGTTAAATAAGTCTCATCCTCACGTGGATTTTTTGGTGGAAAAAGGTGGCAAATACTTCTTTTATAATGTTCTTCTGATGTATTTATTGGAACAAAATTCAAAATTCTACATATCAGTAGGAAATATTCAATGCCTGACTTCAAATCGCGCCATCCTAATCCTGCAATGATTCCCTGCACACATGCATTACTGAAATCTACATTTCTCAATAAAATTATGTCGAGCATTGAGAAAAAAAAATTATATGACAATCTCACAACTTGCTTCACATGCTCAGCTCTGTAAAGTGGAACCACCAAGGAGAAAATGTTTCTGTTTATATGATTCTCAAAGACTGCTGGAAAAGAGTGAAATTTTTAGCAATTGGGTCAAGAATTATTGACTTGCATAAAATGGTTTTTTTCTTCCCTTCATGTTCTCTGACCCTTCCTAACATTCCCTAATTTGTAACAGTTAATAATAATCTATAGGTTTCCGCAGAGGGTTTTTAACCTGATAATGTAACAGATTTGGAACACAATGAATTCCTGACAAGCAGAGGTCCACATGTGCTATAGACTGAAAAGCACTCATATTTAAACTAGAACCATTTTATTTATAGCTTTATAAATTTATAGCTGGTGTTTCTTTACACCTTTGATCATCTGCTCACAGCCTCTTTTTGAGCAGAATCTTACTGCACCATCGATCATACTTGCAAGAAACGCAGAATATATATATTTTTTTAATGGTTATGCCTTCTCAAATTTAAAAAAAAGTTTATTTGAAAGATGATAATTTATTTTGCCTTGATTTTAAGCATTTAGATGCAAGTTAGTTTGCAACCAATGAAACTTTAATTACCCATTTTTTTCCATCCTAACTCAGAATAGCAATGGGCTACACTAAGAAACGAAAAATGAGTTGTAGCAATTTTGGGGCAGCAGAATTGGGATGGCTACCACTGGAACCATCGCCTCCCCCACTACTGATGGTTTGTAACTATGAACCAATACCTTCTGATTTGACTGCCATCCAGTCATTGTTATGTGTCAGGTCCTGTTATATTTGGATGGCTCCTTTCTCTACTTCTAGCTGTGCATGTACAGGCTTATACACGCAAACTAGTGATTACTGTACCACCACATCACTGCAGCGCAATGCCAGCTCACTGACTTTCTGCCTCACTGCACATTTGCATCACATTACTTCTGCTATTCTAACTCTTCCAGTTCTGAGCACCATCAATTATGCAAAAGAATAACAGAGCCATGGCTTTGAGATGTAACATAAAGGACGATTATGATTGTAAATAATTTAGACACCTGCGTGCCATGCTCCTTTTACCAGTGATACTAGCCCAGTGCAAGTAATGTACCGACAGGACAGGTTCCTCCTCCTAATGTACTGACAGCTCCCCGTATACTTTAAAGCCAGCACAAAGTTGCTGCATTATTCAGCCAGTACTCTCTTGTCACTACTGAATTTCAGTATATACTTTTCCCCGTCTCTTCCTATTCATACTTTCGAGGCAGGAATATACATAAGGATTACTCCAAGATGGTTCATTCTTAAATGGAGATCAAATATAACGGTAGCCTTTTTGAACATCCATAGCAATTTGTCAAAACTATACCAACACCTTTCTTTGTTAAGAGACAAAAAGTTAATCCCGTGCCCACATCACAAGGTCCTCAACTCTCCCCAGACTTGTAAGATGCAGCTGCAGTCACGACACTGAAGCTAATGGGAAGCTTGCGTGTTACTGATCAGTCATCAGATTTTTTTAAATCCTGCGCTGAGGTCATCCCGTGTAGTTACAAAATTTTAATATGAGTTTTTCTCACGCTACCTCAGAAACCAAAAGTACTTAAAACTATTCCCTCTTTAGAAGTTACAAAGTGAATAAGATACATTGGCATGAACATTTCAAATTCATAAAAGGAAGATTAATAGCACCGGAGTATTATCACAGCATAAGTAACATCATGTTTTAAGCACTCAACATAAAATTAGCTACCTCTCTTTTTGACAAGTGCAAGGTTTATTGAACTTAAGAGATTGCCATGATATGAGAATGCGTATTCTGCTCCTATTTTCATCCTAGTAAAGCTCAAAAATTTCGATTAAAATCCTTGTAATGGAACAAAAATTATAGTTCTGCGTTTTTTTTTGTAGCAGATAACCAGTCACATGCCATGTGGTTAAGTTGGATCTTAAATACCACAGTATGTTTTTCAGACGATTTAAAAAAATTACAAGCTCACCTCCACACATTCTATTTCTGCATACATGTTGTTCTATTAAAAACATCAGATAATTCTGGAAATGCATTGTAAATTTGATAACATTTGTCATGGCATTGTTAATCAATGATTATAGTCGGGAGCTATAAATCAAACTGGAAATCTGTTGAAGGGTTTATACCCAAAAAGCTAACCTCTGATCTTTTTACAGATGCTCTCATCTTCTTTCGTTCCTTTAAATCATAGTGGATGAAACACTGCAGATTTATTGGCCTTTGTAAAGGAAATTATAGATTTAATTGTTATACTATAGACCTATCAATAGAGCTAGGATTCTTTTAAATGGACTAAACCCAAAATTAACATCTGCTCTTAAATACACATCAACATTTTCTATCATTGCTTTTAAGCAAACTGTTATGCCTTGGGAGAGAATGACAATTTTATCTGCACTTGAATAGATTTCAAAGATTATTTTTGATTCTTATTAAATAGAATTTAACCATTATACGAAAAAATTTGTAACTGCAAAAATATGGATAATACAGTGGAGGTAACTTTGGCTAATTCATACCATAGGACATTAAAAAAAAAGTTAAAGCATCATAAATACACAAATGCATTTCCCTCCCATTCAACCATCAAAAATAAAAAATATTCTCATCATCTAAACAATATTCTAAAATGTCCACTATGAATAATTTAAACATTCATTAAAGGCAATCTGTAATTGACATTGTGTTTTTATATAAAATAAACTAAATATTGTTGTGAAATAAAGGAAGTACAATTTCCTCAAAAGCTCCTACAGTGTACATGTGAAATTTGCATGTCCTGTTTAATACCAGCTCACAGGGAATTTTCATGTTTTTTATTGGCCATAAAATGCAGGATATACCAAATTTCATACCAGGAAATATGTGTCTTTCTTCTGACACAATTCAAGCCAAAGTCCAGGCAAAATTTTAGATAATGGCGCACGGAGATGGAAAATCGAAAGCAAACTGAAGTTTCTTTAAAATATGTTGGTCTCTCTATAAAATCCTATACAAGGAAGCTGTAACTTTGAAGTAGTATATAAAAAGTACCTATAATAATATAGCACCTTTGACAACCCTTTCAATACATTATAAAACTAATTAAGTACTTTCAAATGTAGTCGGTGTTGTAATGCCACAGCCAAAAATTGTGAAGAGCAGGCTCCCACAAACACTGAATGTGTGATACAAGATAAACTGCTGAGTGACACTGAATAAGGGATGCTCATAGGCAAAGGCATCAGGAATAACTTCCCTTTTCTTCCACAAAGAGAAGCTCTGGGATCTTTAATATTCAACTAAAAAAAATAATCAAACGCTCATATTTTTTTTTCTCACCCGAAATACGGTCCCTCAGTACTGCAATGAAATATCAGGCTTGATTTTACGTTCGATTCTTTGGAGTCGACTTGAGCACAGACTCAAAGGCATCAGTGCTACTTACTGTGTCACAGCGGACATTGAAATATTTACTGCTTTAGGCTTTGAAGAGTAGAGAAATAAATAATATTCTCTATAACCTAAATTGAAATGACCGCAAACTTTATAAAGAGGTCAATGAAGGATAACCTGGATTCTGAATTCTGTAATTTTCCACCTAATATTTACAAAGATACAAATAGTGATTCCAGCTTTGGATGAAGCCTTTGTTGACAATTAAATAAATGTTCTATTCGTTGAAAACTGGAACAGTCAGCAGTCAGATGTATGGATTATTATGCATATTTGAACTGATCGTATATTCATGCCTGCAGAATGTTACTTCCATAGCAAAAGACTTATTCAAGCAGAAGTAATCATTGCTTGAATCTGTAAATCACTGCACAAATTTCTGCAACTACTACTTTCCTAGATATTAGTAGTTATTGTATATTTTAAAAAAATAAATGAATTCTTTAAATTAAAAGCAAAGAGCTACTTTCATCTAAATGAATATCAGTATATTAATTTTGATTTGCCTGGGCAAGATTTCATTTTCCAACATGTATAAGCATAATCTTACATGTAACAAAGAGCAAAAGGTTCTGCAAAATTCTTATTACTTGACCTTTTTCTTGTTTTTGTTTTTTGTTCAGTTCCGGTGGCGATTTAAAACAAAAAGACATTTTTACTCTGTGTGCACCAAAATTGATTAGTAATCTACATTCATATTTTAAAGCAAAATTCCATATTCTGCATGATCGACATTTACTGCCAGTTTATCATTGTGGAAAGACCTGAACACAAGATTTTTCCAACAGGCCTTCTCTCCTGTGAACTTTTCTCAGTTTTTTTTTTAAACAGTTGAAATTAAAAACATTATGCCAGATAAATCCTCAAATCAGACTTTTCACTGGATGGATTTCTACTGAATATAATTTTCTAAAGCAGTGATACAGCGTCCACATGTTTGCACATTACAGACACGCTACGGCAACCACAGAAGTTCCGGTTAAAAGGAATATGAATTAACATTTCTAATAGACCTGTAATTGACTTTGTGATTGAACAAAATTAATTAAATTGCTCAAAAAATTACATTCTAGACAGAACTGTAAGCTAGACTGCTCTCTCTGAACTGTGTTAAAATAATTCAGATCGAATTCACTGAATCTTTCTAGCTACCCGTAATCTTTTTACAGGGAATCTATGTAATCTTTTTACAGGGAATCTAAAGTTTTTAAGAAACACCAGGTTATCATTTGGATATCTAAAGCAGCTAAGATGTCAAAATAAAAGCAATATCTGTACAAATGATGAGGCATGGATTACAATATTAGATGCATTGTAACAACCTCAACAATGAACAATGTAAACATGACCTAAAACATGAGCACAATTAAATTAATTCAAACATAAATTTTCTGTGGACTGAGGGCACACAATGAACTCTTCAGCCGATTTTAAACTCAAGTGCAGTCAGTTGGTGTTAATGCTAATGAAGAGCAATGCGTTGTCTAAGGTGTAATCTGATTTAAGTGAGGTTTGGATCAAGGTGTAATTAATTAAATAACCATTATTGCATCAGTGCAATTCTGAAACTATTTTACATCGATGATAGTGATAAATGAACAAAACTACAATTTCACTGTGACAATACACCGTATACTATGATACCCAGAAATGTCTATCAACATAATCCTTTCTATTGCCAACCAAATTCAACGGTGGCCCTCCTTACCTATGGACAGAAGGTTGAGTGATCCACTCCAATGACCTGAGCACATTATCCAGGTTGACTATTCATTGCAGTTCTGACGGAACACTGTATTTTTGGAGATTATAACTTTCAAATGTGACCTTTAGTTAATCATAGTTCCATGTAGGCCCTCGTAGTTCCATGTGCAGGATCATGAAGCCGTGTTTAAAGTGTGGCAGCGGGAGCTACCCTAGTGCTCTGCTCAATTTTAATTCCCCCATCAAAACTTGATAAGATGGCCACCTGAAGTTTACTGCTGTTTGTACAGTCTTCCTGTACACTAATTGGTATTTCCCTATGACATTCATCACATCATAATTAAAGGTTATTGACTGACACTGATGCATGTTTGGACATCGAGGTTGAGAAAGATGCAATTGAAATGCAAGTTCTTCTTTTCTTATGGCATCTATATATTGTGCCAAATGATCTGCCACGTACTGTGTGGTGTTTTGCTCTTTCACCAGAGTACCTACATGGCGTGATATTATGATCTGTCACTGGTGTAACTCATGTGTGTGAGCTTAGTCAGAGTGCACATTTATAGCGGATCACTGATGCACCTGTCCACTGTCGAATTGCAATCGGTCATTGGTGTAGTTACGACCCTGTTACATTGTAATCTACATAGTATGCTGTCATGGGTCACTGCAACCACACCTACATAATGTGATGTTATGATCTAAAGTAGATGCATCTACACAATACACCGATCAGCCAAAACATTATGAACTGATGAGACAAAACATTATGACCACCTGCCTAATATGCTGTTGACCCTCCGTGTGCAGTCCCATACGCAGCAGGGTGCGATGCACTGTGTATTGTGACGCATTCCTCCCGTGACCACCATTAAAATTTTCTGTGACTTGTGCCACAGTAGACCTTCTGTCGGTTCGGACCTGACGGGATAGCCTTCGTTGCCCTCGCGCATCGATGAGCCTTGGGCGCCCAACACCTTATCGCCGGTTTGTGGTTTGTCCCTCCTTGGACCACTGTCGGTAGGTACTCACCACTGCTGACCGGGAGCACCCCACAAGCCTTGCCGTTTCAGAGATGCTCTGACCTAGTCGTCTGGCCATAACAATTTGGCCCTTTTCAAAGTCGCTCAGGTCTTTACTACTGCCCATTTCTCCTGCATCCAACACATCAACTTCAAGAACTGACTGTTCACTTGCTGCCTAATATATCCCACCCTTTGACAGATGCCATTGTAACAAGATAACCAATGTTATTCACTTCACCTGTCAGTGGTCATAATGTTTTGGCTGATCGGTATATATTGCTGTATCGCCGGTCGATGCACTTTCACAATGTGTTGCTGAAATTTATCAGATCCATACTTGCACAATATAATGTTAAAATCTTCCACCCTATGCATCGACATATTGGGAAAATGCAATATGTCCACTGCAATGGAATAGTACAGAAGGGTCCCGTATAACTCCTGTACCAATAATACTGCCAAGATACAATCTATAAATGCTCTATCTCCACAGGGTGACATGTTTTCTTTTGTTGCTGAAGACTGTGACGAGCTTAACCCAAAAGCATATGGTAGGCTGAAATAGTTCTGACTTCCAGCTGCCATCACCTCCACAGCACTAAGTCCAGCTACTCGCACAGCACCAGAACAAGTACTTCAAGCACTCCAGCTTATTAATCCTCTGAGGGCTCAAGGACTTTTCAAGCCTCTGTGAAGAAAATGTGGTTTGTATCGTCTGTCTGTTAATAAAAGAATGTGATAAAGACAAAGCACAGAGCACACAAAAGGTGAGTAGTTTTGGATTGAAAAGGAACATTTGGAGCTTTGGCCTTTACTAGATGTGGGGCAAAGAAAAACCCCACAAAAAAAATAAAATCCTATTGCTCTTCTGACCCAGTTAGAGATCTTCATGGATATTAAGCAACCGCTTACATGAATAAAATCTCCAGCTGCTACCATTTATGAACTGGAGTGGACAAAGGGGGAAACTAAAGGCTAAAGGGGTAGGTTATTCAAATAGACTTTGCTGATGGCAAGTCAACGGCTAAGACCCCGGTAACCAGCTCAGTCTTTCCTGCTTTTCCCATGGTATTTTCCGCCCAAAAAAGCAAACTAATTCCTTCTTTCATTGTTTCTCAGGCCTCGTCAGCACATGATTGAACAGGGAGGGGGCTGCCTAATACCCGAAGTAAACCTGAGATTGTGTTGACATCTTAGGAAAACAAGAGCTAGCTTTTCTCTGAAGTCTGATCCACTTTTCCCACCCCCCTCTACATACACATAAACTGGCCTCCTTCCCTCACAATCTCTTCAAAACTGCTGATGTGGAGGCCTTGGGACAGTTTGAGGTCCTGCTTAAGATCCATTCATCTCATTAGTTTTAAGCCGATTAATAAGAAAGGCCAGTTTGCCCCCTGGATATTTAAGTGAAGAAGTTAGCTGAAAGATCTTAACAGAAGGGTTTTGTACTCAGGACAATGATAAGGTGCCTTTCTAAATACTTCATTGCTCTCCTTTGGATTGTAAATTTGCAACCAAATGAATTGGATTGGTCAAATTGTGTTCTTTGTGCAATCGATTTAATTTGTCATACATACTGAAAGAGAGAGAAAAAAATATCTTTGATTGTTAGGTAGTGATTCATTGCAATAGAAATTCACTCTCTGCTGCGTGCACGCTGTATACATTTGTAGAACTCTGCTTCTGAAAACTGATTCCACTTCTGTGAAAACTGGATCTACTAAAGTCAGAGTTCAACCTGCATATGCTACTTCCTAATGCATTTAGCATACACAACATATAACAAATTCTTCCTCCAGAAAATGTTTGTATTGTATCGTTCAGCTTTAAATAGTACAGTGCCCTCCATAATGTTTGGGACAAAGACCCATCATTTATTTATTTGCCTTTGTACTCCACAATTTGAGATTTGTAATAGAAAAAAACACTTGTGATTAAAGTGCACATAATCAGATATTAATAAAGGCCATTTCTATACATTTCAGTTTCACCGTGTAGAAATTACAGCCGTGTTTATACATAGTCCCCTCATTTCAGGGCACCATAATGTTTGGGACACAGCAATGTCATGTAAATGAAAGTAGTCATGTCCTTCAAAAACTCCTTTGTTGCTTTAGCAGTATGTTTGGGATCATCGTCTTGCTGTAGAATGAACTGCCAGCCAATGAGTTTTGAGACATTTGTTTGAACTTGAGCAGATAGGACGTATCTATACCCTTCAGAATTCATTATGCTGCTCCCATCAGCAGTTCAATCATCAATAAAGATAAGTGAGCCAGTACCTTCAGCAGACAAACATGCCCAGGCCATAACACCCCCACCACTGTGTTACACAGATGAGGTGGTATGCTTTGGATCTTGGGCAGTTCCTTCTCTCCTCCATACTTTGCTCTTGCATCACTCTGATATAAGTTAATCATCATCTCATCTGTTCACAAGACCTTTTTCCAGAAAGGTGGTTGCTCTTTTAAGTACATCTTGGCAAACAGTAACCCGGCGGTCCTATTTTTTGCTGCTAACCAGTGGTTTGCATCTTCCAGTGTAGCCTCTGTATTTCTGTTCAAGTCTTCTGCGGACAGTGATCATTGACAAATCCACACCTAACTCCTGAAGAGTGTCAGACAGGATTTTTCTTTATTTTCTTTATAGAATTCTTCTGTCATCAGCTGTGGAGGTCTTCCTTGGTCTGCCAGTCCCTTTATGATTAGTAAGCTCACCAGTGCTCACTCTCTTCTTAATGATGTTCCAAATAGTTGATTTTGGTAAGCCTACGGTTTGACTGATGTCTCTAATAATTTTATTCTTGTTTCTCAGTCTCATAATGGCTTCCTTGACTTTCATTGGCACAACTTTGGTCCTTATGTTGATAAATAGCAATAAATGTTTCCAAAGGTGATGGAAAGACTGGAGGAAAGACTAGGTGCTGAGAGCTCTCTTATACCTGCATTAAGGAGGCATCTAAACACACCTGAGCATTTACAAACACCTATGAAGCCATGTGTCCCAAACATTATGGTTCCCTGAAATGGGGGGACTATGTATAAACACAGCTGTAACTTCTACGTGGTGAAACCAAAATGTACAAAAATACCCTTTAATAAAATCTGACAATGTGCACTTTAACCACATGTGATTTTTTCTATTACAAATCTCGAATTGTGGAGTACAGAGGCAAATAAATAAATGATGTGTCTTTGTCCCAAACATTATGGAGGGCACTGTAATTGTACACAATACAAAAGCTTCCGTAGCCGCATAAACAGAAGGTCTGCTAATATTTTTCTCCTATGAATCATGAAATTATTTCTTTAAACTTGGGGAGATTAGACTAAAATGATTCAAGGCTTAAAAGCGGCAAGATGCGAGATCTTTGGGGCCACTTGAGATGCACTCTCCTGAGAAATGCCAGGCACAAGACTAGATAGAGGTGTGAAAATAGGTGCCTAACCACAACATCTAGAATAATTTATATTGCGACGTAAAGCTATTGGATACTGAGAACCTGCAATATGACTGCAGTCATAGACACGGTAAGGGTCACAGATATCTGCAATGTCTCTCCGTTTTAGAAATGATCATGCAAATTTCAGTGCAAAAAAAACAATTTCATCAGCTCAAAAAATTGCATTTATACACCTGGATATGAATCTCCTTTAATAAAGCAATGCTACACTAAAACCTGTAATTTTATAATATTTTATAATAACACAGCAATAACGACTCTTTTCAAAGTATGTAAACAATGCAAGAACATTTAATACGTCTCGCGGGATGCAGATTGAAAAACTAAAAACTGGAATACATTCTGGGTGCTGCGTATAAATTTTAAATGGCCGCCGCACTTTCTAATTTGCACTATAGGGAGATTGAGATTTTTTTCATTGTCATAGGGTATTGTGGTGCAGGAGGGGAGGAGGGTTTAATTCTTCTGCAATAAATTAACATCTAAAAAATTACAATCATCCACCTTTTAAGCCTTTCCTTTTTCATAATGGAAGAAGCTCAGTGTAACTGCAGCACCTCTGGCACCTTTGCGATCTTAAAGACATTTGCATGCACAAGCCCCTAAAGGTTGTGCAATGGATTTTCAATTTACAGCTCAGGTAGCTGGCTACTAAAACAATAACCCATTTTTAATTAAAATACATTGGATTCAATTTGTTAAAGAACAAACCAATCGTCAAACGTCTGCCTAATATTCACACGGCAAATTGCATTACAATCCCCTCTCCTACGCCCACCACCTAAAACCCTCGCCGATTCCTGTCGCATCTCTGAAATAAGTCGAGCAGAATACATTACTTCTATGCATTTCTCTACGATTTTTCTTCTGTGAGCCGAGTAGCTGTCACCCTTTTTGTTATAGAGGTGGATAGGTAGTGAACCCCACGGCTTATTTTAACGCACCCCACCAAATACTCTCTACCCCATCTGATTCCAATGTTTCTAACCCAAGATCAGCAAATTAGCTGCAAACTGGAGACCGGGCCCAAGATTCTACCATGCTGTGCAGCTATCCAGTAAACGCACTGGGGAATTTAGACTGCAAAAGCTTTCACAGCTGAATAACTACAACTGTGCTGAATTATTTTCAGGAAATATTAAGCTATCTCCTGCTAAAAAAAAAAAATCAAGATGTGCACCAGCTACTGATGCCTGCTTGAGACTTTTCAAACTCAGGGGGTAAAGCTTATATTTCAAACCATGATTGGCGCAAATCCCTCTGCAACCTTCACACTCTTCCGCTGGTTGCGATTCAGCTGTAATTCACATCAAATACAAATCTGCAGCTGCAGCATAAGAGAGGCATTAGGTCTTACGAAGTAAAATATCCGAGATCAATCAGAATTAGATGTGACCTATTTATTTCAAACATATGAACTCTAAATCATGTTAGCTCATGTTGCAGCAGAGGTGTCACAGATATGATCAAACTAAACCTGTTCACCCTTAGGTACAATAGGCAATTCTTTTGCTGGTTCAATATTTGCAAATACATAAATTAAAGAGCCAACTGACACTGTGGATTCATTTACATTGGTAAACATATTCCTTTCAATTAACAAAATTAAAATTCTCTCACATATAGAGAAAACAACAGGAAAAACTCAGTTCCATAAGGCAAAATAACCAGCGCAACCGAACAAAATCGTAAGACGGGATGAATTGGGAAACTAGGATTATGCAACGACAAATTTAGGTTTTAAGTACACGATGGAAAAGATTAGTGAGTCCAAAAAACATGCCGGTTTCAAAATCCATAACTGAAATAGTTTCGTGTAAGGAACTATGTGATTGGTTTTTAATTCTGAGGAAGTAGGCGAGAGAAAATACATGCAGGACATTTTCTGTAGGAATAAAAAATGAAACGAAAGCTTTGCAGGAATAAAATATGACATTTTACAGGAGTAATGATTGTTGCAAAAGTTGGCAATGAAGACAAATTATAGCTTTTATTATGATTATAGCAAAACTTCCAAATTTTACCAGTATAGCTTTCTAGAGACAGAGTTTGTTTGTACAGGAAACAAATCACATCAAGTAAAAAAAACCCACAGCAAGCAAGCTAAGCAAGGTAAGTTTAAAGATGCTTGAATAAATATTTTAAAACAAAGTAATTACTGCATAGCAAACAATCAAAAGATTAGTCAACACACCAGGATAAATTCAGTATTGAACAGCCACATGTCAATATTATTTTGAACTGAGGTTAACACCTCGGCAATAAGGAATTCTACATAGTTACAGTACCACTAAATATATTTGCTCTGAATCAAATATATTGAGCAAACGATGAAACTGATTTGTTTCTAATCCTGTAACAAAAGCAGCATCATGCTTCCATGTATTCATGATGTAGGAAACATAATTTGTATTGATATCACTGAGCCTCATGTAGCAGCATTAATATTGGCTGGCCAGATACCTCCTCAATTTACCTGCACAAAACTGCCAAACAAATAAAGCAGAATTTCAAAACTGGCAAAACATTTAACTCAATAGCCATTCCTTCCGTTTTCTTTTAAATTAACAAAACAATTATTTATTAAAATAGAGATGCCAAAAGGAAAGAGCATGGCCCGCTGCAAAAAACACCGCACACAATCTGACTTGTCATTCTGCTGCGTAAAGCTGCCATCTCCTATGGACGTCTAGAGGATTCGTCTTGACATTACAACAAACAGGATAACACTGCCAATTTTTTTGGTGCGACCAAATTAAATTTACAATTTGCAGGAAATTGTCTTTGCAGCTATTAAATAAATGCTCATTAGCAAGCTTATTCAAAGCTGAAAGGTAAGGGAATAGCTTTTAAATCACTTGCCACTTGCTTGTTCACATCCCCTTGAAATGTTATCCAATAGATTTGCTTAATAATTGTGACTAACCAATCCAACAAGGCCCTTGTATTCTGTTGCGCCTTTTCAATTGCAGTATCTGTTCAGCTAGCTCTCAAGTACAAACTCTTATGAGATCGATCATATTCAGCTTCAATAGAACAATTAACTGAAACAAATCATACTTTGAAGCCCACCAAATTGTAATGCACTGCAAAATCTTCCACAGTTTAGGACGTTATTAAATTGGTAGCAAGCAAGCTTCAGTACTCCATTGAATCAGCAGCAGAATTGGCCGTAGAACATGACATCCTGATTGAACACTTTATTTATTCTTAAATCTCCTCACCGGACCACGTCAAATGTCATGCAAAATAATGTTACTACACCCACTTCAATTTGATGGAAATGCACCAATAATATAATTCACCTTTCTAAAGAAAATGAGTAAAAGGTACGTCACAAAAGTAGTATTCCACGCAGGTTCCCATTTATGCCATTTATGAAAACTAACTGAAGGTACTTTAAATTTAGCCAAACCTTTCTAACTAGGCTGAATATAGCAAATAACCAGGCTACATGTTTAGAACCCCGTTAATAACTCAAAAAGGTGAAATGTTAAGCAAATAATTTAGCTCCCCCATTTATAAATCCCGATTCTCCATGAGGATGGTGCTTTTCACTTAACTTTGCAGAAGGTTCTATCATTCTGTACAGGTTTGTAGGTTTTACTTTCCTTCAAATCAAGCATTTACAAATTCCAATGCATTGCCTTTATTAATTCCCACTCTCACTGCCTCGCCTTGTATTATTCTTCTGCCGATTCTCAGCTTTTAACACACACAGGCTCTGGTGTCAGTTATAGTGCACATGCCCAACGAAGAACAGCAGCAGCTTTTAATTTGGCGATTCCAAAGCGGTCAAAGCTCCGAGTCAATATTTACCAGACTTTGATGGTGCCATTTTATAGCTCCATCCAAGTGGAACAACAGCAGGGAGCCAAGTCGGGGCCTGGGGTTCAAGAAATATCAGGCTTAACGGCCTTAAACCACAAAAGAACAGAATGTAAAAGAAAATACTATCTCAGACAACAACATTCTGAAATACCATTGTGGTCCTCCCATCATCTCCGAGAGAAGAAACTCAATCTCTACGAACAAAAGAGTACCGGGAAAAGATACCAGTGTTGAAATACATTTACTGACTTGTCAGGAATTGATCATGTATGTGTTTCTTACACTATAAACTAAAGGAATTTCTCTGCTTTCTCCGATAAATCTGGAGCATTTTATCGGGTATAATATCAAATGAAGATTTTAAATCACATTGGCTATAGGGAGGTAAATCTACCATAAAAAGACCAACATTTCTGATGAGTTCTACACTCATACAACAGTTGAAACCTAGTGGGATACTTAGAAAAATAAAAAGTTGTTACATTAATATAATATCGATAAAAATAGTTCTAAAATATTGAAAAAATACAAAATGAGAACACTACCACAGATTAAAAGAGGCAAAGGATGATTGCCTTGAACTTCAGACTAATGTATTGGCCCTATTTGTGCAGAACGTCATGCCCGAAATTCTACGGTGGAACATAACTGCAACTATTTCCATACAAATAACATCATTCTATAAACGTAATTAATTGTTTCTAGCCACAATTCACCCTCTTACCAATGACTCAAATTCCACATCAATGACCCATAGGATGAAGTTATTCACCCCGAGGGAAACCCAGGAAATTAGGTCAAATTGATCAAAGGTGCATCTTTCCTGGAACATTGCTACTTCGTTAGGGATCATTCTGGTGAGGGACCAGGGCCAATTTTAAGAACCTAACCTGAGCAGGTATTGTTCATTTTCTTTAACTTACATAGGTCCTTTACTAATCTCCTTTTCTAACTCCCACATATCAACGCTACAACCAAGACCATGATTTCTGGGCAACAGATCAAATTCTGGCCATTGTCACCCAACTGAAACTCCAACAACCAGGTTAATTTAAATTGTTTCTAGAGTACTGTGCATATATCAAGCAAAGGGGAATTTGTGGAGCAAAATTGTAGTCTTTTATATATATATATATATATATACACACACACATTTTGTGAATTGATCTTAATCAGGGAAAAAGCTAAACCTAAATACACCAGTGCAAAATGCATAAACAGAAAGCCTGTTTTCCATGTCCCGCTATTTGAAATTGCCATCAATTTCAGGTGCTTGCAAATATTTCAAATCTAAGGAGAGCTAAATAATCTAATTTATCTGTACAATGTGAAGTGTTGTCTGTGGTTACAAATGCCTTACCACCAGTTTCAGTGACTAGATGCTAATGCCAGTAAGTGACTGTCAATTAAAGGCACAAGTTTATTTTGTGTGGGGTAAAACTGGTCTCATGAAGACAAATCCACCTCACTTTCACATACTTGAATGAATGTTTTGCTTTGTTGCATTGCTCTCAAACTGCTTTTTGATAGCTTCAATAAATATGAACAGGCGTGACATGTATGGGAATTCTATGCCCACGTTACATGCAAAGACTGGTAATTTGAATTCCCTTTTCACATATTTCTTCCTCTCCTCTAGATTTTCTTTCCTCTCTCATTTCTCGGAGAATGAGAAAAGATACTGTTTTCTCACAGAATGATTGTGTTGCCCTTAGCCTACTTTTAAACTTTTACTATCTAATCTTGAACCAACAACATACAGTATTAACTCATTCTCTAAATGTCTTGCTTGGATAAATGTTCGACCTTTTCAATTTTGGCTGCAGGTACTACTAAGTCCTTTCCAAAAATATACCACAACAAACACACCATTGGATATAATAAATGTTTACATCACATGGAGTTTTAACAGCCTTATGTTGACATTACAACTTTCAAGAATCATTCAATTTGCGATGATTTTTCCACAATAAAAAAGAAAATTTGGCAAAATATAAACTTGCAGATTCTATAATAAATTGCAACAAGATTGATAATGTCAACAATAGCTGCTCATTTTAAATTGTCCACCACCACCTGCACTTTTACTACTATAGCAAGTCACATCTTTGACTACTCATTTTATTACGTAGCCATAAACAAACACAACTGGTCAACTGTTAAACACCTGCATTTTAAAAGCAATATTCTTCCAAGAAAAGGTGTAACCAATATGATAAATATATTATCAACACAAGACTTACCAGTTTAAATTAATGAAAGAGCAGTTGCTTTCTCAGGTTTTATTGTTGAAACTGAATAATTCAAGCTTTGTTTATTGAGTTTGAGTTTAGTTTATCGTCACATGTGACGAGGTACAGTGAAAAGTTTTTGTCACGTGCTAACCAGTCAGCGGAAAGAGAATACATGATACCGAGAATAACATAAACGTTCAGTGCAAGATAAAGTCCAGAAAAGTCCAATCAAAGATAGTCCAAGGGTCGCCAATGAGGTAGATAGAAGCTCTGGACAGCTTTCTAGTTGTTGGTAGGGTGGTTCGGTTGCCTGATAACAGTTGGGAAGAAACTGTCCCCCGAATCTGGAGGTGTGCGTTTTCACACTTCTATACTTCTGGCCCGATGGAAGAGGGGAGAAGAGAGAGTGGCCAGGGTGCGACTCATCCTTGATTATGCTGGTGGCCTTGCCGAGGCAGAGTGAGATGTAAATGGAGTCAACGGAAGCGAGGTTAGTTTGTGTGATGGTCTGGGCTGCGTACACAATTCTCTGTAATTATTATTACCCAAGTTAGGATTTTACTCCAATTCCAAATTACAGAATTTGTTTTTACACAGGAGCAATATGAGTTACTCTAAATCTACAAGATATTGTCACAGTATGCACTCTGATTAACACCCTAGAAATGAGCAATAAATGAAACCATCTGCATGAGGAGCAGTAACCTTCCTTTCCGTCCTCACTCAACCATTCTCCTGCACTTAATCAGAAATTAGTTATCGGTTCAGAAAGGTATTAAATTCAATCACAAATGCAATGCTGCAACTTAACTGCTCACAAGCTATCAGAAGCCAATACCAGCTCTTGCAAATGGGAGTCAGCTCTGCTTTTTCCTGTTCTGTGAAGCTACATAAGACTCTCCATTTTGAAAATAGCCACGTACATAGTTACCTCAGTCAGATCTGAACATGAGTGCACCTCAAAGGTCATTCTGTGCAACTACTATGTCTGTGATGCCAAAATGCCGTTGAAAACAAGGACAGTAGCTCCATCCTTCTTTCACATAGATCATTTACATTTTTTAAAAATCCCGTAATAAAATTCTCAATTTTTCTGGTATAAAAAGACATTAAATATTTCACTTCTGTTTACACGAGTAAAATGTACTGTGTTTATAAGCCACCCCGGACTCTACCCCTTCACTGGTGACTCTAACCCTTTGTCCTTTCCTCGTGCCATCAGTAAAAACCCTCCAGCCTCCCCCGGAACTGGACCTACGGAGATGTAGAACTAAGCTGCTGTGCCTTTGCAAGCGGCAGCCTCTTTCACAAGGCACAGCACTCTTATTGTGCTCCGCTGGGTTATTGTGAGAAGGAACCTGTTTGCAAGGAAGGAGGAAGTGTGGTGTCTATTGGTTAAAGGATTCCAATGACATGTACTCAAAACTTTATGAATGAGCCAAACTGCTGTTTATATCACGACTTCAGTAAATTAATCATGCATAAACTCACCCCACTGAAAACAATGCGTGACACTTTCAGACAGATTTCTTCCATTTTTCGAATCCAGTGCTTTGAAATGACTTACTTCTCAGAAGAATGTTTTTTTATGCACGAGTGCTCAACTAAATCAAGAGTTGTGCAGTTGTTTGCACTCAATACAAAATGAACAAACTTGAAGAGTTAGGAAATTCTCATCCATTGCCTGGGGTTTTAATTAGTTATCAGGTAGTTTATCTCTGGGATCACTACTTCAACAGCAGGCAAAGCTGGCATTGGTTACTCTGCACACTTCCTACTTACTTCACCAATGTGCAGGGACCGTTCCTGTGTGAATTAGGACTCTCAACGACCATCCAGAGTACTTTTTAACAAAACATCACACACGGTAAATAAAGAGGAGTAATCAAACTCAAGGCTAGGAAATGGAAGCAGGCAGGAAAGAGCTGCGGAACAAATCTCTGCATGTGGAAAAGACTGATGGATGAAGAACTTTTTTTCACAAATAAGCAATGATATTTCCTTCAGCGCTGGTCTTCACATCATAAACAAGTCATTGGTAGAACACATACTTTGTCATGTTTTTTTCTCCCCAAATGACAAGTCTAACAAAAGTGGCAGCCCAATGTGTAATTAGTTTCCATTGTTCCCCTGACAGTCATTGCTCAGAGCAGACCCTTGTCTTTTCTGTAGTAAGTATTATGGAAAATTCACCATTGACATGTATTTAATTACTACATAGCCCTAAAAGGAGTGCTGACAGGCCATCATGGGTGCCAAGGAAAGACGGACTGTCACAATGGATTCAGAAACAGGACGACTGGACAAGAAAGCAGTTTCCATTTTTCACAAAAGTCACATTCAATCAGAGCATTTTGTGTTTGTGCAGTTACTATGAAATACAAAATTCCTTGAATATAATTTCTGGAACAGCGGAGAAAAACGAGATTAGGTGGTGGAAAAGGTAGGTTTTAAGGATAAGGCAAAGAAATTTATGATGTGCATTATTGGGGCCCTAGCAGTGGAAGGAACAGCAATCAATGATGTTGTGAAGGGAGGGCAGATGCAGAAGAAACAAAATCACAAGAACAGGAGATCAAAGAGAGGGCAACATTGCTGGAGTAGGTTTCAGAGGTAGATAAGAATAATGTCACACCATCATTAACAAAGCAACACGTTGCTTTTAAATTTGGTTTGGACTATGGCAGTGCTGTGAAAAGGGTGTAATTATAACAGTAGTGATTCTAAAGGTAACTGCGAAAAATAAAAGCGCAGATATTTAGGATGCATCAACATCATACATAGCCTTTTGAAGAGGAAAGGGGATTTGGAGAAAGAACAACAGTTCTCAAGACACAAATGTCAAGAGGGTTAAAAAAAACCAGAGCTACAGATCATACCAAAAATGTTGATGTAAGAAAGCAATGCCCATAAGAACGCATCCACATATCAGTGAGGAATCTTTCTTCTGTCAGTTTCCCTGCCACCTAATTAGAACGCAGGATTTATTTGAATCATCAAGCAACTGGATGCATTTGTGTCTGATAGCAAAAGTGGCATGGGACTATCAGAACCTACTGTGCAAGTAACTGGAGTATACAATGAACGGCTGTTACTGGTGTTTCCTCGCTCTCGTGTATTAATTTATTTTCTTTTAGCAAACCAATTTACCACTGGCCTGAATAATTGTAGTTTCTTTTTAAAGCATTCACACTAACTGTAACTGCTTTGTTGAAGAAACCGCAATTATTATTAGCAATGCTAATGACAGGAAGAAAACAAAATACTTAAAACTGCCTTGGTGTTAAACATTCAGGGAAAAGATATTGCACATTAGGCACAAGGATTAATTCTAGAATAAGATCAAAAAATGAAAAGACTGATATTTACATGTGTTTTGTTTTTTTAAGAAACTAGATGCACAGAGTTAGGATAAACCTAGCTGATTATTTTATGTCTCATCTTTGGAGATTATCAAGATGCTGTTATTATTCTTAAGAGTGCCATTTCATGCCGCGATTGCATTGCACAGGTCAGAACATTCATTTAAGAAATCTGCGTAGATGTAGAAATGTTGATTGATACGATTATGACAAACTGCATGTAATGGATCTTTATATTATTAAAATTATTTTTTCTAAGTCTTTCTTTCATTTTGTTCAATTTCTATCAAGTCTCTGCCATTCCTGTTATTTTGTGTAATGTAATTTATTTATTTTTCCTTACAGGGAAGCACATAATGGTGCCTCAACACAACTATATTTTGTTCATCCAATTTCATATTACATATAAAGATAAATCAGTAACTGTTGGCTCTTGGCTTCCTGGTAAATGTATATTTCACAGAGTGGAAATAACATGGAAACAAGCCTTTTTTCACAAGTCCGCTGCAACTATCAGGCACTCATGAAGGCAAACTCATCTTATCTCCCCAAATTTTATTTATGTTATTTATCAGTACCATGTTTACAAGTCTGTTATGGCTGCGGCAAGCAAGAATTTCAATGTTTCGTTGTTGGCACATATGACAATAAACACTCTTGACTCTTGAGCGCATCCCTCCCCTCCCGGTTCTACCTCTCACCTACCCATGCAGTGGCAATTTTGCCAACTGACCCATCAAACAGCATGTCTTTGGGATGTGGGAGGAAACGAGAGAACTTGCAAGAAACCCACGTGATCACAGAGAAAACATGCAAGCTCCTCAAAGATATCACGGAGGGCCAGGATTGAAATCAGGTCACTGGAGCGGCGAGGCAGTGGCTCTGCTAACTGTGACTTTGCTGGCTCAAGGATTGTAACCATTACAACTACAGTATTTTGTGTAAATACCACAGTGAGCACAGACCAAAACATGTGAATTTGTAATTGCATCAAAGATAGACACCAAAAGCTGGAGTAACTCAGTGGGACGGGCAGCATCTCTGGAGAGAAGGAATGGGTGACGTTTCAGGTAGACAATTGCAGCACTATATTAGAAATTATATTCAATTTGGATTTAAGTTTATGTACCCAATAGACATGAACAATGATTTGCAGATAGAATTTGCAGGGGTTGATTTGCTGAAATTATTTTAAATAAGAGATAAAATGTCTTACATATTTCCCATGTTTCTGTAGCAAGTATTTCTATTTTAAAATCAACTTTGTGCACAGCAACTATAAATGTGTGCTCCTCTGTGTCAGTGAATGGATTTCCTGATTCTATCTTTTCCCTCTCCCAATTTTCTTTAATCTCTCACACAGTAAGCCCTGGCTGGACTCCTTAAAGACTAATTAGACTCATTCATTTACTCTGCACAGCATGGCATTGCTAGATTACCAGATCCACAGCAACAGGATGGTAGAAAAATCTCATCTTTAGCTACACCTCACCAACCGGGATGTTGCACCTCGGTGGGTCGGAATGCAACCGGTCATTAAGGTATTTTCAGATTTAAATTAGAGGGATTTTCTCTCTTTTTAAGGAGAAGGGTAATTAACCTCTAATACGTTGCTTGTCAATGCCTTGTCTCTGGAAGCGGCAGCCTGTGAAACCCTTACTCGGACCTGTTTTCTCTCTGCTCATATAAAGGGACCACATTGAAGGAACTGGGTTTCCTCCTGCAACAGTCACTGGATACAGCAAAGCCATTAACTTTAACTAAGAGCTACACACTGAACTACAAAACCCCTTTCTGTTGAATGTTACAACCAGAAACAGAACACATTTATGAGCAGCATCAGTTTCCTCCTCCTACCCCCACATCCCTCCTCCCTCTGCCCCCACAATCCCAAACTCCTGGAAGTGCTGAAACAGTAACTCAAACTTTCCCTTGCCAAATAAAATGCAACCTCCTGCCCGCCAACTTAATAATCAGCATTAACCCTGCTGGCATTTTCTCACCATTAAATCTCCAGACTGGCAATGTGCATTCTCCTGTTTCTTTTAGTTATCAATGTGTTCATTTTTCAATAAATATTTCAAAAAGATTCTTCTTCCGAAAAATATAAATTGAAAAGGTAAGGGTTATAATGGTAAAAATGTTTTTTAAAGAGAGTGCTAAAAGAAAATGTTTTTCAAAAATGTCTTTAATTGCAAAGACATCTTGAAAACAGAAATGTTATTAAGTGTAATCTGTTTATGCTGTCAATAAATGTGATCATTTTAGTTTTTTCTCTTAAGATATCAGGTTTTTTTAAAATCTACTGATTTGAGGATTTTATAGAGCAAAGAAACCCATTAAAGGAAACTTACATATGTTTTCTTAAAAAATGCTACAATATGTTTTCTCCACAACTTTGGCTCAATTGCAAAAAGAGCTCCAGTAATAAAAATGGAAAATTAAGATCAATGGATATAGATTCATGGATATAGCTAAAGATTTCAAACTATGCAGCCAGAATCATTGGAGGCAGGCCAGGGTATATCCATGGAAGTGTCATACTTTGCAACAATACAAAATTTACACACTGTTGCTTCTACTTTATCTTTACATTTCCCAGCATTCAACAAGAAGTAACGATAAACTAATGTATTAATCTGGCAACTCGGAGAACTTACAAGTCGGACTCAAGAGAATTTTAACCTTTTTTCCACTACTTCAACATTGTTCAGAATTAGAAAGACTGAAAGAGACTGAAGGCCATGGATTTTATGTCTTATAATCTATCAGCACAATGCAATATTGTATACAATATAAATAGCTTCAAACAGGGTTCCACATGGTGACTTTATTATAAGATACTATACTCGAAATGCCACAAGGTAAAAGGCCAACTCGTAAAAGATGTAGCGCATTAGGCCACTGCAGGAGTCATTTTCTTTGATAAAACATTGTTAAAACCTATGAGTATATCAAGTAACTGCAGCAAGTGCAACTAACGTTTACTGAATTGAATTTTTTTATTATTCTTAATTCATCATATTGAGACCCACAAAAGAGATAACAGGGCCCTCAATCTTATCAGCCTGGTTAAGGAAAATCTCCCAATAGTTTAAAATTCAATTTATAAGTTGAAAACAGGTTTTTCCAAGCAATATAGTAAATGCAAAATAAACCATGCCCTGTGACCTAAATCCATTTGTTCATCTCAGCTCAAACTGGGACATTACCTCTGCGCTGCAAAAAAAGATACACAAGACAAGAGGGAATATTGTATAGAACATACCAAGTGGGATACAGATAGACTATGACAGACACACAAATATATAAAGAATGAGACAGTATTAACAAAACAAAGTATACAAATCATAATGAAAATTCCAAAAAAATTTACACGAATTACATCACATAAACGGGCAGTAAAGACAGCTCTCTAGAAGACAAATGCAAATCACTGACACATGGAAAGAGGTAAATGAACCGAACACAATATAAAAATGACGTAGAGTGCACAGTTGCCGAAATAGATTTAAATATAATTTGTGAATAACAGGGTGAAAAAGAATGATACACATACATAAAACCACACAGAGGTACATTAAACAAAATGACAGAATCAACCAAAGTAAACCTCATTCAATACAACAACCTAAACCACTAATTGTATGTTTAAATAACTGTGTGCAACTTTGAATGAAACAATAAAACAATATTTTTATGTGCATCCCCACTAGAACTTCTCGAAACTGATTTTTTTTCACCTCAAGGAAAATTATTGAATTTGGGAAGAGTCATTGAACCAAGTTTAAATTTTAATCTGGGCATCTTTTAATTGTTTCCTATTTTTTTAAATGAAGAATGTGCATATTTCATCTTTGCAACTCAAATACAAATTGAGCTGGACTATTTTAATCAATGCCACAATTAATCATGCAAATCTCTGGTAAAAATGTTTGGGGAGGAAACGATAATATAATAAATTGGTGACGACAAAGGGCTGGGAAGGAACTGTTTAAAATTACTTGCGGCACATAAGAGGTCTGGAAAAATGTGCTGAGGTGACCCCTGAAATCGGAATGCCTCAATTCAACCCTCTTGCTGCAAATTATTAGAAACTTTCTTTCACCTTAAAAATCAAATCAAATTAATCAATGTTTTGATTGCAGAATGGCTCATCGTTCTGGTTTGTTTTTCAAATGAAAACTTTCGGTATCTTCTAATCGATTCGCGAAGAGGTGTGTGTACATAGGGTGGGGTGCACACAAGATGTTGGAGTCTAAATGTTGCGCTATTTTTTTTAACAAAAGAGTATTATTAATGTTTGATCGCGTTAATAAGTAAAAGCAAACGAGCATCCGTGCTAGAATTGTCACATATAGAATGGACTATATATCCAGGCAAAGGGCACTTGGAAAAAAATATATGGGAATATATGGGATTGCATAGATCAGACAGTAAGTAACACGTGAAGAGGTTTGACTGGCAGTGTATCTGGTGCTGGGCAGCCCGGGCCCAACCTCAGACTGACGGCTCCAAGTAAGTTTCACTCAAACTTTAGCGCCTCTCCCCGCTCACATGAACAAGAGGCGCCGCGCCGCGCCGCGCCGCATGCACAACTGTGAAGCAATTCGCATGCTTGCATTAATCGGTTCAAGATGACACCGCTCTCGCTCCGAATTTAATTTCCACCACCGCGGCACATTTTTTATAAAGAAATGCACTTTAAAAAAAATTACAGCCCATTTAAAGTAAACCCCCTACGGGCGGTCGACTTTGCCATCCAGGTACCTCCTTTATATGGTATAAATTGGGGAGTAAAACGAAGCTGCCCGGCGGCGAGGGCGGGGGTAGATTTGCAGCGCTTGATCACAGAGTCCCGGCCGCCGGGGAAGCGCGGGAGTTGGGAACTCCTGACGGCAGCTTTGGACGCGGGCAGAGCCGAGAGGCGCCAGTCAAACACCCCACCCCGCGTCTACTGGGGCCGAGCCCCAACTTTTAAACAGAGAGAGCCCAGGCTCTGAATGCACCCATTGCCATCCAATGCATTAACTCATGTCCATGTCCATGTCACCACAGGCTGCCATAAGCACGGATCACCTGAACACGCTCTCCCCCGTCTGCCTCGGGGATCACAAGTAATGGGACCAGTCCCGCTAGTTTTAACATGATGATTTATGAACCCCCACCACCCCCCACCCCCCTTTTCCTCCAGTGCTCACTCACTGGAGAGCAGCATCCCCACAGGGGTTACCACAAGGTAACCCAAACCTATGCAACCAGTCGTTTCCCAATTCCCAGCAGTGATTTCTACATGAAACACAGAGAGGCGACTGCGGTGCAGCCGGGCCCGCGTTCGTTCGTTCACTCACTCTCTCTCTCCCTCCCTCCCTCCCTCCCCCCACGGCCCAGTCCAGCGCCTTCCCTTACCTGGGGTTGGTGCTGTTCCAGTAGACGGCGTACCGGTCGGCCACCACTTTGCCGGGCTCCTGAGACCAAACACACATCCAGAGCAGCAGCAATACGGCGAGTATCTCCGTGTTGATCATGGCTGCGGAGAGGATGAGAAGAACCCGCCCTTTAAGTCTCTCTCTCTCTCTCTCTACTCTTCCAAAGTTACAGCTTCAGATGCCCGCACTCAACCAAATGTCTTCAGATAAATCAAAGTCCAGAATCGGGGAGAGAGAGACAGAGTCCAAAGTCCAAAACTGCAGCAAGAAATACCTGTAACTGTGCAAACCACTTCAAGGCAACAGAGAGAGGAGACCTGATGGAGATATTAATTCATTGGAAGGCAGTGGTCTGTGAAATCAAATAAAACAATTACGAATCCCCGGACTCGCTGTCAGCGGGGCATGGGGTTGGAGCAAAGTTCTGTAAAACGAGGTGAAGTCCGCAATCTGTATGCAACTGGAGCAACAATCAGCAAAAAATAAAAATAATAATAATAAAGTCGGTGCAGAGAGAGAGCCTGGAGTAACGGCGTGGAGAGAGCTGGTGGTGGTGGTGTGTGAGAGAGAGAGAGAGATCGATGTTTAAATTATATGTGTTCAGTTACTGGGAGTATAACAAGACCGGCTGGAGATTCCCGAGGCGACAGCATCCAGTCAGTCAGTCAGTCACAGCATCCATCCATCCCCAATACCCCCCCACCCCACTGAAGATGTGGTTTGAAGAGCTGGAACCAGGAGCCGCCGCTGCAGCTTTGCACTCGCGGCACAAACCCTCTCTCTCTCTCTGCAAAGACCGTCCAGACAGCGGCAGCCGGAGCGAACACACGCCCTGCCCTCGGCGGATGGGTTGGGGTTGGGGTTTGGTTTGCGCCCCTCCCCTGTCGTGCTGAGATGAAGGAGCGGCCAGGATCCGAAGAGCAATCCGAGGCGAGCCTTGCAGGGCGAGAGTGTGTGTGTGTTCATTGACAGTCTGGCGGCTCCGGCTTGTTTTGGGGGGCCGGCAGGGGAGGCGGAGCAGCCGGAGGGAGGGAGGGAGGGAGGGAGGGAGCGGCTTGGGTTGTGGTGGGCGGGGGCTGCAGGGGAGGGGAGGGGAGGGGAGGGGAGGGGTGGAGCACCAGCTCCTGCCCCCCCCCCCCACCGCCGCCCCTCTCTGCTACTGATAGGACAGCCCGGACACCACCCCCAGCCCGTCTACACCAATATGTGCAACTTGTCCAAGCGCGGCCAAGTCACAGCGCTGGCGGCGACGCCGGGCCGGGCCGGGCTGGGTGGAGGTGCACACACTCACTCACACACACTCACTCTCACACACACCCATACACACACCCACCCTCTCCCACACACACTCACTCACACTCACTCTCACACACACCCATACACACACCCACCCTCTCCCACACACACTCACCCACCCAGACTCACACTCACACACACCCCCCCCCCCCCCCCACACACACAGGCGGTTGTCACCTCGCATATCCGCAGCACCCCCCTTGCATTGCATTGCATTGCATTGCTTTCCCTTACCTTTCCAGCATGTTCTGCACAGGCCGCTTCAGTGCGTCGGCAGCAATTGTGGCCCATCTGATCTTCGCCAGGACCATCTGCCTTGGCAAGGATCGCGCCTTGACTTCATGATGAGAAACCTCACCTGTTTAATAAACAAGCTCGGTGGTAAAGAATGTGCCGTTTGCGGCTTGTCCGGTTAGATCGGCGGCTGCTTTACCAAGTGCGCTGTGAAAATGTAAGGCTCGCTCCAATGCATGAATGAATGAATGAATGAATGAAGAGTTGATGTTATTTGTCCCACATCATTAGTTATAAATCCTTTCACAACAAAGTCAAAGACCAGCAGCGAGGCATTTTTGCAAATGATTCTCAGTTGTCACAACACCCAGTTTTGCTCCAACACACGCAGTCTATCGGATTTAAGGAGGATGAGTGTTGTTTGCCCGTTTCTTGCACGTTGTGCCTGCACTCTCCGCTCCCTTGTTTATTCGGGAATGCGAATCTGTCTCTCCCGCTCAGCCAGTCCCTGTGATTGCATTTACAATTCGGAACCGCTGCTTAGACAGCTCCAACACTCCACCTGGCGGCGTCGCCACTTACTACACACACACCATCTCCAACCTGGAGAGAACACCTTTCCACAGGCACCGTCCAGATCATTAATTTCATCAGACACTTCAAATCGGAATATTCAACGATATCAAGCCAATTTACATCTCCACGGTGTCGCATGTAAATCGGACAGAAATACGGTTCTTTCCTACCTTTCTATTTGTTTGAAACTTGCTTTAAAAACATTGAACTCTGATGAAATGTCACTGAGCTGAAATGTTTATTAATTTATTAGACAAGGACCGAATTAAAATTGTAGATGGAACTAAAGTACATAGAGCCAGTTTTAGTAGAGCCATTGATCAAGCTGGTGGACATTGATAGCCTTGATGTGACCATCAAGCACTGATTTGAAATGACTTATTTATGCTGATGCAAAATCTGTCTGGCAGCAACAGTGCCCATCAAAAATGCAGCCAAAGATCTGACCATTGACTATGATTCAATACATATTGAAATACTTTAAGGTGTGGGGGGAGGGGGGAGGGGGAGCATTTAATGGGAACCTGAAAGACAACCTTTTTACACAAAGGATGGTGGGTATAAGGAAGGAGCTACCAGAGGAGGTATCTAATATAGAAACCCGCTGCAACCAAAATGACATCTCGCATAAGAACGATAACAGTGAGAGGAGATGGAATAAGCTCAACACACATGAGACTGGCGTACAGAACACTGATCAGAATTTTGTCTGCTAATGGGTCCAGGGCACTCCCCAAAGCCGATTTCTGATTCACCCAGTTTTGTGCAATGTAGCTGTCCAACAGATCAGTAATGGCCACCGAGGTAAAAAGACCAAGGGCTAGGTTGAATTCTCCTTCTACTATTAGGTAACCCAAGTATGGTGACAAGCCAATCCTTGCCATACAGAGTAAGTTTGGAATTGTCCATGGATTTTCATACAGCTCTGGATACCCGGCGCCGGCCGCTGCTCTTTCCTCACCCTCCTCTGCGGCCCTCGGGTACAAGCATGGCTCGGCCGCTTGTCTCTTGGGGGCGGGTTTGCCGGCTCTATAGCAGCAGGAGAGCCAGGCCTGGTGCCAGTGGAAGGAGCCTGGGCCTGGACGTGACCGGGTAACCGTGAGCCTGAGGTAGGCCAGCAGCGGCGGTGAGGCCAGGCGTTGGTGGAGGTGGAGGCCGAGGCCTGGGCCTGGCGCTGAACCAGCCCTCGGCTCCCCCGTCCCCCTTCCTCTCCCCGGCCGGCTCAGCGCCTTCCTCACGCAGCCCAGAGTCCAGCGGCATCGGTGCAGCAACATGCTCTGGCCTCCCGAGGGCCGTCAGTAGGATAGCTGCCGCCGTCTACCCACCACACTGAACATCCCTGCAACGGGACAGGACAGGACTGGACTCTTCCCCCCCCCCCCCCCCCCCACCCCCCGCTCCACCAATGGTGGCTGCCTGCCGGGCAGCAGGTTGCTATGCAACCTCCGTTAGGCGGCGTCCAGGCTGACAGAGCCCCCCCCCCCCCGGGCCTAATACGGGACAAGAGCAGTCCCATAGGGGACAAGCCAATTTAGCCCAAAATACAGGATGTCCCGGCCAATTAGCAACCCTAGCGGAAGGCCCCGACACTGTAAGCCCCGACGCTGCAGGTCCCGACAGTTTAGGTCCCGACACTCTAGTTTCCGACATTTTAGCTCTGGACAGTCTAGGTCCGTTGGCCTGAGCGCCGCCTAAGGGAGGTTGCATAGCAACCCACCTCCCGGCCCAGGAGGCCGCCATTGGTGGAGCGGGAGCACGTGGTCGCTGACTGGGTGAGGTCACATAGGGCGCGGAGCGGTGACATTACCTTGTCCCGTATTTGGGAATGAGATAGTTGGCACCCCTAACCACAACATCTAAAAGACATTTGACTAGGTACATAGATAGGATAGGTTTAGAAGGATGTGGGCGAAATGAAGGCAGGTGGGACGAGTGTACATGGAGCATGTTGGTCGGCGTGGGTAAGTTCGGCTGAGGGACTGTTTCTCTGCGGTCTGAACCTATGACTAAATGGAACAATATAGCACAAGAACAGGCCCATCGGCCCACCATGTCCTTGCCAAACACAAATTGCTGGAGTACCTTACCGGGTCAGGGAGCATTTCTGGAGGACATGGATAGGCCACATTCAGACGAAAGAAGGGTCCCGACCCAAAACGTCACCTATCCATGTACTCAAGAGATGCTGCTGAGTTACACCAACATTTGTTTTGTAAACCGGCATCTACAGTTCCTTGTATTTCATTGTTGACCACAATGCCAAATTAAACTAATCTCCTCTGTCTGCATGTGAACCATATCCCTCAATTCCCTGCATGTCCACGTATCTATCTAAAAGCCTCATAAGTACCACTATTGCAGCTCTCTCCACCACTACCCTGGCAATGCGTTCCAGGCCCCCATCATTCCCTTTGTAAAAATTGTGCCTTGTACATCTCCTTTAAGCTTTGCCCCTCTCAGCTTAAAGTTCCCCACCCTGGGGAAAAGCTTCTGACTGTCTACCTGATCTATGCCTCTCATCATTCTATATAGACAATAGACAATAGGTGCAGGAGTAGGCCATTCGGCCCTTTGAGCCAGCACCACCATTCAATGCGATCATGGCTGATCATTCTCAATCAGTACCCCATTCCTGCCTTCTCCCCATACCCCTGACTCCGCTATCCTTAAAAGCTCTATCCAGCTCTCTCTTGAATGCATTCAGAGAATTGGCCTCCACTGCCTTCTGAGGCAGTGAATTCCACAGATTTACAACTCTCTGACTGAAAAAGTTTTTCCTCATCTCCGCTCTAAATGGCTTACCTCTTATTCTTAAACTGTAGCCCCTGGTTCTGAACTCCCCCAACATTGGGAACATGTTTCCTGCCTCTAACGTGTCCAACCCCTCAATAATCTTATATGTTTCGATAAGATCCCCTCTCATCCTTCTAAATTCCAGTGTATACAAGCCTAGCCGCTCCAGTCTTTCAACATATGACAGTCCCGCCATTCCGGGAATTAACCTAGTAAACCTACGCTGCACGCCCTCAATAGCAAGAATATCCTTCCTCAAATTTGGAGACCAAAATTGCACACAGTACTCCAGGTGCGGTCTCACTAGGACCCTATACAACTGCAGAAGGACCTCTTTGCTCCTATACTCAACTCCTCTTGTTATGATACTTCTATCAGCCTCTGACATTCAACAGAAAACAATCTGAATTTGTCCAACCTCTCCTTAAAGATAATTCCTCTAATTCAGACTGCATTCTGGTAAACCTCCTCTCCAAAACTTACACATCATTCTGTAACGGGGTGACAGAACTGTGCAAAATACTCCAAGTGTGGCCTAACCAAAGTCCTATAAATCTGCAACATTACTTCCTGACTCTTATACTGAATGCCCCGATGAGAAAGGCAAGTATATCATACACCTTCTTCGTCACACTCTCTCTTTGTTTTGCCTCTTTCAGGGAGCTGTGGGCTTAAACCCAAGATCCCTTTGAACATCAATGCTGCTATGGGCCTTGCCATTAACTGTATACTTTCTCCATACATTTGATCTAAATTGCAATGTCTTACATTTGCCCGGATTAAACTCTATCTATCTCACATTTCTCCGCCCATTTCTGTAGCTGATCTAAATCCTGTTGTATGCTTCGAAGGCTTCCTCACTGTCCACAATTACACCAATTTTGGTGTTGTTTGCAAACCTAATAACCAACCCATCTATATTTAGTTCCAAGGAATTTATATATATAAAATAAACAGATGTCCCAGCAGAGAACCTCTACAGAATTCCACTTGCCAGAATAACACATTTCCATCACAACCTTCTGCCTTGGATCCCATGCATCTTAATCTTCTGGATCAGCATACCATCGAGGACTTTATCAGATGCATAACTAAAATCCATGTAGACAACAACTACCCTCATCGCTCATGTTCATCACATCCTCAAACAATTCAATCTCAAACACATGACCTGCCAAAGACAAAGCCATGCCCACTGTCCCTAAGTAGCACATTCTCTTCCAAATCTGAATAAATCCTATCCTGAAAAATCCTCTCCGATTGCATCCCGACCACGAACGTGAGGCTCACCAACCAATAATTTCCAGGATTTAGTACCGATTTAGTATTTTCCCCCAAACCCCACACATATCCTTAGTCAAAACTATCTTAAAACTTATGGAGTTATGATCACTGTTCCTAAAATATACCCCCACTGAAACCAGCAAGGTTCGCTTCTCAATTCAAGGTCCCGTATGGCAATTCCTTTAGTTGATTGCACAGTCTTAGTACCAGACTAGTTGACTTCACACATGCCAGAGCGATTCCTCTATTCAATGTGTCATGATGTGCCAGATGCACCTGAGAGATGCTCGTTGGTAAGGAATAGCTTTGGATGTAGGTTTTACTCTCACAATCTTGGTGTGCTCTCTGCAGCAGTGTCATCAGGGTTCTCAAGCAAGCTCCTTCTGCCAGCCCTGCCCATATTCCTGTGCACACACACAATTAACCTTGTAATGCATACTCCTTGGGCATATCCCTATGGTGCATGCTGCCATTCTCAGGACTGAGGGACTTAAAGTAAATTTGCGTGATAATACATTGTCATATCAAATGCTTACTGCCAGTTCTCCAACTTTTGGCTTCCTGTTTTGATGGACGAAAAGTGAAGAAAGGGCAAAATATATTGTTTTTGGTGTGAAGAATTACCTGAGACAATCAGTGGTTGCTGTAAATGTTATGTATCATGTGAGGTTGAGATTTAAATGTTAAGAAACAATATCAGATTGTCAAGAGAACACAAAGTGCTGAACTAACACAGCAGGTCAGGCAACATCTCTAGGGAACATGGATTCAGACTCAGAGTCTGATGAAGAGTCTCGACCCGAAACCTCGCCCATTCCTTCTCTCCAGAGATGCTGCTTGTCCCGCTGAGTTACTCCAGCTTTTTGCGTCTATCTATGGATCGTTGACGGTTCTTCAGACTGATCCCAACCCTGACCATTGCCTATCCATGTTGTCCAGAGATGCTGCCCGCTGCGTTACTCCAGCACTTTGTGTCCTTTTGTGTAGACCAGGATCCACAGTTCCTGGTATCTACACTTCTTCAAATTGTCAAGAGCTCTCAATCACATCTGTGATACAATCTATCCACAGCAATACTTCTTCCTTAATTGACGTAAGAGCCTGAATGAATGCTCTTCCTCCTTTTGTCTGCCTCTTCTGTATAATTTCTCTTTAATGTAATTAATTTCTCTTAATCATAATTTAAAAAATGATAGGCACATTTTCAATTATAGTTTCTTTTAGTTTTCAAAGTTATTGCTGGAGATTGTGTTTTTGGACCTGAAGTCATGTAACACATTCAGTGAGAATTATATTCAAGAGACTTACCCTGGCATGTTTTCACTGTTAGAAATGCAAAACATACATTACGATCAAAAAGATATGAAAAATAATGAAGTAAACTCAGGGAATTCAAATAGTAATATTTAAGAATAGTTCTTCGAAATCCTTCCAGCCTGATACACTTCATGTATCTTGACAGCAGCACAGATGTTGTGTCACTTACATTTAATTGGCCTGGTACCTCATTTTGAAGATTACAGTTTCTTGATCCACCCCAATTTATACATAATTTACTGACAGTACTTGAAAAAGAGCAGAGTTCTCAACATTTCCCGCCTCTAATATCTAAAACAAACTATCGAATCACTCATCAAAATGTTAAATGAACAGTGAATGTTGCATTTGTCTGTTTAAAATAAAAATTATATGTGAAGAATGTTGGGATAGTCCCAAACACAACAAAAGCTTTTTTCTGTACCTCGGTATACATGACAATAAACTCATAAAAAATATACAATTATGTGCTAATTTCAATTTGCATCTTTATTTTGGTAGAGCACCATGTCGAAATTGTGTTACCGAGCATTGCTTTGATTTCCAAATAGTTTTGTTGATTGGAACTCAGGAACTTTTTGTATTATAATTAGTAATTGAATCAGACAAAGCCATGCTGACTATCCCTAATTAGCCCATTTTCGTCCAAATGAGAGTAAACCCTATCCCACTGAATCCTCTTCATTAACTCTACTTCCCTTCTTAAACAAAGGAACAATATTGGCTTCTCTCAAACTGCCCTAGCATATTAGTATTCCCCACACTGATCTCACTTGTCCTCCATACCACTCTTCTTGGTGAATACAGATGCAAAGTATTTGTATTTGTACTTCGTGTACATCCTCCGACTCCAAGCATAAATTCCCTACTCTCCTTGAGTATTGCTACCATCTCCCTGGTTATCGTCATGTTTTTAATGTACATATAAAATGCCTTAGGATTTTCTTTAATCCGACTTGCCCTTCTAATTGCCAGCTTGAATTCTCTAAATATTCTGCAGTATGGAATGTCACACAGCACATGCAATGGGTACCTGTTTATTGAATCAAGAATTCACCAAGTTTTATGGTAGCAACATAAGTCGATGAGCCACATTTCAAACTCCCGTCCTGTATTTGTAAATCGTGAAGGGATTGAAGTAATGCCCAGTTAATCTGGAAGTCATCAGCTTGCCATTAAACTTCAATATGCAGTTTTAATTAAACTTACTGCATTTTCTGCTTTTGGGTTCTCATTTCCAACAAAAAGGAATATTTGTAGGTATGTACTTTGAATTAGAAATCCTATAAATCTAGTGTGCACTTATGGTTAGTTGCACTTATTCTTAGCAAATTAATTGATCAATAAATGACAATGTATTGCATTTAAGGGTAAGAATATTTTTTAATTCTTAAGCGTTATATAGTTGGCACATTACTCCCTTTCAATTGTTTGGATGTCCTTATTCTATTTAATTTACAAGGATTCTAATCAGAATTACTGAAATACTGATAGGAGCAGGTATCTATTCAGAAGTATCTGTTATAAAAATGGTTTGTTTTAGTGCACATAACATTAATCATATTGGATCAGACTCCTAGCAGTCCTATCTGTATAAAGTGTTAACGCGCAGACAATTTTCACATTTTTCTGATCTAATCAAAGGTTTCAATTTAAACCCAAGTCTCCAAGATAGATTCAGCTTGAGTCTCCCATAATTCTATTATTTTGAATCATTTTTACCAATAACAATAAATACAGAGCAAACATTCTTTTGGCAGCCATCTACTGATCTACAATTATTATTTCACTGTGGCTCTTGTCTATCATAAATGTCATTATGGATCATGAGCAAGGAACACATCAACAATTGGCGCCTACACTGAAGGCCATTGCAACCACAGAAACCAAATAAAACCTGCACAAGAAATGAAAACAGTATATTTTCTAAACAGTAGAATATACCACGTAGTGATGTCAAGGATGTAATCAAATCCCAGAACAGGATGACAGCTATTAACCTTTGGAGCTTCAGTCTTGTGGTTTGTGATGTCATTTGAACCACTTGATTAGATTACTTCCTTGTAATCACTGTATTTAAAAGGCTCTCTAATTGTAAAGTGGGTCCCAGGGCACTCTTCATATCTGAACTCCTTTATGTGCTTTCTATTTTGTTTAGCATGCAAGAAGATCTGACATAAGTTTGGATTTTTTTAAGAAAAATATTTTCAATCTTTGTTTTCAAAAACTTTTCCAAAAGGCAGTCAGTAAAGGCAAAATGCACCCAGTTAAGATACAAAGGGTCACAAATATAACAATATATTAATATTGGACATTAAAAATGCATCTATTTACTATTGTTGCTGTAGGCAAGGATGAGTACTAACCAAGTCAACAAGTTTGGAACCCAAAGATAAAAAGTGATTTTCCTTACCATATTGTCATGCAGGATGTGGGCTTTGCTAGCAAAGTCAACATTATTGGTCATCCCGAATTTCCCATAAGAAATTGTGCTGGGCAAGATTTTACAGATAGAGTGACGGGTGCCTGGGGTGATGCTGGAGGTAGATATGATAATGGCACTTAAGATGCTTTTAGATAGGCACATGAATGTGGAGAAAATGGAGGGATAGAGATCATGTACAGGGAGAGGAGATTGGTTTAACTTGGAGGTATTGCAGCACGGAAATTGTGGGCCAAAGGGCCTGCTCCTGTGCTGCTGGTTCTATGTTTTATGCAAGAAGTAGTAACAAAACCCTTCTTGAACCAATACATTCATTTTGGCAAAGGTGCTCCCTCTCCATACTGTTTGGAGTAGGTAGTTCCCTTGTTTCCCCAAAAACAAAAGAATGGGAATATTTCCAGGTCATGACAAGGAGAATTTCCAGGTGGTCTTCTCCTGGATCCAGTGCCCTAATCGAGGTGACAGTGGACTCTGGTTTGAAGATGTTATTTGATCAAGCTGTTGATGTGACATTATGGACATCCAAATTATAAAAGGAAAGGAGGTGAAATGTTGCAGTCTGAGTGTAGAGATAAATAAAAATTACAAAACCATTGCTTGTGGAAATTTTATTAATTTTATTAACCTACTTTTGCATTGAAGCATTTAGGGAGCACGTAGAGAAAGTACATATTTCCCAAAACAGTACATTAGGAGGGACACAATATGAGGTATTTCTTAATCTGGTTGTAAATAGTGACATTGATCAAGTACCTGCTCTAATTTTAGGAGAAAGCCTCGGAAAAGTTGCCAACAGTGGATTAAAGATTACAATTGTAAACCCATCTAGATAAAGGGTAATTTAATTTGAAAAGTGAAATGTCAGAATGGAATTTGGGAAGAGAGGAACTAGCTGGGATATTTGAGGTGAAAGGGGAGTTGGCACACAATTTTAGTGAAGAAGTAAACTGTTTTCATAGCATAATTGTGAATGTAGCAAATAATTACATTCAAATAAAAAAGATGAAATACTGCCATCTTGGAATGTTATGTGTAAATAAAAAATGTTAGGAATCTATTGAAATTGAAGACGGCTTTGAGATTATAAGATAATAATATTGAAAATCTAAATTTAATTTGAGAAAATTAGAATCAATGTGGAAAAGGAAAGCTAGGAGGAAGTATGAGGAACCAAATCACAAGATATTAAAAGGAAGATTGAACTGTTTTGCAAGTGCATCAGTCGGATACAACATCTTCGAGGTGAGGATTGTAACTTTGCAGTTAAACAGAATGTAGCGCAGGTAGATAATATTAGTAAAGAAAGGAGATAAGTGAGGAAGTAAATCCTTAAATGTTCGAGAGCAAAGTAAGGTTATGGTGGCTAAAAATAAACAAATTTCACAAATCATTCTGAAAGCTTGTCAAACCTCAAAGTTATTTAAAGAGTTTACAAACACAGTGGGACAAGGAAACACAGTTGAACAATGTACACGAAGTTAAGGGAAGCCTTTGAAGAGGTTCAATTAGAAGATGATTACATAGAACCAAAGGATAGAGAACAAGGTCTGGGGGAAGGACCCGATTCATAATTAGTGAGAATGAGGAACAATGAATGGGAGTAAAAACTGATTTTAATGCAGTTCTTGAAAATTGTTAGTGTTGCTCTACAGGTTTCCTTTCTACAGTCACATCCTCTCTCTGGAAAACTCAATCATATAGATGTCTTCCTGGAAGAGAAAGTTGATTGAGATGAAAATAGCAGATATAATTAACTCTTTAAAAGACCAAAGGATACGACAGAAATGGGGATATCAACATTTGATTCATTTGGGTCCAAGAAAGCAGTCTCAGTATTGTGTTAAAATAAATTGTTTTGTAAGCATGATTATGCAGTAAATTAAAGGCAGTATCTCAGATTGGTGAATCAGGTTGAATTATATAATTTAAATCTTATAGTATATCGAAAATAAAAGGCAAGAGACAGCAGTCTTCTTCTTCTTGCATTTGAGGCAGCAGAAATGATGTAACGCCCTCCAGGCGCTATAGCCAGTGCAATGTGCTGTTGTCAAGGGCCGTGAGGTCTACCCCTCCACCAGGGGGACGGAGGACAGTGCAGTCGAAAATGACGTGCTGCGCTGTTTGCTGGTCTGCTCCACACACGCAGGCTGCTGATGGACGCAACCCCCAACGATGCATGTTGGCGTTGAACCGACCGACCCCTGTGTGGAGCCGGTTCAGGGTGACCCACTCTTTGCGGGGCATGTCCGAGCCGGGTGGGGCTGTGGTGTTCGGTGCGACAGTGAATTGAGGAGGTGGCGACGCCTGTTCCCAGCTGGTTCTCCATGCTCCTAATATGTTGAAACCGGAGCAACAGAGGGTCGCTGCATGACAGGAGAAAGGGTGACGAGATGACAGGCGTTGAGGTCCCAGTTGCTGTGAATCCTGGAGAGGTGGTGCAAAGGATGTTTGGCGTCCGATGTGGCCTTGCACACCAGCCTATGAGTGAAGAACTCTCTGCGAAGCTTGGCGGGTGCGATACCTGCGAGCACCGGCAGGAGATCCGTCGGAGTGGGGCGTAGAGATAGCAGTGAAATTATAAGAACACTGTGGAGGAATCAAGAACTAGAGGGCATGGGTTTAAGATGAGAGAGGAAAGGTTTAAAAGGAACACGAGGAGCAGTTTTTTCACACAAAGGGTGGTGGGTGTAATAGAACAAGCAATAGAACAACAAAAGAAATGTAACAAAGGTATAATGCAGCGTCTTTAGGATGCTCTTTGATATGAGGAATAAGTACTCTTACCTCCACCTCATTCGGTTTATTCCCTTATTATACATAATATTCTTTTGCATTACTCAGATTTTGCACTACAAATTTGTACCATTCACCGTTCTGATTCCTCCTTGCATTTATTGTTGTATTTATCATTGCTGCATGTATACTGTTTACTCTATGAACAAGAAATTTCATTGCACCCTGGTTCATATGACAACAAAACGAATCAAATTTTAGATGGAAATCTAATCCAATCTTCAACTAAGATTCATCTGCAACTTCCATTTCTGGGTATTTAGAGTCCTGGTTATAATCCCTGATTCTTGGGCAGAGTTTAAATATTTCTCACACCATACAGAGTATGGTTCCAAATCATTACTAGATACAATGCCCTTAAACAGGACCAGGTTGCAGACTGATCAGCAGAGATTACAGCTCAGGAGGTGTCTCCACACAACAGCCACATGTCAAAACTACAATACTGTGATGAGGACGTATGAGAGATCATCCATTCGTTACGTTTGCAGTTATTCTTTACTGAAGGCAGGTAAATTTGTATTAATTAGCGGAGGGAATACACTATGCCAAGCCTGGTTAGAATTATAACATTATGGGATGGCAAAGTATGAGAATATAAAGAGAAAGGAAGATAATGATTAAGTACAGAACAGAAGAAGAAGAAGAAGAAGAAGAAGAAGAAGAAGAAGAAGAAGAAGAAGAAGAAGAAGAAGAAGAAGAAGAAGAAGAAGAAGAAGAAGAAGAAGAAGAAGAAGAAGAAGAAGAAGAAGAAGAAGAAGAAGAAGAAGAAGAAGAAGAAGAAGAAGAAGAAGAAGAAGAAGAGGAAGAGGAAGAAGAAGAGGAAGAAGAAGAGGAAGAGGAAGAGGAAGAGGAAGAGGAAGAGGAAGAGGAAGAGGAAGAGGAAGAGGAAGAGGAAGAGGAAGAGGAAGAGGAAGAGGAAGAGGAGGAAGAAGAGGAAGAAGAGGAAGAAGAGGAAGAAGAGGAAGAAGAGGAAGAAGAGGAAGAAGAGGAAGAAGAGGAAGAGGAAGAGGAAGAAGAAGAAGAAGAAGAAGAAGAAGAAGAAGAAGAAGAAGAAGAAGAAGAAGAAGAAGAAGAAGAAGAAGAAGAAGAAGAAGAAGAAGAAGAAGAAGAAGAAGAAGAAGAAGAGGAAGAGGAAGAGGAAGAGGAAGAGGAAGAAGGAGGAGGAGGAGGAGGAGGAGGAGGAGGAGGAGGAGGAGGAGGAGGAGGAGGAGGAGGAGGAGGAGGAGGAGGAGGAGGAGGAGGAGGAGGAGGAGGAGGAGAAGGAGAAGAAGAAGAAGAAGAAGAAGAAGAAGAAGAAGAAGAAGAAGAAGAAGAAGAAGAAGAAGAAGAAGAAGAAGAAGAAGAAGAAGAAGAAGAAGAAGAAGAAGAAGAAGAAGAAGAAGAAGAAGAAGAAGAAGAAGAAGAAGAAGAAAAAGAAATAAAATTGTAAGACATACAAAACTGGTATGACTTAACGGCGTGTTAGAAAATAGAAATGGAAAGATTCACAAGACTATAAGATAAATGAATAAATGAGTTAAAGTCTGGTCAAAAGGCACCAAAGAAATTGGATCAGGGCCAGTTGTGTGAGCTAGGGAGCAGGGTATTGGAAGTTCTGGATTTTTTGCATTTATTATAAAACTGGAGGCAGTTTGACAGTTCTGGCTCAGGGAACACTTCAGATGCTTTGCAACTGCCGAAGGAAATGGGGCCTGCAGAATGTACACAAGTGCTTGGGAGGGCTTTTCCAATTTTATTGATTGAAGCCAGGCCGATATTGAGGCAGACTGATAAAAGAATTTAAAATTATCGAAGTATGGGTCAACCGATTACAAGTTGTGTTACCTGAGCATCAGGTGCTGGCAACCCTCAGGATCAGAGATGACTTTGGGTACTTGGCCATCTTCCTGTAAACATACTGAACCAGCTGGTATTCCTTGGTACTTAAGGGGTGGTCGGCATGATACCGAAACAAGATCTGGGTATAAATATAGTACAGGCCATGGTGGTTGATTTTCAGGGATCCCTGGCAGAAGAAATATGTTTGGCAATCAGCTCTGTGGGACATGTGGGTGGATTTCAGTGGTGGACAGGAATGAAGTTTGATGCTACTGAATACCACTCCTCTTAAAACCTCATAATTTCTCCACGAGCTGCATTTGCCTGCACTTACCTGCTGGGCTTCTCAAGGCCTATATTTCTCCTTGCAGGCACCTCAAATCTAAAGCAAACAGTTGCATAATATTTGAAATCCAAAGTTTTTGCAATCCGAAGTTTTTGGCTATGAATATTCCAATCACTCTGGGCTGTGGGTAATAATTGGGCTCCAGTTGGGTTCTTTACTTTAATCACAGGCAATCACAGTAGCAGGTAACTCAACATGCAGTCTCCACATGTCCTCCTGGGGACTTACTGCGCTACACAAAATACATCCCCAATACAACAATTGCAGGTGGGAACTAAAATTAATGTGTAGCGTGACTGACACAAAAATCTTTTAGAATTATCTATTGTAGGATCTTACATTAAATTATCTATTATAGGATCTTATAGAAACATATATAATATAACATTCTCAAGGGATTGGACAGGCTAGATGCAGAAAAAAATGTTTCCAATGTTGGGGGAGTCCAGAACTAGGAGTCACTGTTTAAGAATAAAGAGTGGACTATTAACGACTGAGATGAGGAAAAACTTTTTCACCCAGAGAGTTGTAAATCTGTGGAATTCTCTGCCACAGAAGGCAGTGGGGGCCAATTTGCTGGATGTTTTCAAGAGAGACTTTAGATATAGCTCTGAGAACTAACGGAATCAAGGGATATGGGGAAAAAGCAGGAAAGGGGCACTGATTTTGGATGATCAGCCGTGATCATATTGAATGGAGAAGGGCCGAATGGCCTACTCCTACGTCTATTTTCTATGATTCTACATTTCTATATTATGCAACAACAACAATAATACAATTAGTAGTTATATAACAATAATTATAGCAACAATAACAACAATAACACTATACAATAAGCACCAAGGATGCAATACAATAAACTGTAGCAGCCATAGAGAATGGTCCGGGTCGTCGAACCCTCAGATTGGCCAACAAGGTCACGTGTGAGCGCGACCGTAGGGATTGGTCCAGAGAGCGACATCGCTGATTGGCCAGCGTTGTCATGTGCGCTTTTGGCGCCCAAAATGTTCAGTTCGGCGAAGTCTTCGAAGAAGACAGTAAGTTTTTGATGGTTGTCCTTTACCTTGTTGTTTAACTTTGTATTCGAATATTGCGGCTGCAATAAACTTCTTCTACAACCAACAAGTTTTCGGACTCGCCATATTGGTGACCCCGACGTGATCTGGACGATCACCGACTATGCAGGAACACGACGCCTCGTTGTTGAATGCCGCGCCTGGCACACCGGAGTTAAGCGCGGTAAGCGTTCACCTTCCGTTGTTTTGGACACATTCACCGCAATCTTGGTTTGTCCACACCGAAGCCCAATTTCATATAAAGAACATATCGGCCGACTCGACGAAGTATTACTATCTCGTCAGCGCTCTATCACCGGAGACGACCACACGCGTGATGCGGTTCATCGTTAATCCGCCTGCGGAAAGCAAGTACGAGGCAATGAAGAAATTGTTACTGCGAACCTTCGGGTTTAATAGGCATGATTGCGCTGAAAGACTTCTGCACCTACCGGACCTCGGAGATCGACGGCCGTCCGTTCTCATGGCCGAGATGATGATGCTAGCCGGTGAGCATACGGATTGCCTCATGTTCGAACAGGCATTCCGAGAGAAGCTTCCTGAGGATGTCCGACTGCTGCTCACGGATTGTTCTTTTAAGGACCCCGAAGCATATGCAGCGAAAGCGGACGCGCTCATAGCGGCTAAAAACAAGGCAAGCAGTTCGATCAACAAGGTCTCGACATCAGTGACCACGCCACAGCGACATCAAGATGGCGCCGCGTCTCCCGCCAGTTCTCCGAAAGCCCGCCAAAAAGATCCGCACAAGCGCGGCTGGTGCTATTATCACCTACGATGGGGTAGAGAATCCCGCAACTGCCGCTCACCTTGTACCTTCGCGGGAAATGCCTCGGCCGATCATACATAGGGGCAGTTGCGATTGGCCAGAACCGACGCCTCTACGTCCACGATCGATTCACGGACACAGAATTTTTGGTAGACACGGGAGCCATCGTCAGTATAGTGCCGCCGACCGACCTCGAAACTAGAACGGGTAAGACAGGTCCCACCCTCATCGCGGTTAATGGCAGCCCCATTCGCACTTTCGGTATACGGAAGATGTCCCTTGTGTTAGGCCTCCGCACGTACGAATGGCCATTCATCATAGCAGACGTCAGACAAGCGATCCTAGGCGCAGATTTTCTCTGGGCTTTTTCACTGGTCCCTGATGTCCGCGGTAACGACCTCCGACCCTCCGCCAGCGAGGAGCCCGTCGCTCCGACAATCGCCTCCCCGCCCAGCCCTACTGTCCAGGCCGTCGTCGCGGCCCCTGACTCGTATGCTGAGATCCTGGCGGAGTTTCCAGAGCTGCTCATCCAACGTTTTGACACGCCTTCGGCCAAGCACGGCGTGGTCCATCACATCCGCGCTCGCAGAACTGTACGGTTCCAAGTTACAACCCACTACTGCATACCACCCCCAGGCAAATGGACTTGTAGAAAGGTTCCACCGTCAACTTAAGGCGTCCCTCAGTGCAAGGCTTGAAGGCCCGGACTGGGTAGACCAACTCCCCTGGGTTCTTCTGGGCATCCGGACTGCTCCTAAGCAAGATCTCGGTGCGTCGTCCGCGGAGCTAGTATATGGCTCGACACTTCGAGTACCCGGAGATTTGTTTCCGGAACCCTCAGACCAGCTGCCCCCAGTCCCATCAGTCTTAGCATCTCTCCGGGCACGGGTGGGTTCCCTGGCTCCAGTTCCGACTTCACGTCATGGGTGTCCCATGGTACATGAACCGCCTTCCCTGAAGGACTGTGAGTTTGTGTTTCTGCGAAAAGATTCCCATCGTGCCCCGTTGCAGAGGGTCTATCAAGGGCCGTTCCGGGTTTTGCGTAAGGGAACGGCTACCTTCACCTTAAACATGTGCGGCAGGAGTGAGCTCGTCTCGGTGTCCCGGCTCAAACCTGCACACTTGGATCCGGATCAACCAGTCCTGGTCGGCCAAACCCCTAGGAGAGGCCAACCTCCGTCAGTTCCGCTCAGTCCAGGACCCCCCGTTCCGGCAGTTCCTCCAGGACCCCCCGTTCCGGCAGTTCCTCCAAGTCCGGAATCCCCTGCTCCTGTGGTTCAGGCTGCCCCTCTCCTTACTCGTTATGGTCGCGAAATCCGGCTCCCTGCTAGGTTCCGTACCTCGGGTTCTGGGGGGGGTCATGTAGCAACCATAGAGAATGGTCCGGGTCGTCGAACCCTCAGATTGGCCAGCAAGGTCACGTGTGAGCGCGACCGTAGGGATTGGTCCAGAGAGCGACATCGCTGATTGGCCAGCGTTGTCATGTGCGCTTTTGGCGCCCGAAATGTTCAGTTCGGCGAAGTCTTCGAAGAAGACAGTAAGTTTTTGATGGTTGTCCTTTACCTTGTTGTTTAACTTTGTATTCGAATATTGCGGCTGCAATAAACTTCTTCTACAACCAACAAGTTTTCGGACTCGCCATAAAACTAAGATTACAAATGGATGCCTGCCCCACCTATCCCTCTTAAACCTAGAGGTAGGCAGTAGGCAAACACTTAAAATACTGACCTATTTTACTTTCCAACAGTCCACCCTTTGTTGAAAGTTAAAAGTACTAATAATAAGGAAGAACAAATGAGATAAAATGTAAAAAGAATCTTTCTCAGTTGAAGTACAAACAATATAAAGCACTGGATAAATTGAGGCATTGTAAGAAAATTAATTACCAATGTGTAATATTAAAGTGATATAACCAAATTGGTAAAAGATAAATGAACAAACTTCAATTCCTACAATTCATGATAAAAACATTAGATGCAAGATAAATAGTTTTGGGTTAGCTGCTTTCGACTCCGGTAGTGTTAAGTTCAGTATTCCCAGAATAAAGGGGAAAATGTTAATCATCAATTAATTTTCTCATATTTTGATCATTCCTATTTAACTCTGATGTTGGTTTACAATGGTGTTTGGAGCCATGATTCTCTTAGATCAGCTCATGTTTGCACAAAAGTCTGCTTATTTTAAGATAAATTAAAATACCTCCAGTCCTGCATTCCCTGTTGAACTCTGCCTTTTAAACTATATTGCTTTCTTTCCTTATAACAAAATATATCACTTCACAATTCCTTATATTAAATGTGAACTGCTATTTGCTTGTGGATTATAGAACACAATAGCTCTTGTGTTCTATTTCAATCCTCCTCACTATTTACCTTGTAGGGACATAGGGATTGGCTGGGAGAGTTCGAACCCTCGGATTGGCTAGCGAGGTCACCAGGTGTGCCAGTGCGGGAGAGATAGTCAGTCTAGCGTTGAACTCCGTTTAGGTAAGACGTTAGGTAGTTGTCTACAGTGAATGTTGCGATTGTCACGGAGTTTTTGGGCCATGCAATAAACTTCGTCTGCAACATCCATCCGCTATCAGACTCGCTACATTGGTGACCCCGACGTGATCAACGATCACAAGAGCATGTCGCAGGTAGGGGCGAACAGTGGGCAGCCGAACGCGGGCGGCGTTCACCTACCCCCGTTCTGGGCCCATCAACCGCACCTGTGGTTCGTGCAGGCAGAGTCCCAGTTCCACCTCAAGAAAGTTGCGGAGGACCAAGAGAAGTTCCACCATCTGGTAAACTGTCTACAGCCCGAGGTGGCCGCGCGGGTGGGACGGTACCTGACCAACCCTCCCCAAACCGAGAAATACGAGGGGCTCAAGAATCTCCTGCTGAGGACCTTTGGCTTTAGCCAAAACCAGCGAGCCCTGAAGCTCCTACATTTACCAGAGCTAGGGGATCGGCTATCGTCTGTCCTGATGACAGAGATGCTAACCTTGATCGGCGACCACCAGCCGTGCATGATGTTTGAAGCGGCATTCCGGGAGAAATTGCCCCGGGACGTCAGGTTAGTGTTGGCGGACGTCTCTTTCGAAGACCCGGTAGCGTTCGCAGAGAAAGCCGACGCGCTCGTTACGGAGGGCTCCACACAAGACGACTCGGTAAATTGGGTTTCGAGGCCTAGCAGCAACCGGCTGCGCGGCCAAGATGGCGGCGCATCGGCCGCCATTTTACAGACAGCTCACCAAGACGGGGCTGCAGCGCCTGCCATTTTGCAGCGGGCCCAAGCAACAGAGCCGCACAGGCGCGGCTGGTGTTTTTTCCACAAGCGGTGGGGCAGTGAAGCCCGAAATTGCAGGGCTCCGTGTTCCTTTCTGGGAAATGCCTCGGCTGATCGAATATAGAGGCAGTCTCGATCGGCCGCAACCGCCGCCTCTATGCCACAGATCGAGGTACCGGCACCGTTTTTCTGGTCGATACGGGAGCGGTCGTTAGCATCGTGCCTCCCTACGGCTGTGAAGTTCGAGCAAGCAGGAAGGGTCCGCAACGGCAGTCCCATCCGCACCTACGGCAAGAGGGCCATGTCCCTGTCCTTCGGGTCCGCGACCTACCATTGGGATTTCATTGTTGTCGACGTGGGCCAGGCCATTCTGGGCGCGGATTTTCTCTGGGCTTTTTCATTGGTCGCAGACGTCCGCGGGAAGGGCCTACAACCCTCAGCTAGCAGTATGGAGCCTGCTACTCCTCCACCTGCCACCCCACCCTGCCCGTCGATCCAGGCCATCACCACGGCTCCCGGTCAGTTCGCTGCGGTCCTCGCCGACTTCCCGCAGCTCCTCGTACAGCGGTTCGATGCCCTTTCCGCTAAGCATGGTGTCGTCCACTTCATCCCTACCGAGGGGCCGCCCGGGCGCGGCACCTACCTCCCGACAAGCTGGCCATGGCTCGGGAGGAGTTCCTGAATTTGGAACGACTGGGGATTGTTCGGCCTTCAGACAGTCCGTGGGTCTCCCCTTGCATATGGTCTCTAAAGCATCTGGGGGGTGGAGACCATGCGGGGATTACCGGCGTCTTAACGCTGCCACCCGGCCTGACCGCTATCCGATCCCTCACATACAGGACTTCTCAGCCAGCCTCGAGGGCGCTACGGTTTTCTCAAAGATCGATTTGGTGCGGGGATATCATCATATCCCTGTCCACCCACCGGACATTCCCAAGACGGCTACGATTACTCCGTTCGGTTTGTTTGAGTGGTTGTGCATGCCGATCGGTCTCAAAAACGCGGCTCAGGCATTCTAGCGTCTCATGGGTCATGTGGGTCGCGGATTGTCTTTTGTGTTTATTTATCTCGATGACATTCTGGTTGCTAGTCGTTCGGTCCCAGAGCACCTGGTCCACCTTCGCACTGTGTTCCAGAGGCTACAAGACCACGGCCTGATCCTCCACCCGTCCAAATGCCAGTTCGGCCTGTGCTCGGTGGATTTCCTGGGTCACCGGGTCACACCGGCCGGTGCCACTCCCTTGCCCGCTAAGGTGGACGTCGTCCGCTCTTTTCCCCGCCCTACCACCATCAAGGGCTTGCAGGAATTCGTGGGCATGGTGAATTTTTATCACCGGTTCATGCCTGCGGCAGCTCGGATCATGCGCCCCCTTTTTCAATGCCTCGCGGGTAACCCCGCTGAGTTGGTCTGGTCCACAGCTGCCGAGGCGGCTTTTGACGCGGTTAAGCTGGCCCTCGCCAATGCCACCATGCTCGTGCACCCCCGCTCCTCTGCCCCCACGGCCCTGACGGTGGATGCCTCAGATGTGGCGGTATTTAGGTAGTTAGGTAGTTGTCTACAGTGAATGTTGCGATTGTCACGGAGTTTTTGGGCCATGCAATAAACTTCGTCTGCAACATCCATCCGCTATCAGACTCGCTACAACCTCTCTTATAAATTTGGTGTCATCTGCCAATTTTGAAACGTTACTGAAGTGCATCCAATGGCCTGAACACTGACTCCTCGTTAATGCCACCATCTACAATCTGGACAACAACCATTTATCACATTTCTCTCTGTTTTGTACTTGAGACACATTCTGCCACTGACCATTTTTTAAAGGGTTCACTTATCCCAGCCGGTTTCTCATTTGGGATTTTTCCCAAACACTTTCTGAAAATCCATCTGTACAACATATCCTACATTCTTTTCATCAAGCGCTTCTATTACTTTATTCAGAAAATTCAACATGGTTAGTCAAACATGATTAATCTTTCACACAGACGCGATTGCTCTCCATTACTAATTCATATTCTCCAGGTATCTATTAATTTTTTTCTCTGATTACACTGGAATTTAGAAGGATGAGGGGGGATCTTATTGAAACGTATAAGATAATTAGGGGATTGGACACATTAGAGGCAGGAAACATGTTCCCAATGTTGGGGGAGTCCAGAACAAGGGGCCACAGTTTAAGAATAAGGGGTAGGCCATTTAGAACGGAGATGAGGAAGAACTTTTTCAGTCAGAGAGTGGTGAAGGTGTGAAATTCTCTGCCTCAGAAGGCAGTGGAGGCTAGTTCTTTGGATGCTTTCAAGAGAGAGCTGGATAGAGCTCTTAAGGATAGCGGAGTGAGGGGGTATGGGGAGAAGGCAGGAACGGGGTACTGATTGAGAGTGATCAGCCATGATCGCATTGAATGGCGGTGCTGGCTCGAAGGGCTGAATGGCCTACTCCTGCACCTATTGTCTATTGTCTATTGTCTATTGTCTATTATAGTTACTTAACTGCCAAAGTTAAACTGGCTATACTCAAATTGCTGAAAATTTGCTTGCACCATTTTTTGAGCAAGATTGTCAATTTGTTTTTCTCTCATCTTCTAACAACCCTTTATTTATAGTATAGTTTAGAGATACAGTCCCTTCGGCCCACTGAGTCCGCACCAACCAGCGATCCCCACACATTAACACTATCCTACACACACTAGGGACAATTTACACATACACCAAGCCAATTAACCTACAAACCTGCACGTCTTTGGAGAGTGGGAGGAAACCAAAGATCTCAGAGAAAACCCATGCGGTCATGGGAAGAACGTACAAACTCCATACGGACAGCACCCATAGTCGGGATCGAACCAAGGACTCCGAAGCTGCAAGTGCTATAAGGCAGCAACTCAACCGCTGCGCCGCCGTGCCGCCATCTAGGGAGAAATTAAATGTAATGGTAAATTATTTTGTAGTCTCCATCCTCATTCCCTCTGCAACCTTAGATAGATGCCGTAAAGACCAGATGATTTATTTACTTAAAACAAAGCCAGTATTTCTAGTATGTCAATTTTAAACCCTTCATTCTGAGATTTGGCAATATTATATTCATCTTTAAAGGCAAATAGAACAAATACATAAGCAGAGGGAAACTATAAGCCCATTTGCTTGATGTTCATTGTTTGGCAAAAGTCCATAAGCCAGTCGGTTAGAAAAGTTTAATATAAACAAACCATGTCAACATTGTTTTATCAAAAGGTAAATCATGTTTGGCAAACTTGCTAAAGTTGTTTTTGGATCTAACAAGCAGCGTTGATAGAGGAGAACCTGAGATGTAGGTATCTTGATTTTTTAAAAGGCATGTGATAACTTGACACACAAAAGACTGGTGCACGAGATAAGGGCTCATGATATTGGGGAGGAGGTGTTAGCATAGATTGAAGGTTGGTTATCACGTAGAAATGGGTCATGTTGAGGCTGGAAGGTTGTAACTAGGAGAGCTTCCCAAGGATCTGTTCTTAGCTGTCCATTATTTACCCTGGAGAGAGAGCGCAGGGAATAAAATATCAAAGTTTTCCAATGACATTAAAATAAATGACAAGCTTTCTATGGTGTGGAAATTTGGACTCAGCAGCAAAATATAAAAAGATGGAGTGAATTGGTGAATATTTGGCAAATGGAGTTTTTGTGGAAAAGTGTGAAAGAGCAATCAAAAGACAGAATATTTGTCTAAATGGAGAAAAATTGCAAATGAGTGTTGCAGAAGGATCTTGGTGTTCTTGTGCACGAATCACAATAATTTAGAAACCAGTGCAGCAAATAGTTGGGAAAGCAAATACTATTATGGCCTTTATTACAAAGGGGTTAGAATTTATAAATAGGGAAGTATTTTTACAACTGTACTGAATGTTGAAGTCATACCTAGAATACTCTGCACAATCTTTGTCCCTTTGTCCCTTTACTAGTGTTTGTTGCAGGCCAAACGAGTTAACCAGGCTAATTCCCAGGATGGGAGGGTTGTCCTATCACAGATATTTTAAAATTATGACTCTATATTCTGTAAGATTTGAGAAGTTTTCCCTCATTTGGAAAGCAACACCAAACCAAAGAGCTGCAGTTTGGACATTTTAAACGAGAGACTGGGGCTGATAGCGGAGAAAGGCTGCGGTCAGATTAACAAAGGATGTCACAATCCGTGGGTCCTAAAATGGCCGCAGGACCTCGTGACCAGCCACAAAAAGTAAAAACCTTACAACCCAGTCTCTAGGTTTTCTGCAAAGCCACGGCCAGAACAAAGGATGGGTATTGGCCATGCAGAAACCTACGAAACCAGGTCGGAGTCCAGACACTGGGGTGCTGACATCAGCATACTCACAATGCCCCAAGCCGACCTAAACAGTTCATCTCGGTGAGGGGGCACAATAGCCCTTAGAAAACTACCTGGTAGGTGATGGGAAACCAGTTAACACCCATCACCTCACAATGAAATCCCAATTAACACCGTCTGGCCATCCCCGGTATCCCCGAACATAAGGCAGATCAGAAGAAAACTCATACATATCTTTTTGAACAAAGAGATTCCAAGATCTGGCGGGAGATAGGACGGGTCAGAAACAGTATAACTGGCCACTACTTTTGGGTGAAAAAGGTAAGTCAACTGAAGTCAAGAAGAAATACTGGAAGAAGAAGCTGAAGGGAGAAGAAAACCTGCAAGGAACGCAAGCAGGCAAGAAAACGAATGCAGGAGGAAGAAAAGACAGGCAAGAAGAACGGATGCAAGAGAGAGGAACAGGCACGCAACTCGAGGAGAAATACTGCAAAACGAACAGCCAGTAACCCCAGTAATAGCCCCATGGTGAGCATGCACCCCCAAATCTGCATATCCTGGACATAGTTTAGTGTAGAGGGGAGGGTGGTTTGAATAAACGTGGGTGTGTAAAGGAATGTGTGTTGGTAAATTTTGCGATGTGTCGTACGTTCCCCATCTTACAGTCGTGTATATGTCTTGTAGAACTGTGTGTGTGTTTTATGATTCATAGTTATAAGTATTCATGTGATTCGGTATGTGTTTTATAGACATGTCCTATAGAACTGTATAAGTATTCATGTACAATAGTCCCAAGCGCTAAATAAAAGCCTTTTCATTTAAACCCTGGTTTTCAAATCTGGTCTGGTGGAATTTTTCTGCACTATAAGAGCTCCTGCATCTAAGTCCAGTGTCTAGAACCGTAAGGGGTGAGTGGGTCGAACCACTCAGGGGGAACCAGTGTGCGCGGCCTGGTCAAGGGATCAGAGCAAGGCACGGGGACCTTAGGTCGGGCGAAAGCTCGGCGCAGAAACCCCTTACAATTCTTTATAAGATTGTAAGGATGGACATTGAGATGCTAGACTGAGGTGCATCGCAATTTCTTCTCGCAGAGTATGACGAATCTCTAGAATTCTCTACCCTGAAGGAAATGGAGGCAAGATTACTGGGGAGGAAGTAGGATTGGAGAAGAAGTGACTATGGAGAACTGGATTTGCTGGCAACTCCAGTTCTCCATCGTCACTTCCTCTCCAATCCTGCAGAGCAGCAATGATTATATTGAATGGCTTGACAGTTTTGAGGGCCAAGTGGCTAATTCGTACTCCAATTTTCTCATGTTCTTGTGCCCATTAAGTATTCCAGCCTTAATATCTGTTTCTTATTTACAAACCTATGGAAGACTTCCAGGTTCCTATGATCTCATTAGCTGTTTGCCTCTCTCTTGTTTCCGTCAGCCATCTTAGTTTACTATATGCAGCCTAGTTTTCATTTTAATTATTCTTCTGATATGCACAATATACCCCCTTTTTCATTTCCTTTGTCATCCAGGAAATTCTGACTTTGGGTTCTTCTACTTTTCCTGCTGGTAGTATGTACCTAGCTGGTATGAGGAACACCGATCAATTACAGTATTACCCATCATTCTTTGTTTCTCTTCTACTTGACCATCCCACATTTAAATTTGCTCTAAGTAAGGCATTCTAGTTTAAATTGCTCCTAGCTCTTCATTTCTAATCTAAACTCTATGACCTAATGATTAAATTTCCCCAAATATTCTTTCACCGATATAAGGTCCATTTCACCCATCTCATTCCTCCAATATTCAACCTATCAATGCCACATTCCTTATCATATTTAAATTGTACAGGTCAAAGTGGTTCTCCTGAATCTATTTCAGACAATTTGTTTCCTTCTTTGCCCTTTACTCTCACATTGACTGAATCAATATTCTAGTAATTGAAGTCAACTGGTTTGAATTCTTGCATCTGGCTTTTTATTGCAGTTCAGGCAGCCTCTCCAGTGAGAAACACATGAGTTAACATTTCAGGTCAACGATGCTTTATCAGAAGTGGAAAAGGGAGGAAACATATGTGTTTTCATTTGCAGGGTTGAGGAGGAGCAGAAAGGATAAAGGGAATGTCTGTGATAGAGTGGAAATTGACTAAGTGACTCTATTGCTTCTGGACTCATTTAATATTGGATGCAAAGTCAACAGCTGCTCAAAAATTGAAATAAAAGAGAACGCTTGAATTACTCTGATAACAAATATGTAGAGGAAAATAAATGAATATCAGAACTAATGAAAGATGAGGTGCTTTCCCTTGAGTTTTGTCGAAGTTTTGTCGGGCTTTATTTGAACAATGTAAGAGGCCAAAGATAGAGAGATCACAGTGGGAGTGGGATGGGGAATTAAATTAACAGATGATTGGAAGCTCAGGGTTGTCTTTGGAGGTGTTTGGCAAAGTGGTTGCCCAATATGTGTTTGGTTTCTTCAGTGTGGAGGAGAGCACAGCATAGACACCAAAGGTAAATTGGCAGAAGTGTCAGTGAATCACTGGGTTATTTGGGTTCTGGATGGGGTGAAGAGACAAAGGGGCAGGCATTACATTTCCAGCAATAGTGCGGGAAAATGCTGTATGAAATGGAGCTGTTGATGGAAATAGGTGAGCAAACCAATCACAGGGAGAACAGTCCCTTCAGAATTCTGAGAAGGGAGGAAAGGGAAAAATGAGTCTGATGATGGAATTTTATTTTTAATTCAGATTTCTAGCTTCTGCAGTTTTATACTTTTCTAAAACAGATGATTCATTTTTATAATTGCTCTTACCAGGTGGACTCCTAGACCTCCTAGAAGGTGACCGCGTGGGTTTTCTCTGGGTGCTCCGGTTTCCTCCCACATTCCAAAAACGTGCAGGTTTGTAGATTAATTGGGTTCTGTAAATTGTCCCTAATGTGTAAGATGGAACTAGTGCAAGGGCAATCACTGTTAGGTGTGGTCTTGGTGGGCCGAAAGGCCTGCTTCCACACTGTATTTCTAAAACTAGAGGATGTTATGGGGCTAAATTTAACTCTACCCCTCATGCCTACTGGAGCAGCTGGGTGCAAGGGTTCAATCTCATGTAGTCAAATGCTGCTAACTGGCTCTGTCCTGACCACTGTTTTTAACAGCTTCCTGTTGCCAGCCAGGAAGCCCCTTACCACTTTCCGAGCAAGCAAATCATTTTTATTTACATTTTCACACAGGCAGGGAATTTCAAGAGTACTTTCCTGGCAAACTATTTTCCTCAATCACAACAGGAAACTGTACTATGCTGTCCTGAACCTCCTCCATTGCCAGAGTGAAGCCATGCAAACTGTAGGAACATCGCCTCATATTCTGCTTGGGTAGCTTAAAACGCAATGGTATGAACATTAAATTCTCCAATTTAATGTAACTAACCTTCCCCCCCACCTCTCCACACCCCCCTGTGCCCCACCTAGACTCACATTTATTTCATCCCTTCCCTTCCCTTCCCTTCGACCGACATTCCTTCCGCTAGTTTCATAATTGGCAACTCTTCAATCCTTTAGTCTCATGCCTTCTGTCTTTTTGCCTTAGTCCAACCATCGGCCTATCAAAATCTCCCCTCATATCCCTATCCATATCCCCATATCCACCTAATACATGCCAAGTGTAGGAGAGAAATGCAGATGCTGGTTTAAACCGAAGATAGACACAAAATGCTGGAGTAACTCAGCGGAACAGGCAGCATCTCTGGAGAGAAGGAATGGATGCATTTCGGGTCGAGTGAAGAACGGTCTCGACCCAAAACGTCACCCATTCCTTCTCTCCAGAGATGCTGCCTGTCCTGCTGAGTTACTATTACATGCCAAGCTTTATAATAATAATAAATAATAAACATTCATTTTTTATAGCCCTTTCCCAGATGCTCAAAGACGCTTTACAAAAACAGTCAAGACATAAAAACAAACAAACGAACTGTCCTGACGGGGAAGCGGCGAACAAATAGCGCCAGCTCCTCCCCCTTTTCCTTCCCCTCCCCTTTTCCTTCCCCTCCCCATCACAATCAGTCTGAAGAAGTGTCCCAACCAAAATCGTCAGCTATCCAGGTTGCTGCCTGACCTGCTGAGTTACTCCAGCGCATTGTGTTTTTTTCCTTAAACAATATAGACAATATCCATTAAAACATATTTGCATGTTCTTTACAGTTTGTATCATTTGCAAACTTAAATATACCATTCTCAGTCATTCAGTAATATAAATTGTATTGTAACTAAGTCCAGTATTGCCCTCTATGGCAGATCACTGGTGAGCCTCTGCTCTTTTCACCTTTTGGACAATATTAGTGGTTAAGGCTGATCCCTCACTAAACCAGTCTGACTGGCAGACATATATTTCTGCCCTTGATCACTATCCAACAGCGTTACTACTTAATGTAATAATTATAAATAATGATCCATAAAACCCAAGATGAAACTCACTTTTGTGGAGTTCAACAGCATGTATTAGCAGACAGAGAATAATCCATGCAGTTATGTAGAGTTTCCCTTTGTAATGCATAACTTGTATCAATCAGAGGCCATGTATTTTGAGCTTAAAATGCTTTGTTGAGATTTGCAAGATTAACAGATTGATTCTTAGGGGAAAAACTGTTTAGTCTGTTTGGATTTTGAATAGTACGGTTAATAACAAATCCATGTGACAGTAAAATATACCAGCAGCTGCTTATTGGAAAGTATAAAATTGTTCTGTGTCATGTTGTTCAGTTTGTGCCTTACCTTTGTATTTATCTTTAAATCTTTTCAAGTAAAGTAATAAAAGAGATTCTTGAATAATTGGATGATTTTATAGCTTTGTACAGGCATCTTGGTAATAGTACAATCCACTGATGTATTGAAGAAAAGTGGACCCAAGGGGATGACAACACTTCTAAGATCCTTGAAAGTGAATTAATTGAGAACTTCAGCACTGGGACATCCTGATTATAAACAGCCTTTTGTCATTCAAATTGATTCTGGGAGATGTTTCTGGCTGGATCAGAATAATTACGAGAAGATTTTAACTTATTTAAATACAGGACAATATTGGAAAACGGTGTTGCTGTTGAGCATAAGAGAAGTGGAATTTATTTAAATAGGGTTGATACATATAGTTCATAGACCATAATTCACTGATAATGATTTTAATCAACATGAATAAAATACACTGGAGTTTATGGAATGAATTCCTATTCTCTCTTTGCAGCAACAATAGAACCAGAATTGCAGAAGACCCAGAAAATCTACAACCAGTACTCCTCAGCTCTTCTGACAATTTGAAGGGTGACCATGAGAACCTCAATGGGAATCAACACACACAAAAATGTTAACTCTTGGTGGAGTATCATCAAACAGTGAAGAGCCAATAAAGTGATGGATGGATTTTATTTAAAATTGACAAGAATTTCTTCATGCTTTCAGCTTCATGCTATCTCCACTAAAGGTGTTTAGGGAACAGCTACACTACACACATCTGCACAAAATATATTCCTTAAGGAGACTGCTCCTGTAAAGAGGTACTTACAGAAATAAGCTGCATGGTACAACTCCCGAAAAGGGCAGAGCTGTTTTGCCAGTGGCAGCATAAGCAACAGGGAATATGAATTTTCATGTCTCTTGGACATTTCAGGCTAGGGCTAGGAACATCTGCAGTGATTCACAACTTGCAGCACAACACCGTGATAGCAAAGACACATGGCTTCTCTGCTCTGACAATTGAATTTATCTGCATCTCTCTGAGATGAGATGAGAAGTCATCAGGTATATATGGATGGCCAGATCTGTGGACGTTCCTATGAGGGAGGGGGCCTTGAACACCCGCATTGAGAGAAAAAAACTGCTGGAGGAACTCAGCAGGTCTGGCAGCATCTGGAGAGGGAATTTCCAACATCTGCAGAATCTCGTGTCTCCATTTGCGAGCATTCTCGTTTGCTTTAATGCATCGGTGAGAAACTCAATATCTTCTGGAGCAGCAAGGGATTTAACTCCCTGATAACTAGTTAGTTCGTAACCCCACCCAGGATATTTTTAACATCAAAAAATAGATGTCATTTAGAAGGATATATATAAAAATCACAATAAAACAGTGCAAGGATTGCTTTACATTCATAGAGTTGTTCAGTCTATAAATTCTTAGTGGTATTGGCTCTATACATTTATAGTGTGAGCACGTTTTGTATACAGAGCACCACTGCTAGTCATGTGGCCTCCGAGGATATTACAAACTTCAAGAGTTTGAGAGGCTTCTGCACAGAGCATAACCTCTTCGTCTAGTGGCAATGACTGCAGTCCTTCCCCACAAAGCATTTGTATTAGTTGTACCAAGCTTCAGTGCATCCCTCAGCATGAAGTCCCACCATCTGTTGTACTGAAAGACCAACAAGTAACGGCAGACCAAATACATTTTCACTGAGTTAATGATCATCCAACAACACATCATGTGTATCTGGGTATGAGTCCCTGGAAACAGACCGTAGATCGGAGAGTCCTCTGTTATGCAGCTGCTTGGAATGAACCTTGACAAGACCATTGCATCCTTTTCCAGACCTTCTTTACAAACGCACTGTCTGCAAAGTGGGGTGGCAATCATCTTGCCTTCATCACAGCTGTTCCTTAAACAGGGTACATCGGGAATGAGAGTCCAACCGTACAGGATGGATCTGACCGGGAGGACCTCTCTATAGTTTAGAGGAAGTAACTGGGAGGGGTCCACATATATTATTTTTAAAAATAGTACTTAATCAGTACCTGGCTGCAGGATTCTGGTTTACCACCCTCAGGTAGTTCACATTAGAGTAATCGGCAGATAGCACCAAACTTGTATCCTACTTTCAGACTTTTATTCATGAATGTCTTTCTACCTGTTTTCACAACTTGCTCTTAATAACCCATCTCTGTCTGCATCAGGTATGTGATAAGCTGTTCACTTCAAGTATAAGCATCTTCTGGGTTTTATTTGTTTACCAACATTAAATGCAATCTTTTAGAGTTTAAGAAATATTTACATCCCTTTACCAGGGCAATTTTTGGAAAACCTAATTTTTACGCTATCATGTCCAAATATCTGGATATTGAAGAGAGAGAGAGAGACAGAGAGAGCAAGAAAATCAGACCATTGCGCTGATATTAATATTCAGTGGTTTGTGCAATCCAGTTTATATGTACCCTGGCACGGCTGATACAATTGTTTGTCGATTTTTATCTACCCATGAGAGTTTAAGACCATGTTAACCGAGTATCTACAGTGTGTCAATACCTCTGCTCACTTTGCCATTCATATTTAATAAAGTTTTCTGTCAGTTTATAGCACAAGCTGCAATCAAGCGATAGTGTTTTTATTTTATGGTTTTCCAAAGTCAACAATGGATTGGTGATGACACATATGATGACTAAAGAAACAATATGAACAAGAGCATTCTGACTGTTCTCTAAACTTGCTACCACTGAAGGAGATATCCCTCTTTTTTAAAGGGAATGGGCACAATCAATGAACTGCTTTTAACTGCAGTAAAAACAGAATTATTAACTCAGGTTTTCTTTGCAAAGATGTCACCTGACCTGTTGAGTGTTGCCAGCATCTTATATTTTTATTTCCAGCATCTAAGTTATTTTTATTTTCACCAAACCAGAATCAATTAGTGCATATGACTCAAGAACTCTTGGAAAACATGGGAAACAATTTTGGTTCTGTTTGGAGTAAAGTCAATTAGATTTTTGTGCGGGCAAGGTTAAGTCAGTGTTACAATTAACGGACAACCTAGTGTTGTTGAATATGATCAACAGATCGACATGTTGTCCAGAATTTATTTAAAGGAAGATAAATGATATTAATTGGGTTTTAAAGGACAGTCATTGGTGTTAAGCATTTTAAAAGGTACATTTCCAAAATTAAACAAGGAACATGGATAGGTGATATTTGTGTTTGGGATGAACAGTCCTTGTTTTTCCAAATGAATGTAGATCCTATCTCTAAGAATCCCCTCAAACACCTTACCCACACTATATTTCCCAGGCTTTTTCTTGTAGCCTTTCTTAAATAGAGGCACAACATTAGCAACACTCCAACTTTCTAGCACCTCACCTCTGGCTATCGATGACACAAATATCTCTACCAGTGACCCTGCAAGGCCTTTGGCTGGGTACCACATGATGGGCTGATCTCGAAGTATAGATCACGTGGGATCCAGAGTGAGCTAACCAATTAGATACAAAATTGGCTAGAATGTCATAAGTAGTAGTAGAGGTGGATACAATTAAAACATTGAAAAGTTATTAAGACAGGGACATGGATAGGAAAGGTTTGGTGAGAGATGGTCCAGACACGAGCAAGTGGGACTAGCTTGATTAGATAACTTGGTCAACATGATCAAGTTAAGCCAATTACTTAATAATCGGGTTTTTTTCTTTGGGGATATGAATCCAAGGTGAATTGCCAACTGAATTCAAAACAGGTTTGGAGGAAGGAGTCAAAGGGTAGTTGTGGAAGGCTGATTTTCTGAATGGGGGCCTGTGACCAGTGGTGTGGCACAGTGGTTGGCGTTGGTCCATGTGTTTTGTTACATACCTTAATGATTTGGATGACAACGTTATTAACGTTGTTTGTAAATTTGCAGATGACATCAAAATTCGTGGTATGGTGGACAGTATGGACGGTTATTTAATTTTACAACGGGATCTAGATTAGTTGGGATGGTGGCAGCCAAAAATGCCAAGTGGAATTCAACTCTGACAAGTGTACGGTATTGCACTTTGGTATGTTCGCCCAAGGCAAGACTTGAACAGTAAATGATAGAGCCCTGGAGAGTGTTGCAGGACAGAGATGTGGAGCACAGATGCATGGTTCCCGAAACATGACAAATTCAGATGGAGGTTGTGGTGACGTTGGCCTTTGACAGACTTACCTTCATTGGGAAGGATATTGAGTACAAAAGATGGGACATCGTGACGCAGGCGGTTGGTGAGACCACACTTGGTGTGCAGTTCTGGCCACCCAGCTATAGGAAGGACGTCATTGTTGGAAAGAGTGCAGAAGAAATTCACCAGGATGTAACCTGGACTTCAGTTGCAGGGAGAAGTTGGGTAGGCTGGGACATCTTTTTTCTGAAAGAAAGGACAGTGGAAGAGTGCAATGGACAGGGGGGCCCTTTGGTACATCAAGGGCTCTTCTTCTCCACTACCCCCCTTTTAATATACTCACAAAATGCTTTGATGCAGTAACTCAGGCATCAGTGGACCTCCTGTGCTTCATTCAACCCAGCAGGCAAGCTATTTCAAGTCAAGCACAATTTAGTCCTTCCAGGGGGAGCTTGTTCCACTGAGGACACTTGGAAAGCAGCTGGGAGCAGGATTTTTTCTGATATATTTTCCTTCCTTTTTGTGGGGTCAGTGAAACCTAATAATAGTACAGCAGTGAGTCCACTGCTTACGATCTTCTGGCAATAAGTGGTCCCTGTGATAATGAGTCTGTTGTAAGAGCAATCTTGGATGCTGTTATTTTGAAACTCATTTCATAGTTGACTGCCTTTTCTTCATTATTATATCTAATTAACATAAATTATCAGTATTGAACTCCCAACTGGTTTAGCATGTAATTGCAATGTCCAACCAGCTGCAGATCAGGCCAAGAAGTTTTAACTTTTGATCCCACATTTGTGCTGAGTTCGCTGTTGATAGATCAGTATGTGGGAGAGACAGGCTAGTGATTATAACATTAATCTTAGCATCATGGAGGATCAGATACAGCCTTGGTGACCGTCCAGTCAAGTGCATTTTAAACATAAAACACTTTGACGCACACAGAAAATGCATTCGCAAGGTTGAGGTACCACTTTGTTTTGGCTGCTACGGCCGTTCGACAGTCAACATGGTTCCTGATTGCACAACTCTAGGTCTTTTGCTCTTTTAACATTAGAGGTCTGGATTCAAAAGAACAAAAAGTAGGAGCAGCAGTAGTCCATCAAACACTTCGAACCACCTCTGCCATTCGTCAAGTTCATGGTTAACCTTCTTTTTAACATTATTTTCAGCCATTGTTCCCACATCCCTTGACCTCCTAAATGCCCAGAAATCCATTAATCTGTGCTTTCAATGAACATAACAACTGAACTTCCACAGTATTCCAAAAATTCACTATCATTTCCGAAGACAATTTTTATCTCAGTGCTAAACATCCTTTCTCTTTTTGTTAAACTTGGCCATGATCCATAAATCATCATTAAGAAAAATATCCTTCCCCCATCCAGTCTGTATAGCACTTGAGGAATTTTGTAAATGTTGATGTGATCTCAACTCATTCTTCCAGTGTCTAAAGAATATCGCTCCAATTCTACTGAATTTCTCCTCCCAAAGCATATTTAACATCCCAGGAAACTGTCCAGTGCATCTTTGTTGCATTCCTTCAATAGCAATTACATTATACTTTGGCCAAGGAGATCAAAGTGTTACACAATAAGAAACATACATTTTTCTCAAGCTCAACAGTAGTTCATGGCACATGAACACAATCCTGCGATCTTTCCAGTCCTGCGTCTGCCTCGTATTAAGGTCAAGAAAGACAAAAGAGCTCTGAAATCATCCTGGGCCCATTCACTCACAGCCATTCCTGATGGGACAAGATAGCTCACACGTTGAATCTTACAGCGATTTCACTTTGTCAGTTAATAAATACATTTCCCTCACTTAAGGGAAACAGAATGCTGACCTAGAACAAACGTATTAAACATACCCTGGCCTGTAGCCTTCTGGACTTAACTTCAAATTCTCCAACATTAGGTAACTCACTCATTAGTCTGAAGAAGCTCCTGACCCGAAACGTCACCCAGCCTTTTCCTTCCAGAAAGACTAGCTGACCTGCTGAGTTTCTCCAGCACTTTGTTTTCTGCATTTTCAGCATTTGCTGTCTCTTGTGTCTCACTTTTTCTTTATTTGTACCAGAACTGCCTATCATTAATTTTCCTCAGTTTTACTTTGACTATTTGTAGTCAGGTATTTGCATGAAGCTCTTGACCATTGGCATCAGTACTGTTGCTATAGGCTGGGTATGTACTCCTTCCAGGTTCCTGAAGTTGATGACCAGCTCCAAGTAAGCGCCGGAAACAAGATTTCATAAACTCAAGATTCATTTTACTTTTCCAGACACGTGCTGTTGCGAATTTTTGCATTCTGTGATGAAATTTGTGAAATTGAAACTTCATACAAGGGAAGATTTGACTGAGCACCTCCACATCGCCTTGAAAACACAAAGGCAAGATGGTGCAAGAGCAGTGACTCTTTGCATGCTGGCCAAAGAGGATCTACGAACAATATTACAATCATTCAACTCTTTTAAATCCTTATTCAACATCTATCAAAACACCAACAATGTTCCCTTTAATCTACTTCTAGGTCTTTCAATCTTACAACCTCCAGATCAATGATCTCCTGACCCGACTCCTGGACCCAAATGGACCCATCCAGCAAAACCTAAAATGAGGCTGACCTTGACCAAAAGGACCTTCATCCTTCCCACCCCATGAAGGAAGATGTATTCCTGATTCTCCAATCCACCTTGTTGCACCCCATGCACTTCTTATCTGTGCTTTCTCTGTTGGTGTAACACTATATTCTGCACTCTGTTTCTTTTCTCTTTTGCATAGCCTGTTACACTCATTTATTTTATGATCTGTCTGGATAGCACGCAGAACAAAGCTTTTCACTCTATGTCACAATATGTGAAAGTAATAAACCAATACCATTGCCAATATGTCAACTAGGCTTCTAACCTTTAAAACCAGGGTGGAGTTTTATGGGACATCCAGCTCCATTGATACTTCATCATAAACCAGTGTGTGTTTCTTGGTCTTTTTATGAGGTGGGGGGTTAGAACGCTTTGTGTGTCTTGATACTCTCAAATTTGTGAATATTGTTGCAGTGGTTTCAAAGGTCGGTTGGATTCATCACTCCTCTCCTGGCAGGACAGCTACACCCCACGCACCCTGTGCATCATGAGAGTGTTGGTTGTGAAAGAATCCCAACCTTGTCACCACCCTAACAAGTAGGAGTATCGTCGTATAAAATTCACTATGTATACTGATAGGATTTATGAAATACAAACAATATCATGCACACTATAGCAAAGCAAATTCAAAATGTTTTTATATTAAACTCTTGTACAACATGGAAACAAAATCTCATCAATAACCATGGTGCTTCTTAAGTTTGATAATGTATCGCAAGGTGCTTTACTAGAAGCATCTGACACTGACCTTGAGATTGAGGAATGTTGGGGCAGCTAGCAGGGGACGTTGGGGTAAATATTGATCTCAGGGAAGGTTTGAGTGGGAAGATTTAGATAGAGAATTGAGCACAGGCATGACTACTGGACATTCTGTCGCCATACATGGTGAAGATCAGAGCTGAAACATCAGAGAACATGACCTGTTCACAGGAATGGTTGAGGTTGCAGGGAGTCGTAAATCAGACAAGGACTTTGAAATTACTGCACTGAGAGATAAGGAATCCCATGGAGGTCAATGAGGACAAGGTTTAATTGAGTAGGCTTAGTGCAAAATAAGAAATATGTGGGCAGAGTGAAATGTTTAAGGGGTAATGTTTACAGAGAAAGAATCCCAGGTATTCTACCTCTAAAATATTAGAACCCCAGAGGCTTTGTTTTTGCTAAAATTTAAATTATTAGATAAAATTAGAATCACAGGAACAGAACATATATCGAACAATACAGCACAGGACAGACCCCTCGACAATGTCTGTGCCGAACATGATGCCAAAATAAACTAATCTCATTAGCCTGCACATCATCCACATCCTTCCTTTCCCTATATAGTCATGTGCCTATCTCAGGCCTTCTAAATGCTACTGTCAAATCTACCTCCACCACTACCCCTGGCAGTCCATTCCTGGCACCTACTGCCCACTGCCGTCTGTGTAAAAAACTAGCCCTACGCATCTCCTATGAACTTTGCCCCTCTCATCTTAAAGCTATGCCTAATCTTTGACATTTCTACCCTGGGAGAAAGGTTCTGACTGTCTACCTTATCTGTGCCTCTCATAACTTTATATACTTATATCAGGTCTCCCCTCCAGCGCTCCAGAGTAAAACAACCCAAATGAATCCAACCTCACTTTATACAGTAACTAATACCCCTTAATCCAGGCAGATTTTTGGTAAAATGGGGTAACCAGAAGTGTACACAATACTCCAAATCCAGCCTAACTAACAGGAGACAGTTTAGTTCATTGGAGTTATTCTGTCAGCATAGTAACTTTGTTAACAATCCCTAATCTGGCACTGTTTTGGGCACACGGACTGGAGGTGTTTCCAGTTGGTGATATTTCAATTGCCTTCAGCAAAAGCAAAGGTAGACATGCTGCAGTTGGACTCAATACTGTTGGCATGAGTTGTAGAGAGATAGGAATAGGCTGACAATTGTGAAGATGGAGGGGCACAGGAGAGGGGTGGGGCATAGGGGAGTTCTTCTCCTGAGTGGGGAGAGAAAGGGTAATTGTGGGGAAGAAAAGGAGGGGGGGGGGGGTGAGTGAGTTTGAGGTTACTTAAAATTGGAGATATTGGAGAATTCAATGTTCATACAATTGGGTTCTAAACTACCTGAGTGGAACATGATGTGCTGTTCCAGTTTGTGTATGGCCTCCCTCTGGCAATAGAGGTAGCCAAGGACATAACGGTCAGTATAGGAATGGGAAGGGGTGTTTTATTTTCATGGCATTCTTCACAAGTAAATATATTGAAATCAGCAACTCTTAATTCAGTTAATGTGAGTTTCTAACACCTCCCCTTCTCCCCTTGCCTGTGCACCACCTGGACTCCCACCTGTTTTCCCCCTCCCACCTCCCCCTGCTACGTTCCACCGTCTGTCTTCACAATCCACAATTTTTCAATCCTGTCTCATCCTTCTGCTTTTATCTCTGGCCTTTGTTCCAACCATCTGCCTATCAACAATGTCCCTTGCCTGCCTGCGTCCACGTATTAACTGCACCGCTTTGTCCTGGCTCTCCAAGCTTTCTTCTCCCCCCTTACAATCCCCCTGAAGAAGGGTCTCTGATCATGAAAATGTCACTGATCATGTTCTCCAGAGATGCTGTGACTTGTTGAGCTATTCCAGCACTTTGTGTACTTTGTGTATTAACCAGCATCTGCAGTTGGAGTCGTAGAGCATGAAAACACGCCTTTCGGCCCAATTTGCCCGCACCGGCCAACTTGTCCCATCTCCCACTAGTTCCACCTGTCTGTGTTTGGCCCATATCTCTCTAAACCTATCCTATCCATGCCTGTCTAAATGTTTCTTAAACGTTACGATAGTAGTTGCCTCAACTACCTACTCCGACAGCCCGTTCCATACACCCACCACCCTTTGTATGAAAAAGTTACCTCTCAGGTTCCTATTAAATCTTTCCCTCCTCACCTCAAACCTAAGTCCTCTGGTTGTTGTTTCCCCTACTCTGGGCAAGAGACTCTGTGCGTCAGTTCCTTGTTTCTACTTTATATTTGTTTATTTGGACATACTCTAAAGTAAAGGAAAAGAATAAAAATGTTTGACCGCAGACCATATATTTCTCCATTTTCAGTAATGATACATAAAAAGACTATCTTTGAATCTTAACTTTTTACAATGAAAATTATTACAATTGAATGTTTGTTTCAACTAACAGCTAATTTGTTTCCGATTGTCCGAAGAAATAGTTCAATAGTACATCTAGTGAGATATCAAAATTACCTCATCGAGATTCAATGTTTCCTTAATAGTTTTAAAAATCATTTTACCACTGTTTAAAAAATTATGCACTGCTTATCTAAGAGTGTTTAAACCTTTTTTTATAAACGTGATTATAAACTGAGTAGGCAGAATCCATTATTATCTAATACTAAATACAGTTTGAATCAATAAAAAGAGATCCTGGCAATATTTTCCAGATGCTGCACAAAGTGCCTCGGTGATAGATGAGGTAATAAATGCACTAATATTATGAGTGTAACAAATAGACACTCATATGGGTCGTACTATAATCTGCAATCATTTATGTTATAATGGATGACCATTTGCACAGCTCCGGAGAATTGAGGACAGGCAGGTCAAATCCTTCAATCAGTGGCTTCAATTCTCCATTACAAAGAAGATGGGTGCATTATTAGAATTAAATCTTACCATTTAGGTGTGAAAACGTTGCCATGGTTGCTGTCTTGCAGAATCTCTGTGCACTTTAAAGATTCCGGAATGCTGAACATAACAATAGCCACCTCTCTTCAATATTGCATAATATCGCAGAATTTCATATCAAGCCACATTCGGGTATATGTGACTGATAGTCATAAGTTTGGTAAAAGGAAGGTTTTAAAGGATACTTTAAAGAAAAAAAACTAAAGAATTGGGTAGGTTTCAAGAAGGAGCTCCAGACTTTGTGATCTAAGCAGGTAAATTCAGGATGTGCACAAAACTAGAATTGGGAGAAGCACGTATTTCAGTCTGGTGCAGGGGATGTTTTAATTTAAAGAGGGGTAAGAATATAAAGGGATTTGAAAGGGAGGTGTGATATTTAATTTAAAGATATTGCTCAAATGGGAGTGACCATTGGTCGATGAATAGAGGCAGAATAGATGTATTAGACTTCAAATTTGGGTAGGGCTAGCACTGTCTCCGATATCCTGAAGTTCGCAGAGAATTCAATGAGGGAGGCCAATCAAGAATGCCTTTGAAAAGTCAAACTTTAAGTCAAACGAGGTTTGCAGCAGAAGATGAGCTAAGATTGAGATGGCGTCGGGCCAGGTGGTAGCGGCTGAAATCGAAGGTATTAAGCAGAGGAATGGTAACGATAAATCTTGAAGGAGAATAGGACAATACTTGAAGAGTATTGGCTAAAGTAGGAAATAAGTAGGAAATAAGACGGAGATTGTATGCTCAGCAGTTTACTTGGCTTTGAGCTGAGTTAAGGAAAGGGGCATCTCCCGGTCAAGATGATCCCATAAAGACATTCAACACTATCATCCCCTCCAAACTTAATGTCAAGCTCAGGGAACTTAGTCTCAGCGCATCCTTTTGTGACTGGATCCTCAACTTCCTCATCAACAGATCACAATCAAAATGAATTGGCAGGTCAAATCCTTCTTCAATAACCATCAGCACAAGAGCACCTCAGGGCTGTGTGCTCGACTCACACTAAATCTATGACTGTGTAGCCAAGCCGTTCCAACGCCTCCTCTGAATTACGGGTAAAGATGAGTCAGAGTATAGGAGAGAGATCGATTGTCTGACTGAATGGTGCCAGAAAAACAAACTTGCTCTGAATGTCAGCAAGAAACTGATTACTAACTTGAGAAGAGGGAAGCCGAGGATCCACAAACCTGCCCTCACCAATGGATCGGTGGTAGAGAGAGTCAACAAGAAGTTGTTCACTCTCTCTACCACCAATCCATTGATGAAGTTCCTGGGTGTGCAGATCTCTGAAGATCTGTCCTGGGGCAACAACATCGATGCAATCATAAAGAAATGCCTCAACTTCCTTTGAGATTGAGAAGATTCAGTATCCCGATGAATACTCTGTTGAACTTCTACAGGAATACGACAGAGAGCATATTGACTGGTTGCATTAAGACCTGGTTCGCCAACTTGAACGCCCAGGAATGAAGATGATTACAAGTGGTTTTAAATCGTCCGGTTCATTACAAATAGTGACCTCCCCACTATCGAATGGACCTAGAGGAGGCACTGCCTGAGAAAGGAAGCCAGCATCATCAAGGATCCACAACACACTGGCCACACTCTCATTTCATTCCTACCATCGCGAAGAAGGTATAGGATTCTGACCTTGTGATCTCCATTTCAAGAACAAATGCTTCCCAACAACTCTTTAACACTACAAACACTATCTTTATTATGAACTATGAATGGTCTTGATTGCACAAAGGACTTCAAGCTCATGTTGGGATTCTGTCCCTTCTTATACAGTACCTCAGCATTCCTGGACCAGTCCAGTTTACTGTCCAGGTAAACTCCAAGGTACGTACTCATTGGTAAACTGCACATCCACACCCTAGATGGAGACAGGGGACAGGGGTGTTCCTCTCCTCCTAAGTTCCGCCACTAACTCCTTAGTCTTGTTGGTGTTGAGCTACAGGTGATTCAGCCCACTCCACTCAACAAAGTCGTTGACTATACCTCTGTATTCAGCTTTCCTCACCTCACTGATGCAGCCCACAATTTCAGAGTCACCCAAAAACTTCTGCAGGTGTCATACTGTGATCATCCAGTCAGGTAGTTGGTGATCCGGGACACCAATGGAGCATCCACCCGCATCTTCATCAGTTTGCTCCCCAGCAGTGCAGGCTGGATGGTGTTAAAAGCACTGGAGAAGTAAAAAAAACATGACTCTCACAGTGCTTCTTAGCTAAACCAGGGGTCGCAGGTGAGTGAGCACAAGCCTCTCCAGGGACTTCATGATGTGTGAAATCAGTGCCACCGGTCTGTAGTCATTGAAGGAGCTGGGGCACATCCTCTTTGGTACAGGAACCAGGCAGGATGTCTTCCACATCACAGGACCCCTCTCCAGGCGAAGGCTCTGGCTGAAGATATGCTGGAGTACTCCGCACAACGGTCTGGCACATGCCTTGAGTACCCTAGGGCTGATACCATTGGAACCCATGGCTTTGCCTGGGCAGAATCTGCTCAGCTCTTTCCTCACCTGCATGAATATTGCATGAATAACTGTGTGAGAGTGTGTGAATAAAAATGCATTTGTGTCCTATTGTTTGGCTCAAAAGTATAAAGCATCAGGGTAAAATATACTTAAAGAGATATTGGTTGAAATATCAGAAAGAATAGCATCAACAGCTTGATGGACCAAACTGTAGAAACCATGAACTACAGATGCTAATTTATACCAAAGATGCCCACAAAGTGCTGGAGTAACTGAGCGAGTCAGGCAACATCAAGGGTCCCAACCCAAACATCTGTCTGAAGAAGGTTCCTGACCCGAAACGTCACCAATAAGAATAAGGGGTAGGCCATTTAGAACGGAGATGAGGAAGAACTTTTTCACTCAGAGAGTTGTGAAGCTGTGGAATTCTCTGCCTCAGAAGGGAGTGGAGGCCAATTCATTGGATGCTTTCAAGAGAGAGTTAGATAGAGCTCTTAATGGTAGTAGAGTCAGGGGATATGGGGAGTAGGCAGGAACGGGGTACTGATTGTGCATGATCAGCTATGATCACGGTGAATGGTGGTGCTGGCTCGAAGGGCCGAATGGCCTACTCCTATTGTCTATTGTCTATGGTCAATCCTTTTTCTCCAGGGATGCTGCCTAACCTGTTGAGTTACTCCACCATTTTGTGTCTAGCTTGATGGACCAAATTCCCTCCTTCTTCATTGTAACAATTCTACCATTTTAATTGTTTGTATGAACTTATTATGAATCTAATTCAAAGCATCAAGTAACTTACCTTTGCAACTGTGGCACAGGCTTAAATTTGCTGAAGTTCTACAAGTGTGGAAACAAACTAAAAGTTAAATATCAGATGAAAGTGGTTGATGAAGAATGGTGCATCACTTTTGTTTGATCTGAAGGATTCCAGTTTGACTACAGACTGACAATTTGTGAATCTCCTCTCCCTATTGTCTATTGGCCTGAAATGCATGGATTTGACAGCCTCAATCAAAGATTTAGGAAATGCAAGCACACAGAACACAATCAGCATTCTGCACTAAATTTGTGGCTTTTGGTTTGCCTGATGTGAGAAATAGAAATGGCAAACTGGTGGGGTAGCAGGTGTTCTTCCCAGGTTGCAGAGAAGGTGCCTCGTTCAGACAAGAGGGAGACGGTTTAATTCACTTCTCACTCAGTCATGCTGGAATTATATTGATACTTAGCAAGGTTTACATATTGTAAAATATTTTACTTTTACAATCACTGGTATTGTTATGTTTAAAAAAGTAGATAATCGGGCTTACAGAACGAAAATTGAGCTTGATATTCTGAAGATTTAGATTTGGGATTTTTATTTTTCTCCGATCCATTCCTCCCACATTGTCAGCCAAGAATCAAATAAAAAGAATGTCATTAACAACATGAATTACTTGCTCAGTCCAATTACTTCTTTTAATAGGAAAGTGAAATCTCCACTTAAACTTGTCAAACTCGATTTGCATCGTTATACCCTGAAGTATATTGATTTTCATCTAATTGATTTACAAGATTTTGTATTTACAAAGTTCTTTCTACCTAAACCTAATTAGTTCAAACATTTTGACCAGTAAACCAATAAACATCTGTGGTGAAACATTTGCTGTTGGTATTAAGTAAATGCTCAAAAGGTTACAATTTCTTGGACATAGTATGCATTTCACAATCTCATGTCATGTCAAAGGTCGAGAGCCACATTTCATCTTGGCCATCTCTTCTCTGGTACGTTTATTTTATGCCTGGCCTCAGACATAATTGGCATTGCAATCAAATAAATGTTGATGCTCTTGTGAAAATCAAAAACTGCAAATGCTGGAAATTTGAATTAAAAAAATATTGAAGATACACAGCAGGTCATAGAGCATCCATGGAAAGAGAAACAGAAGTAAAGCCTTAGGAGGAAGACCCTTAACCCATAATCCTTGGTCAGACTTTGCTGGCTTTACCTTGCACTAAACGTTATTCCTTTAACATGTATCTTTACACTCCAAATGGCTCGATTGTAATCATGTATTGTCTTTCCACTGACTGGATAGCACGCTACAAAAGCTTTTCACAGTACTTTGGTACACGTGACAATAAACTAAACTGTAACCAAAGTGTAATCAGATTTTTGTTGCCTGATTTGGTGTTTCCAAAATGTTGTGTATTCATTGAGCAAAACACTGAATGCTGGAGTAACACAGCGGGTCAGGCAGCATCTAGGGAGGGAATGGACCGACGATGTTTCGGGTCTGAAGTGTTCCCTGTCCATTCCCTCCTCAAATGCTGCCTGACGCACTGAGATCCTCCAGCACTTTGTGTTTTCCTTAAGATTCCAGCATCTGCAGTGACTGTGTGACCAGTCGTATATTCATTGCTGTTTTATAAAGTAGGAAATTACCATCCCTCCAATCCAAAGTATGCATCAATTTTTTTAAAGTTAATTGTTACTGACATCAACATATACATCAACATATATTCACTATTTTCAGGGAATCCGGTAGTTCTCCAATCTTTTCTGAACTTGAAAACACAAACAAACAGCACTTGGCCCTTCAACCTGTTCTGCTGTTTAATAAAATCAAGACTAATCTGATTCTAACCACAGTTCTGCATTCTTGCGGAGTCTTGGTCACCTTTCATACCTTTCACCTATCACTCTCTTAAAAATATTCAAAGGCTCTGCTTCCATTGCTTTTTGTGGAAGACAGTTCCAAAATCTCAGGACCTTCTGACAGAAATAATTTTGCCTCAACGCCATCTTAATATGCAATCCTTTACTTTTAAACAGTGGCCCTTAGTTCTAGATCCTCTTGCAAGAGGAAACATCTTTTCTGCCCTATCTTCTCAAAACCCACCAGGATCCTATTTGTTCCTCATGAGGCTACCCACCCATTTGGGTATTTGTCAAGCTTCTTTGACCTGCTTCCAATGCATGAAATAAGGAGAACAACACTATAGAGTATTCCGGATGCACTCTTACCAGCGCCTTTTGTGTCTGAACCTCAACCCCTCTATTTCTGCATTCAATTTCCCGAGCAATAAGTAATAAAATACTGTTGACTTTCTAATTAATTGCTATAACTGCATTCAACAAATCATATACTTGGATACACACAGATCTCTCTGCATTGCAGAACTGTGTAGCTTCTCTATTTTGCTCCCTTCTAATAAACAATTTCATGTTTTTCCACGTCGCACTGACATTTGCTGGAACTGTGGGCAGATAAAAATGAGGCACGACTCTGCTTTAACATTATACCAAACTGCAGTGCAACCACTTGCAGGCGGCATCTTTGTACTTTTTTATACTCATGAATGCTTTTCCCTGGAACTGCAACAAGGATGTGATAATAAACATGATTTTCCTGATCCTAATTCTAATGTTGTCGTGGCATTGGTTCTGTACCAATGAGCAGCATTTCTATTCTGCTTTTATCAAGTACGTATGTTACTTATTAACCCACAAAAATATATTGAAAAATACATCATAAAAATGCTCAATTTCTGCAAATATTGTAAATCGTATAACATTTTGAAAGACGTTGGTCCCCATCCATCCAGTTGAGTTGTTGAGGCAGTGAATATACAGCTGTAGCAATCTTCCAGCCTTGCCTCTTTACTGACAAAAGTTAACTTAATATTTGAATTGAGGTTTCTACAGAACTTGGTGTTGATATTCAAGCAACAGGAGAAGAGGATAGATAAGGACACAAAGTGCTGGAGTAACACAGCAGGTCAGGCGGCATGTCTGAACATGGATAGGTGATGTTTCAGGTCGGGACCCTTCTTCAGACTGATTGTAGGGGGTAGGGTGGGGGAAGAAAACTGGGAGAGAGGAGAGGCAGAACAAAGCACCAAACAGAGATATACTATCACTTCACCCCTATAATCATTCTCAAGGCACAGTTAAATTGGTACTGGCATCAACGCAGCACCAACTCACCAAATATACTTTCAATTGTTTGCAGATGATTCAACATATAACGATATAGGAAAATAACTGCAGATGTCGGTTCAAATTGAAGGTAGACACAAAATGCTGGAGTAACTCAGCGGGTCAGGCAGCATCTCAGGAGAGAAGGAATGGGTGACGTTTCGGGCCGAGACCCTTCTTCAGACTGATGTCAGGAGAGGGGGCGGGACAAAGATAGGATGTAGTTGGAGACAGGAAGACAGTGGGAGAACTGGGAAGGGGGAGGGGAATGAGAGGGACAGAGGAACTATCTGAAGTTAGAGAAGTCAATGTTCATACCGCTGGGGTGCAAACTGCCCAAGCGAAATATGAGATGCTATTCCTCCAATTTGCGCTGGGCCTCACTATGACAATGGAGGGGGCCCATGGCAGAAAGGTCAGACTGGGAGTGGGAGGGGGAGTTGAAGTGCTGAGCCACCGGGAGATCAGGTTGGTTAAGGCGGACTGAGCGAAGGTGTTGAGCGAAACGATCGCCGAGCCTGCGCTTGGTCTCGCCGATGTAGAGAAGTTGACATCTGGAACAGCGGATAAAATAGATGAGGTTGGAGGAGGTGCAGGTGAACCTCTGCCTCACCTGGAAAGACTGTTTGGATCCTTGGATGGAGTCGAGGGGTGAGGTCCTTGGACCCAAAACGTCACCCATTCCTTCTCTCCTGAGATGCTGCCTGACCCGCTGAGTTACTCCAGCATTTTGTGCCTACCTTCAACATATAACAATAGGAGTTGCACTTCTCCTTTGAATTTTGTAACAGATTGGCAGGTGGTAATAGATGCTGTGATTACTTTGAAACAGCATCATATACTTCATGTTGTTCAAGAGTCAGCAGGGAATTTAAATTTTCAATTCATTGTTTGTTACATTTACATTGTCTCAACACAACAGGAATGACGCTCTTCCATGGAATATTTAATTACTTTTGTCTGCAGTTACCAGTGTAACTATCAATCCCGTTCTCAATGAGATATTATTCATTCAGTTGTTTCTTTGAAGGAGTTAAGTGACATTGGGAAGCTATTTTGATGCTACTCTATTCAACACAGGGTTCTAATTGAAGAAGAAAATCTCTCTGATCTCCATTTAGCTTGGGGGTTGACTAATTTAAACTTGTCCCCTTGAGTACTGTGATCACAGTGTTAAGGCATCTACAGACACTGCATTATCTACAGTTTCAACATTTTAAAAAGCACAATCAGATTTTTCTCGAACTTCAGTTCATCAAAGAAAATAAATATAATCTCAGGAATTTATTTTCACAAAATTGTTTCAAGCTTTGAAATCATAATTGTCCACTCACACTATCCAATGCATCAATATTGCTTTGCACACGAGGCATGGGGGTATACAAAATATGTAGCTTGAGGAAAATAGTTAATGTGAAGTTATAGTAAAAAATTCTTGACATGCATTTCTTTCATACTTGCTTAATTGGGTTTGATGTTATTTCTCTACTGCATTCTGCTCTTCAGTAATGGCATCAGATTTCAAGACGTGACATCTCACTGACACTCGGCTCCATCTCACCACTATGTTGATTGACTCAACCTCAGCCTGATGGTTCACAACTTTGGCACCTGTATGGACCTGAACGGCCTCTGATTCCACATCCTCTCCACTGTAAAGACTCCATGTCTCCGTAGTATCTCCCGTCTCTGCACCTACCTTGAGTCACCTGATGGTAAAAATGTAATCGATACTTCTGATTCATCCATTATTGTGACCACATCAGAAATCTCAAGTTTATAGTTTACAGCATGGAAACAAATCCCTCAGCCCACCAAGCCCACATCGATCATTGATCACCCGTTAACAATAATTCTGTTATCCCATTTTATCATCTATTCTCTACATACTCGGAGTAATTTACAAAGGCCAAATAACCTACAAATTGGCATGTCTTTGGGATGTGGGAGGAAACCAGAGAACCCGGAGGAAACCTACGCGGTCACACGAAAAACTCCACACTGACGGATTCCAATGTTTACTTTTCACTGTGCCTTGGTACATGTGACAATAAACTAAACTGAACTGAACTGAACCCAGGTCGCTTTGGCGCTGTGAGGCAGCAGCTCCACCAGCTGTGCCACTCTGATCTCTGACCTTCCCAACTTCATAAAATGGACACCAATGACACTGCAGCCCAGTTGTAAAGTCTGATCTGTTCACTTTGCCTTCTTGTACTTGCACTTCATATGAGTCCCAGATCTGTCAGTAAACTTTTCAATTTTTAAATTTTCATTGCTATTTTCAAATCCCTTCATGGTCTATCTCTTGAGCCCAACAAACTCTGAGCTTTCCAGAATCCTGTACTCCCCTTTTCCACAATTCACTGTATTGACATCATTTGCCAGTCTGAAATTTCATCCCATATCCTCTCCTGCTGTTGTTTCTCATCTGTAATTCTCCTTGGATTCCAACTCATTAAACAAATGTTTTGTCATTTGTTCTAATTTCCCTCCTTTGAAACAATGTCAATATTTGTTTGATTTGCATACCTGTGAAGCTTCTTGTGATATTTTACTCTGTTAAAGATGCTATATAAAGCAAATCATTGTCACTGACATCTGCCTTGTATTGACAGGATATGTTCTGCATGTCACTTCCATATCCTGTTAAAATACTGTTTCAGACAATATGCTTCCTGATGAAAACCTGTGTCATGAGAGCCGTGTGGAAAAGATGGAACCTAAAAAATAAACTATAGATTGTCTATGTATTCGGCCCTTCGAGCCAGCACTGCCATTCAATGTGATCATGGCTGATCATCCACAATCAGTACCTCATTTCTGCCTTCTCCCCAGACCCCTTGATTCCGCTAGCCCTGAGCTCTACCTAACTCTCTTTTGGATGCATCCAGTGAATCGGCCTCCACTGCCTTCTGAGGCAGAGAATTCCACAAATTCACAACTCTCTGGGTGAAAAGATTTTTCCTCATCTCAGTTCTAAATGGCTTACCCCGTATTCTTAAACTGTGGCCCCTAGTCCTGGACTCCCGCAACATCGGGAACATGTTTTCTGCATCAAGTGTGTCCAATCCCTTAACAATTTTATATGTTTCTATCAGATCCCCTCTCACCCTTCTAAATTCCAGTGAATTCAGAGACACCTGCTAATTATACAAGCACAGAGAGCACAAAGTAAAGACAGTTAATTCTTTAAGTCACATATTAACGATAACAATGTAATGGTGATAGTGATATTGCATCATACTACAAAAATTCAAATAGTTGTAAAAAGTACATGTCAGTTTAGAACATTAATCGTTTGAAAGATACAGCGTGGAAACAGTCCCTTTGCCCCACTGGGTCCATGCCAACAATCAATCACCTGTTCACACTAGTTCTATGTTATCCCAGTTTTGCATCTGCTCCCAACACTTTAGGGGCAATTTTGCAGCAGCCAATTAACCTATAAACCCTCATGTCTTTGGGATGTAGGAGGAAATCGGAACACCCTGAAGGAACCCACGCAGTCACAGGGAGAATGTCCAAACTCCACAGAGACAGCACCCACGGTCAGGATCGATCCTGGGTCTCTGGCCCCACGAGGTAGCAGCTCTACCAGTGTGTCAATATGACACTTGTACAGCATAAATCCTTGAAAGAGATACTTCGGTTGTTGGTTTTTGAACTGTGTTTTATAATGGTAGGGCCAGACACTGTAAACCTCTGTTCCTATTCCACATGTGACATTTAAATTGGGATTGTATTCTCTCCCTCTAGCGTGCAAAAATTCATTTGAATAGAATGTGTTTTTTTTTTTCATTTTATATTTAAACCAGTTTTCTTGCTGGGAATAATGATCAGGGGAAAGTACACATTATATATTCCTGTGTTCTTTCAAAGACTCCCCGTTTTATATCCCTTTATAATTCATGCTTTTAAAAAAGAACAAAACTTTAACCTGAACTGTTTAACTTCGCTAAACTACATGAGTCTTGGGAAAGTCTCATTAAATTTCTTGTGGAGAACTTTTAAATTGGATGACCCATAGGATGTGGGCCATTAAAGTGACGCCAAGAGTAACCCACTTTTAAATATTTCAACTCATAAATGCTATCGGCGACACGGTGGCACAGTGGTAGCTTTGCTGCCTTACAGCGCTTGCGGTGCCAGAGACCCAGGTTCGATCCCGGCTGCGGGTGCTGTCTGCGCGGAGTTTGTACTTTCTCTCGTGGGTTTTCTCCGAGATCTTCAGTTTCATCCCACACTCCAAAGACATACAGGATTGTAGGCTCATTGGCTTGGAATAAGTGTAAATTGTCCCTCGTGTGTGTAGGATAGTGTAAGTGTGCAGGGATCGCTGGTCGGCGCGGACACGGTTGGCCGAAGGGCCTGTTTCCGCACTGTATCTCTAAACCAAGCTAAACAATCACTGTGATACACTAAGATTAACCTGACATTTAAAAAACTTTCTAAGTCATTTTTATTGAACCATCATTTTTTTCCACCTGCCTCAACCTGAATTTCAGTAAAAATCATACAGCACTTTTAAGACACAGATACCAAGCTGCTGAGACATTCCACCACGTTGTTTCTTTAACTGTCATGCAACCTGATACACCCATCGTACAGTCCTTAGCTTTTATAATTCCTCTTCTCCCCATCCTGCCTAAAGCACTGACCTAATTGTTTTCCTCCAACCTGCCATCACAAGGCTAGTCCTTCTCACTCCAGGCCTCAAACCACAATGCATGTCAAATGCTTCTCCACTCTTCTCCAAACCAAGCACAGGCCTAATCCTTCACAATCCCTCCCTAAACAGATCATCACAGCCCCATTCCTTCTCATTCCACCTCCATGACAAAGTTGGCTTGATCACCTCCGCCCTGGCTTGGACTATGTACAGGTCTGATTCTTCTTAACCCACCCCTCCAAGTCACAATACAAACTTATCCTTTTCACCCACACACCCCAAGCCCAACCACTTGAGAGGCCCGATTCCTCTTCTGATATCAAGTCAAGTCAAGTCAATTTTATTTGTATAGCACATTTAAAAACAACCCACGTTGACCAAAGTGCTGTACATCTGATTAGGTACTAAGGAAAAAACACTAGATCTCCTCTCCAAACCCCTTGGATTGCAGCAGTGGCCAAATTTGACCAAAGGTCATCAGCTATCCTGAGCATCAAAAACCAGCCTTGGACCTGACTCCAGGTTTGTTCCCCAAAATATGAAGTGCCCCTTCACGCTAAAGGCACAAATGAAGTTTCAATAGGGCACATCCATCAGCTTAAATGCGTCCTGTTGGAATGCACCCATTTGGGTGCATGAAATTTCCAAGCCAGTGCATCCACTGTGACAAGAGATGTAGGCACACTGTGGGTTAATGGGTTCACCCTTCATCTACAAGCATGAAGGCAGCCAGACCACATCATGCCAAAGATTTTGCTTTCATTGCTGTCCAGAAGTGTCCTTTAAGAAATAAACTTGGGAAGTTTCAATACTTTTTACAGTAAATGTAAAGTGATACCATTAACTGTACAAATTGTCTTTAAAATTGGTGATATTACTCACTTGGGCAGCTCATCACAGTGGCTGGTGAGGGGAGCAGGAAATGTTTAATTACACTGGGAGGTCAGCGATGAGCCATACAGTGAAGCAGCAGGAAAAAGATTACTTGCTAACATTAAGGCATATCCATGGTACGCTGTTCTGGGGCTGGAAGCGCTCCATTCTCCAACATGTCTCTCAATAATCTGGGGAAAATAATCACTTAAAAAAAAAGAAATATTGCACGGCAACACAAACCGGTCGCACTTTCTTCCTCTGCTGGAGTTCGACGGGAACTGTGATAGGCTCCGTTCCCAGCAGTTACAGTTCTAGCCTGATGGATTTTCTGGCCTTGCATTCAATCCGATAACACATTAGATCTCAGCAAAATTTACATTGCCACTTTGATACCTGGATTAAGGGAGAAGAGAACCATGGAAACACAAAATAAAGGGAGGAAAAGGCCTTTCAGTCCTTCTACTTCTCTGCCATTCGTGACTGAACCTCAGTCAATACACAATCGTGCACTCTCCATATATCCCTTAATGCTTTTATGTCCAGAGATGGATCTCTGTCGTTAAACACATTCAGTGCCTTGGTCTTCACTATCTTCTGCAGCAGAAAATTCCACATGGTAAAGAAACGTTCCCTCATCTCAGACCTAAATGTCTTACCTGGAATCTGGTGATGGTGACCCCAATCAGGCTAAATATCCTGTGTCCTATCAGAATGTTGTACTTTTCAATGCAATCCCCTCTCTAACCCACAATCCCACTCAGTTTGTGATTGTTGGCAAACATGGAAACACTGCATTCAGTTCATTCATCCACATCTTTGATATACAGTTTAAATAGCTGCCGCCCCGGCACCATTTAGCGGTCAGGCAGCATCTGCATATTCAGAAGTGAAGTTACTGTTTCAGGTCAAAATAAAACATTAACCATTTTTCATTCCACAGATACTACCTAACCTGCTGACTGTTTCCAGCATTTTCTGTTTTGATTTCAGATTCAAGCACCTGCAGCTTTTCATTTTCATATCCTAGAGGTCACTACCTGCCACCCGTGAAATTCCCATTTACTCCTATTCAAACAATTTCTATGCGCTTAATTTTGTATACTAACCTCTTATGAGGAATTTTATCGATGTTCTGAAAAATCCAAGTATACCACATCCACTATGTTGAAAGACTGGATCGACTAGGCTTGTATACACTGGAATTTAGAAGGATGAGAGGGGATCTTATTGAAACGTATAAGATTATTAAGGGGCTGGACACGTTAGAGGCAGGATACATGTTCCCAATGTTGGGGGAGTCCAGAACCAGGGGCCACAGTTTAAAAATAAGGGGTAGGCCATTTAGAACGGAGATGAGGATAAACCTTTTCAGTCAGATAGTTGTAAATCTGTGGAATTCTCTGCCTCAGAAGGCAGTGGAGGCCAATTCTCTGAGTGCTTTCAAGAGAGAGCTAGATAGAGCTCTTAAGGATAGCGGTCAGGGGGTATGGGGAGAAGGCAGGAACGGGGTGCTGATTGGGAATGATCAGCCATGATCACATTGAATGGTGGTGCTGGCTCGAAGGGCCAAATGGCCTACCCCTGCACCTATTGTCTATTGTCTATTGTCACATCTTCTCCTTTATCTATTCTATGCTCATATCATTTTATACGTACAGTGCCCTCCATAATGTTTGGGACAAAGACCCATCATTTATTTATTTATTTATTTATTTACTCCACAATTTGAGATTTGTAACAGAAAAAAAATCATACGTAGTTAAAGTGCACATTGTCAGATTTTAATAAAGGTAGAAATTACAGTTGTGTTTATACATAGTCCCCCCATTTCGGGGAACCATAATGTTTGGGACACATGGCTTCATGGGTGTTTGTGATTGCTCAGGTGTGTTTAATTGCCTCCTTAATGCAGGTATAAGAGAGCTCTCAGCACCCAATCTTTTCTCCAGTTTTTCCATCATCTTTGGAAACTTTTATTGCTGTTTATCAACATGAGGACCAAAGTTGTGCCAATGAAAGTCAAAGAAGCCATTATGAGACTGAGAAACAAGAATAAAACTGTTAGAGACATTAGCCAAACCTTAGGCTTACCATAATCAACTGTTTGGAACATCATTAAGAAGAGAGCACTGATGAGCTTACTAATCGCAAAGCGTTTGGCAGGCCAAGGAAGACCTCCACAGCTGATGACAGAATAATTGTCTCTATAATAAAGAAAAATCCCCAAACACCTGTCCGACAGATCAGAAACACTCTTCAGGAGTCAGGTATGGATTTGTCAATGACCACTGTCCGCAGAAGACTTCATGAACAGAAATACAGAGGCTCCACTGCAAGATGCAAACCACTGGTTAGCCGCAAAAATAGGATGGCCAGGTTACAGTTTGCCAAGAAGTACTTAGAGCAACCACAGTCTGAAAAAAGGTTTTGTGGACAGATGAGACGAAGATTAACTTAGATCAGAGTGATGGCAAGAGCAAAGTATGGAGGAGAGAAGGAACTGCCCAAGATCCAAAGCATACCACCTCATCTGTGAAACATGGTGGTGGGGGTGTCATGGCCTGGGCATGTATGGCTGCTGAAGGTACTGGCTCACTTATCTTCATTGATAATATAACTGCTGATGGTTGTAGCATAATGAATTCTGAAGTGTATAGACACATCCTATCTGCTCAAGTTCAAACAAATGCCTCAAAACTCATTGGCCGGCAGTTCATTCTACAGCAAGACGATGATCCCAAACATACTGCTAAAGCAACAAAGGAGTTTTTCAAAGCTAAAAAATGGTCAATTCTTGAGTGGTCAAGTCAATCACCCAATCTGAACCCAATTGAGCATGCCTTTTATATGCTGAAAAGAAAACTGAAGGGGACTAGCCCCCAAAACAAGCATAAGCTAAAGATGGCTGCAAACCAGGCCTGGCAGAGCATCACCAGAGAAGACACCCAGCAACTGGTGATGTCCATCAATCAGAGACTTCAAGCAGTCATTGCATGCAAAGGATATGCAACAAAATAATAAACATGACTACTTTAATTTACATGACATTTCTGTGTCGCAAACATATAGGGAGGACTATGTATATACACAGCTGTAATTTCTACATGGTGAAACCAAAATGTGTAAAAATGGCCTTTATTAAAATCTGACAATGTGCACTTTAACCACATGTGATTTTTTTTTATTACAAAGCTCAAATTGTGGAGTACAGAGGCAAATAAATAAATGATGGGTCTTCGTCCCAAACATTATGGAGGGCACTGTATATTATCTAAGTGTCTTTTATTGTGTCCTGTATAATAGTCTCATATTTTCCCTACCACCAAAGTTAGGCTAACCAGTCTGTAGTTTCCTGTTTTCTCTCTTCCATCTTTAAATAGTAGGGTTACATTTGTTATCCTCCAATCTGCAACAACTGTTATTGTCTCTTGAATTTTGTAAGATGATATCCAATATACCCACCATTCCCATGACCACTTTGTTGTGTACTCTGTGATCAAATTATTAGGGCTGGAGTTGTATTACCATTCATTTTCCTGCTTTTATGATTTCCTTTAATGCCTCCTTTTCATAAATCCCTTTGTTGTTGTCAGTAGTTGGTTTATTTTTGTCATGTATTGTAAGATAGTTTTTTTTAAATTTTGCAATCCAGAAAAATCATATCATATATGAATATGATCATACCATTCACATTCAACAGGGAATGCAAAGAAAAAAATAAATGGAGTGCAAAATATAGTGTTACAGAGAAAATGCAGATTTAAAAAAGTACAATGGCTGTGACGAGACAGATTGGGAGATCGAGACTATACCCTTACCTTATGAGAGGTCCATTCAATAGTCTAATAACAGCAGGGAAGAAGCTGCTCCTGGATCTGTTGGTAAGTAATTTCTAGGTTTTATATCTCTACCTAATGGGGGAGGGGAGAAGAAAGAATGAGCAGGGTGAGTGATCTTTGATTATGTTGACTGCTTTTCCAAGGCAGCATGAAGTTGCGTGATGGACTGGGCTACATTCACATCTCTCGTCAATATCTTTCTGTCTTACACAGAGCAGTTGCCAAATTATGTTGTCATGCATCCCGACAGAATGTTTCTATGGTGCTTCTGTAGAAATTGTTGAGTTATTGGAGACATGCCAAATTTCCTGTCTTCGGAAGAGTAGAGACATTGATGTATTTGTTTGGCCATCGCATCAAAGTAGTTGGAGTAGGACAAATTGTTGATGATATTTACATTAGGAACTTGAAACTGTCAACTATCTCCACTTCAGCACCATTGATGCTTCCTGACGTCGATGACCATTGCCTTCATTTTGCTGACATCGAGGGAATGCTTGGCACCATGTTACTAAGCTGTTTAATCTGCTTTCTGTACTCAGTCTCGTCATTGTTCGAAATCTGGCCCACTATGGTGGTGTCATCTACAAACTCGTAATTGGACATAGAGCAGAATTTAATAGCACAGTCGTGAGTGTATGGAGTATAATAAGGGGCAGAGAACATATCCTTGCGTGGCTTATCATGAAAGATATTTTGTGCCTCTCCTTACTGATTGTGGGCTATGAGTTAGGAAGTCAAGGATCCATTTGCAGATGGAGATCCTGGGGTCTGAGGATGTACTTGGTTGGAATTATGATATTGAAGGCAGAGCTATGGACTATAACTATGAGTATGATGTATGTGTCCTTGTTATCCATATGTTCCAGGGAGATGGCATCTGTCCTGGACCTGTTGCGATGATCAGGAAATTGCAGTGGATCAATGCTGTCTGGGACAATGGTGATGTGCGTTGTGACCAGCCCACAAAGCACTTCATGATGATAGACATCAGGCCCACCAGCCAATAATCATTAAGATCTGCTACATTGCTTATCTTCCTCACCGCCTTGATAGTGATCCTTTTAAAACTGGTGTGAACCACAGATTGGTGAAGGGAGAGGTTTAAAGATGACCTGAATACTCCTGTCAGCTTGGTCACTGGACACGGTAGATCTGGGTCAGTTGCTTTGTGCAGGTTCACTTTCAAGGCGGCCGATTTGACATCTATGCTGGTGACCATTGAAAGCACTTACACCCACATTATTTAAGTCCGCTTATGTGAAGAAGCAACCAAATATTTATTTAATTGTGCTGCTATTTCTTTGTTCCCCATTTTTAATTTTCTGATTTCTGACCAGATGGTGCCAACATTTGTCTTCACTACTCTTGCGCTTTTTACATAATTTTGAAGCCTTTACAGTCTGTCTTTATGTTCCTCACAAGTTCTATGCTCTATCTTTCATTTCTCAATCAAGCTCAGTTCTTTATTGCCTAACTTCCAATTCTCATGGCTTTGACTTTCGCTGGCAGCATGAAATGCCTCTTTTTGGATCTAGTACTGTACTTCACATCCTTGTTGGCCATGTCTGGGTCACTTTTCCATAAGTGTCTTTGCTACACTTAAAGGTAAGTATCATTGTTGTAGTTCCTGCATTCACCACTAAATAATCAGTCATTGTCCATCCTTTGTTTTATCTTTTATGTTCTTGTGGTTCTGCTCTTTAATATAATCCCCAGCTGCTTTCTATCAGAATGCTTTTCCTCAATCCTGCCTGAGGATGATACCCACATGAACCATGACAAGTCAATCCTTCCACTCCCATTTCTTTTCCAACACATAGATGTCCTTGTCCACAGTGTCTTGTTCTCCAGTGCAGAAGGCATTGCCTATTCATCCATGCTATTTGTTTCAACAACCCCTTCCTTTTTATTCCCCGGACATGTCCTCCCCATAGTCCCCACACTTTTCCACAAAGATGTCAAAAACCTCAGATATATTAAATAAATCCAGGGACCAAGGATCCTGAAGTATCAGCTTTTAGAATCCTCTACTTGCTCCCTCTGGGAATAAGGAATACTGCTGTTAGCAATTTTTGGGCATTGATGTCTGCTACACAAGAAATCAAAGATTGTTGTGTGTGCTGGAATTGACATACATACCAGAATCCTTAAAATTAAACGAGAACAGTCAGATTATAGACGATTTCACATTTGGGGCATGCTTTCTAATCTGTAAAAAGTAATGTTTGTTTTGGAGCAAACAGATCAAAATTGGTAAAAGATAGTCGGAGCGAAAGCTGGTTATTTAATGAACGATATTTTAATTTACATTAATAATTTGGATTTAGGGATAATTCATTTTTCAAAATTTGCAGATATTCCAAAACTAAAGGTCCAGTCAATACACGGCAACAATATACTAATGGCGTCAGCATTAGAAACCTCTAAAACTGGACAATTAAATGGCAAATAAACTTCAGCATAAATGTATGTGAAAATGTACACTTTGGTGGGAACAGAAGTGTCCTTATTCACACTGTAACAAATCATACGTGGATATATATTGCATGATTGTGCTGACAAAGCACCTGTCTACTACATAAGGGCCATACAATTTCTTTTTTTAATTGTGCGAGATGGCACAATAAACAATGATCTACAACCATTAGGAAAGATTGAGTAGGTTGGTGCACTTTTCTTTGTAGTAAATTCTCGGACAGACCGGCAAAAGAGCATTCACATTTGTTTCCAGGGAATGAAATCAGACAGTCATTCTTTAGCCTGAAGAAGAGTCCCGACCAGAAATGTCACCTATCCAGGTTCTCCAGAGATGTTGCCTGACCCATTGAGTTACTGCAGCAACTGGTGTAACTGTGCCTGGTGTGTAAACCAGCATCTGCAGTTCATTGTTTCTACAGTTATTTTTTACTGTGTTTGGAATCAAAGGAGAGTATATTACTCTTTTGGACATTGGGTTATAAATGACATGGACAAAAGTAGAGGAAAAAGCATAGTGTTGTTAAAGAAATTAAGAGAATAGTTTTGAGTCCCACCTAGTGACAGAGTGAACAGCAAAATTGTTCTTGCGCCGCTCATGATCAGATCAGTATCAGAAAATTTAAGGCAAAATGTGGCTAGATATTAGAATAAGAGTAAGCAATCCACCAAATTATCCCAAACGTGTTATACATTTTTGATACAATAGTCAGCAAACCTGATAGTTACAGACCCATGAGTGGTTAGTTTATTAAGTGAAATAAATACATGGATACAAAATTGCAAGAATATGATTGGTGGAGATAATTTTTGGAAATGATATTTATTGGACAGTTTCCATGTAACAAATTAGTAAGTAATTATCAACATTTCTTTTCTTGCCTGGTATGACAGAATTTACAAGATATAGTTTATAATCATTGACCATCGCTCTAGCAAAATAAATCAAATTTATAAACTGTAGGAAAAAAATCTATATATAAGAAAATGTCCCCAGAAACAAAGCGAGCATGAAAGACAAGATGGCTAATCAAGTATTCCTTCCACAAACCATGTACAACATATTCTATTATAAATAACACCAAACCCAGTTAGCCCCATGAATAAAAGTCCTGCAAATTTTCTCTTCGCCAAAGAGTAAACTAAATGAAATATTGTTGCATCCGCCTTTGCACCCGACATCATTTATTCTCATCCAGTTATCACGACATTCAGTTGCCACAGAACAGGAGTCATCATATCCCATTAATCTTTTTTGACAGTAGTCATCATTATAATTCTCAATCTCATTTCAAACCGGATACTTAAACAGCTCTTTTTTAAATAGAAATCTTGAACAATACTTCATTATCTGAGAATCTAGTTCAGAAATCCCACTAATTGGATAGGAAATCCTTCTAATCTCAAATCCTGCTGAAGGCTTTGTTGAAATGATTTGGATGTGAATAAAATTTCTTATAAAGTAAATGAAGTGCCTCAATAGGCAATATCTATCAGCCATGAAACATAATGGTTTTTATGAGTCACTTGGAAATTGTGTACGCGTCTTGAAGATTAGGTAAAGGCTTCTGATCATTTTGCCTATTTATGCAAGACACAACCATAACCCTGCAATGTCAACAGAAATAATAAAGTGGGATGAGAAGAAATAACACACCACTATAATAAAACTACACAACTCTTTCCAGTAGACATAAGGGTGTAAATTCACTAGACACCAGAAAAAAACATTAACAATGTTTTGTTTTCTTAACAAACTACTTTGAATGTTGAAAAGATGTTTTATCCCCCCCGTATATTTTGCATTAGCTACTTTTCTTTGCATCCTTCAAAGTATGCAGGTTTAAGATTATCTACAGAATATTACAAAGTCCCAAAATGGGATGTTATTTTTATTACTATTCAAAAAATGCATGAAATCATGGCACATTCAAACTCAAATAAAATTAAACTGGGGGAAAACCTAGTGTATGTCTGTCCACATGCGTGTTAGGGGCGTTGGGAGAGAGCAGAAAGGTGGAAGTTTTCTACACTTTTTTTTAAGCAATGGCCTGAATGCAACTTTAAAAAGTATATGGCACCTGCATTGAAATACCATCAAATTCACTGCCCGATAGGGATCTGTCGATTATTGCAGTAGTTTCTCCTGAGCTCCAGTTAATCAGCCACAGGGAATAGCCACTTGCATCCCATGGCGTTGGCATTTCACTTTGACCCGGGCCAATCAGCCCCAAAGGAAAAACTTCATTGATTGAATGGTTACAGTCTCATAGGCTTCACACATCTTAAAAATTACACATGTTGGGGAAGATTAAAGAGAACAGTACTTTGACACTTAGAGGTGATTTGGAAGAAGTCTGCAAAATCATGAACTGAAACCAGATAGTTTTGGAAACATCCAGCAGATCATGCAGCATATATTGGAAAGAGAAACAGAATTAACCATTAATCATAACTACAAAATGTTAGATATCAAACGTTTTAAATTGCAGTAAAGGGTTTATGGTGGATTGCTATGGCAAGGTGGAAATGATTTAATACATGCCTTGGTGTTGAGTGAGGGGCTGAAGGCTTAGCAATCACAGGTAGTTGTGTGAAGATAAATTAGAAAATAATTTTTTTGAAAAAACCTGTCAAGAACTGAGAGATGTAGAACACTACAGTTGCTGGAAATTTGAAACGTTAGAGGATTTTGAAAGTAGCAGCAAATGTGGCGGCGCCTTTGGAAATTAACGATGGAATAAAGGTTACATGTGGGTGATATCTCGTGAGAACAGCTAGGCCTGAGACACATCAGAAATACTCGTCATTGGAATTACTGATTCCATATTGTGTCCTGAGAACTATAATGTGCCTTGTCAGAAAATGAAATATTGTTTGCGAGTTTATATCGAGATTTGTTGGAACAACGAAAGAGAGGAAGACAGCAAAGTAACCGTGAGAGTGGAATGGAGATTTAAAATGACAGGCAACTGGCAGGACAGGATCACCTTTGTATTCCTAACAGAGATGTTCTGCAAAGTGTGCACACAATCTGCTTTTGATTTCAAATGCAGTGCATTAAATTGAAAGTAATGTAAATAAATTTGTTTTTTAATCTCTGACCATTGTCCAACCATCTGTCTATAAAGACCCTTCTCGCCTTACCAAGCTTTCTCCTGCCCCACCTCTTCCAGCATTCTTTCAACCTCCCTCCCCCCTCCCAAACAGTCTGAAGGGGCCCAACCCAAAACATCACCTATCCATGTTCTTCAAGGATGCTGCATGACCCACTGAGTTACTCCAGAACTGTATTTTTTTTTTTGCAAGTAAATTATTGTTTTGCCATTAAACATTGGAATCCATGGATTGGGGACTTCTTTCCTTTCCATCACCCGGTGATCCAACACACCTGTCAGGTGAAGCACTAATGCACCTTTGCTTCTTGCAGTGTTACTCTTAATGCTCATGATGTGGTCTATTCTGTGCTGGAGATTGGGTGACCACCTTGCAGAACATCTCTGTTCAGTCTGCAAGAGTGAGCCCTAGCAACAACTTGACTGTTATTTCCATTTTTGAATGCACTTCCACTTTGATCACTCTTGCCTCTTACAATGTTTCAATAAAGTCCAAAGCAAGCTTAAGGAATAACATCTCACCTTCAAACTGGGCACCTTACAGTTGTCAGGAGTTGCCATACAATTCAAATTAAGATTGTGTAATTGGTCAATTGATCAAAATGTAGCGGTAGAGTTGCTGCAATGCAGCACCAGAGACCCAGGTTCCATCCTCCCTACAGGTGCTTGTCTGTACGAAGTTTGTATGTTCTCATTGTAACCTGTGTGGGTTTTCTGCGAGATCTTCAGTTTCCTCTCACATTCTAAATACATAACCAGTTTGTAAGTTAATTGGCTTGGTATAAATGTAAAATGGTCCCAAGTGTGTGTAGGATAGTGTTAGTGTGCGGGGATCGCCGGTCGGTGTGGACTCGGTGGGCCTGTTCCCGCGCTGTATCTCTAAACTAAAAAACAAAATCCCATTTTCTCACCCACTCCCTACACACGAGGGGCAATTTACCGAGGCCAATGAACCTAAAAATCCTCAGGTCCATAGGATGTTGGAAACTGTAGCACCCAGGGAAAAACCGACACAGATAGCACCCCAGGCCTGGGTCAAATCTGGATCTCTCACACTGTGAGGCAGTGGCTTCACCAGCTGCCCCAGTGTTTCTCTCTACCTGATCCATTGAGTCCTTTCCAGCATTCTTTTATTTCCGATTTCCAGCATCTGCTTCAAAATGCATATCACACTTCCAGTGTGTTTTTTGTTTCCTCTCTCCCCTGCTCCCACCATCTTAAAATCATTTGATAGATCAATTGTGATTTTAAAAGCTTTTGCTACCTTCCCTTAACCTGAACCACCATCTTCTGCACCCTATGTTCTACACGCTCCTCCATGGCAATGGCAGCATTCACTCTGACTCTCCTGCAGCTCCGGGCCTCACATACTGAGACCTGCAATGGACTTCAACTCTAATTATTCCTCTGCCGGATCCACACCTCCAATCAACATACCATCGCTTACCTGGACTCCACCAACGATCACAAGCTTGCCGGTCACCCGACCGGCCCCTCCACAGACAAGCAAGACCCCCCCCCCCCCCTCCTCCTCCGCTCTTTCATATCATTCTGACTTTCTCGGTCTCAACTCACGTCATTTCCTTTGTCGTCTCTACCCCTTCTTTGCACCTTGAATTTTTTTTTTAACAAACATTTTCTTGTTCAGTTGAAAGATCATCATGCATGTGATTGTTGCTCCTCTCTCCACCTATGCCACCAAACCTGCTGGTTCAGATTTCCAGCACTAGCAGCGTTTCGCTTTTCAATTAAAAATTAAGCCCTTTAATATTATGAATGGATTGGGCAAGTGAAGGGAATGCAAAAATTGGGCCTTCAATACAAAATAGTTATTAATACAAAAGTGGCATAGAAGTTATTTGCTGAACAGAGAATTGTTAGGATGGGCTAACCACGGAGGTGGTTGGAATAAATCAGTTAGATGTTTTCAAAAGGACATTAGTTGAATGAGATGATTGATAACATGGGCGCTGAAGGCCTGTGATGGAATAGACATGGGTGAAGACATGCTTACTATATGAACTTAGAGACTAGTGGCATGTTTCTGCTCTTTGTTTTTTTTCCCCGGCAGATAGTTTACTGTGCTCAGTAGTCTCTGAACTGGTTCATAGTTCCAGGTTACAACCAATAAAATGAGTTGGTTACTCCATGATGCTCAAGGCCTCTCACTACACCTTGAAGAACAGGAATGGCAGCAAGCTAAGGACCACTCAGTTGTGGGATTCCCAAGGTTTAGCACAAATGCCAGGTTGTTTTTTAACTATTCAGATTGGAAGGATGCCGGAGTGCATCTGCATAGAAAGTATTCCCTGTTGTTCTGAACACTGACACGGCAGTCTTTGCCTGTTGAATTCAACATGTGTAATGCCGGAAAAGCATAAACCGAGATTAAAACCTCTTACACAGAAAACACTCTTTGTTAGTGAAATCTCCAAATTAAAATCATTCACATTAATTATTGACTCCAAAACTCTCAGATACATTCAAAGAAAGAATTAAACAGACAGGTACAATACTTAGAAATGGCTGAATCTTACATAAAAACAAGACAACTCTGCAAGACCTGAGAAAATCCAATCTAATTAAAAATTGACAAACCTATTTATCATGAATGCTGAGGTTTTGAGGCATGACCCCACAGAGACTTCCAATTAGATACACCATATTGCTCCTGTGAGTTGACTCTATTTGTTCAGTTTCAGTATGGACTACAAAAAAGGTTGCCTTTACCACACATCAGTTAAATTGCCCTTTCTTTTTCCTTGCTACCTCCTCCTCATTTTTAGCTGAGTCAAAGAACTTTGAAGCAGATCATACAACTGGCCTGTTCAATTTATATTTCATAACAATTGCATATATTTGAAACACGCACACACATTAATAGACAAATTATTTTTAAGGTTCCTACATTTTTCTGTGAAACTATTTATCTCCATTGAACCTTTAACAAATTAAACAAACATAGATTTCTACACTGCATATACCTCTTCCCTTAACATCTGATGACGCATGTAATTCAGAAAATGTCATAATTAATTATCTTACGCAAGCAAGAAGAAACTGTAATTATATATTCTGGATCTCTTTGGTCAAAAATGGACAAAAGACAGCTTATTGGTGTTAGGATTAGTTTTCTCACTGGATATGTTCATTTAAAGGCAAGTCTTAAATAACACAATAATTCAGTGTAATTTTGTCAATTTTAATTATCACCTTCGGTCACTTTCTTGTGTTAATTAATAAAGTGTTCAGGCATAATATTTACAACAATTTTATAACTGGCAAAAATGTGTTTTATTTAGATTTTTGTATTATAAAAATTATGTCCTACACAAGCTATTTCTGAACAACTGTGTAGGTGAAATAAAACGTAAAAACAGTAACAAAGTACATCAACATTATTGGACCTGCTGGCTACAGCTAAATCTGGATTTGGGGTAAAAACACTCCATTGATTCTTTTACCTACAGTAAAATCATCGCTATTCTTCATCATCAGTAGTAATTGATTATTTCATGGATGAATGAAGCTTAATAAAATGGAATTCAGATTTTTAACCAAGCTTATTAATAAATGAGATGCAATCTCAGAGATTAACAAAGAGAGGAGTTGTTAAACAAAACTATAACCAGATGAAATTAACAGACTATAGTCATATTTGAAAATTCCCATTTCATCCATTAGGGGCTCAGATGGAGCAATGAGCAGAAAGTATGTTGTAGAAAAGACATACTTTTAACTTTAAACTATTACATTGCAGTAGATTTGATTACAGCTGTTTCAAAGACAAAATGACAACTGGCGTCAAATAATTCATAAAATAAAACCACTTGGGTTAAAAACAATACCTGCTCCCAATTATTAATGTTCCTTTAAAAATAAACTCCTTCCATGGATATCTAAAAATCCATGATTTCAATCTTCAAAGCCAGGGAAAGGGTTGTCAAAACAGGAACAGAAAATGGAAATGTACTGTCTTTTTTGTGGTTATTAATTCAGTTCGACACAGCTTATTATTTTGTGATGGTCTCTTGCAACCACTCTTTACTGTATTTAAGAATTTGAGACTTACAAGAACCACACAATTAGTTTACACAAAATAATTCTCAGCATTATGATGCTGTTGATGTATTCGGAATCCATCCCATCTGATAGGCTCGTTCCAGTGTCCGCTTGCAGTCTTGCATTACAGTGCTAAAGGTGATATGTGGGTATTCTTGAACTAGACGTTCTACTGTATCTTCATTCACCTATAAAACAGATTTCAACACAGAAAAATATTAAACTCTTGTTTTTCCCTCATGTTTCATCTCTGCTCTTGCTGTGATGGAGATCTACAGGTAGCTCGAGGGTATCTTGTGCAGGTGGTCATACTTCAGTTACAAACCAGACACCGATTGTAGGGAGCTGCTTTAGTGCGAGACCATAGCCCAGTCTGCTCTTAATCACATCAGAAATCAGCATGTGCATGATTTCCATCGGGGTAACTGGGCGGAAATTAGTATTGAATATCTTGGCTGACTAACTCTTCGGTAGTGTGACAGCATTAAAACTCGTATCTCCACTACACTCTGCCCAATGTCAGCTTAGTATTTTAACCAATGTGATGAGACAACAAATTTATAATTTTGGCAGGCCTGCAAAGTGGGAAATAAAACAAAACCATCAAAAATGTTTTTGAAATTGTTTCTAAATTCCACGAAACCAAACAAAGAATATTCAAATCTCAGTGATAGCAAGTCCGTTGACACTGGTATATTAATAACATTTTTGCAATTGCTTGAAAAATCACAGCTTACTGTCCATTATAATTTATGCCAAATATTTACTCACCAAATCCTCATTGTTTCACTGTGGGATCTGAATATTTAAATCTTTAAAATTAGTTCTCTGAATTCTAGCCTGCACTGAATTCCTCCAGTAACATAACTCTAATATTAGCAAACCCATATTAGGTTTTATACAATTCAGCATTTATGTATTTATTTTATGCATCACTTTTAATGTTTGCCTGCCTATTAGCATATAATTTAATAATCAAGACATCAATCTATTTATACTATTTAAAATAACTGACAATTATTAATGTTGATGCATATACAGCCTGCCCCCTGGAGAGACCATACAATTAACTGTTCATCTAAGTTGAACCATTTTAACAACTCAATTTACAAAGTTTAAAATAGTCTTGCCAATGTCATTAAAGCAGAGTTCTTAACATTTTTAAAACTATAAAAATTAACCTTCTCTGAAATTATATTATGTATGGGATTGCATAAACCAAATGGCCCTCACAACTGTAAAATAAGTTATTTTTAAAAACAAGACTATTGTAAGGACACCCATAAATCAATCCCCAAATCCCAGGCTTTGGATTGTTTTACCACCTACACTTATCTTTGCTAACTCTCTGCCAAAGTCTTGCACACAGAATCGTACACTATGGACAAAGTTCTGAACTGCTCAATGATGTCCGTTGGCATGTCAGTGTCCCACAAGTGGAAGAGACCCACCCAAAATGGCAGCAGACGTGGCACACATGCAGGAAGTTGCAGTATGAAAGTCCTCAACATTGACTCCTGGACATGAAGTCACCTACGATCAGGTTAAACATGGGCAACAGAGCTGCCTCCTGATTAGTGTCTATTGTCCTCCCTCAGATTATGAATTGGTGTTCCTCCTTCGATGAAGCACTGAAAGTATCAAAGTTACTAAATGTATTCTGGGTGGGGGTCTTCAATGCTCATTGCCAAATGTGGCTTCACTGCACAATAACCAAGCTGGCAGAGTCTTAATGCACAGGCCAGACAGGGTTTGTTGCAGGTAGCGAGCAATCGAACAGCAAGAACAAACAGATTTCCTCATCCTCACCACTCTGGCTGTGGCATATGCATCTGTTCATGACACTCCGCTGTACAACTGTAGAGGTAGAAATCTCCTTATGGAGACAAATTGATACCTTCATATTGAGGATACTTTCCACCATCCCATAGAGTCATACAAGAGACCCTTCATCCCATAATCATCAAGCATCAATGTACACTCATTCCATTACAGAGAGTAGTGCGTTCGGCACTACACTCGTCCCCCTGAAGGACCTATACATCAGGAGGTGCAGATCCAGAGCAAGCAAGATCATGAGGGACCCCTGCCACCCCAGTAACGGACTGTTCCAGATGCTACGATCAGGCAAACGCCTCCGCTGTCACGCTGTGAAAACGGAGAGGATGAGACAGAGTTTCTTCCCACAGGCCATCAGGACTGTCAACTTTTATAACCATATAACCATATAACAACTACAGCACGGAAACAGGCCCGTTCGGCCCTACCAGTCCACGCCGACCACTCTCCCTGACCTAGTCTCATCTACCTGCCCTCAGACCATAACCCTCTAATCCCCTCTTATCCATATACCTATCCAATTTACTCTTAAATAATAAAATCGAGCCAGCCTCCACCACTTCCACCGGAAGCCCATTCCATACAGCCACCACCCTCTGAGTAAAGAAGTTACCCCTCATGTTACCCCTAAACTTTTGTCCCTCAATTCTGAAGCTATGTCCCCTTGTTGGAATCTTCCCCACTCTCAAAGGGAAAAGCCTACCCACGTCAACTCTGTCCGTCCCTCTCAAAATTTTAAAAACCTCTATCAAGTCCCCCCTCAACCTTCTACGCTCCAAAGAATAAAGACCCAACCTGTTCAACCTCTCTCTGTAGCTTAAGTGCTGAAACCCAGGCAACATTCTAGTAAATCTCCTCTGTACCCTCTCCATTTTGTCGACATCCTTCCTATAATTTGCCGACCAGAACTGCACACCATACTCCAGATTCGGCCTCACCAATGCCCTGTACAATTTTAACATTACATCCCAACTTCTATACTCGATGCTCTGATTTATAAAGGCAAGCATACCAAACGCCTTCTTCACCACCCTATCCACATGAGATTCCACCTTCAGGGAACAATGCACAGTTATTCCCAGATCCCTCTGTTCCACTGCATTCCTCAATTCCCTACCATTTACCCTGTACGTCCTATTTTGATTTGTCCTACCAAAATGCAGCACCTCACACTTATCAGCATTAAACTCCATCTGCCATCTTTTCAGCCCACCCTTCCAAAAGGCCCAAGTCTCTCTGTAGACTTTGAAACTCTACTTCATTATTAACTACACCACCTATCTTAGTATCATCTGCATATTTACTAATCCAATTTGCCACACCATCATCCAGATCATTAATGTAAATGACAAACAACAGTGGACCCAACACAGATCCTTGGGGTACTCCACTCCACTAGACACTGGCCTCCAACCTGACATACAATTGTCAACCATTACCCTCTGGTATCTCCCATTCAGCCATTGTTGAATCCATCTCCAGACACTAAATTTATGTCTACACTATAGTAACTTATTAACTTTATTTATATGCTGTAACTGTAATTCTTTTTTGTGCACAATCCGCAGGCATTGCCACTTTCATTTCACTGCACATCGTGTATGTGTATGTGACAAATAAACTTGACTTGACTTGATTATATTCACGTTATTGGGGTAGAATTAGGCCATTCGGCCCATCGAGTCTACTCCGCCTTTCAACCGTGTCTGATCTCTGCACTACCGTCCAATCTCATTTTCCTGCCTCCTCCCCATAACCCTCAACACCCGTTCCAATCAAGAATTTGTCTCAATCTCTGCCTTAAAAAAATCCACTGATGCCCTCCACAGCCCTCTGTGGCAATGAGTTCCCCAGATTAACTACCCTCTGACTAAAGACTATATTCTCCCGACATTCCCATCAATTCATGCCCCCCCCCTCGGATTTTATCACTCACCTACACACCAGGTGCAATTTTCAATAGCCAATCAACCTACCAACCCGCATGCCACAGGGACATGGGAGGAACTCTTTTCACCCAATGGGGGTATGGAATCTGGAACACATTGCTTGAGTGCAAAGTAGAGGGAGGTATTCTCACATTTAACAAGCTGGGGGAGCATTTAAATCACAACTGTAGAAAGCACTGTTCAATGGGATTAGTACAGATGGGTTCTGGAGCTAAGCGTTGACATGGTGGGCAGAAGGGTTCGTTTCTGTGGTGCACGATTCTGTGCTGGAAGCAACACCATGCACACAAAAACGAAGACCTGTTCGCCCAGTGAAGCATGTGCTAAACCCACAAAACAGCCTGCAATAGACAAAGTTAAGCCAGCTCACAACCAATGATCAGCTCCAATCAATGTAATCCAGCACATCTAGCTAGGAACATGGTGGAAAGTAAAACAGTTAATAGGAACAGGTAAAACACTGCATTTACTGTATTTATTCTTAGAGTTGCATTGTTGACTAGAATGTGAAGGCCGAAGCTCAGCTAAGAGCCGAAAAGAGAAAGGAAGTTTAAAGTGATCTCCTTCACACTGACAGAGTGGCCAGATACTGACCAGTTCTGAAGGTCAAAGTTAGTAGTAAGGCTTGATGACAAATCGACTTGGGTTTTAGAAACAGGAGTAGGCTATTTAACCCATGAAGTTTGTTCTGACAGTCAGTTATATCATCTTTGATGTGTACCTCAACTATGATTCATATCCCTCGAAATGTTACTGAACAATCCATCAATCTGGGGTTTGGACATTGTAACTGCTCCAGCCTAAACAGCTTTAATATGTTTCCTGATCCCTTTTTTGAACAGCTTGTTCTAATTTGGTTTTCATACCCCAGTTACTTACTTCTTCCAAAGAAGAATAAACTATTTCCGCATTAGAAGAATTAACTTTTCTGTATCTACTTATCATTTCAAATATATCAGTAAGAGTAGCTCTCAACAATCTAAGCTCCAAGAAAGAGAAGCCAGATTTATGTAATCTGTCATCGTCACTTTACCCTTTACAGCCTAATATCACTTTGATGAATCTAACCTATATTCTTTCCTTGCTGAATAAATCCTTCCTGAGGCATGGTGCTGTAAACAGGACAATGTATTCCAAAAGATATCTGACCAAAGCTTGGCCCAACTGAAACATATTGGCCCTCTTGATTTATGGTACAAAGTATTTGCTACTCGTCAACAGCGATGTGAGATGTTCAAGCTGCTGATGGGTTGTCAAAAGATAGATTGGAAAGATAAAATGGATGCCACGTCACATAGAAACTAACACTATGCCCGTAGATGCTGTAAATGACGGACATTCCATGGATTAGTGGGTGCAGGGGGCATGGATCAACAATTATTCAGTGGTACTGCAGAGGCACAAAAATAATCTATTGCTGAAGCCATGTTTGGAAAATAAGAGTAGGACTAAATGTACTTTTTTCGTGTTCTTGTTCTATGCCTGTATGAAACTTTGCGAGTCTTCAAGGTACAACAGAGGTCTTTATTACAGTAACTCAATGCTGGCAGCAAAACAACTAAAATGGCTGCAACCACACAATCTGACTGAACACTCCACACTGTGTACAGCCAAGATAACCATGTACAAAACATCTCCCTTTGTCCTGTGCAGCACCACCTGCTGCACGGGAGGAGCAACGGGTCCTCCCACCCCACACAGTCCATCAAACATCACACTCTCCCTTGAACGTCTTTATTCCTGAATGAGTTGCCTTGGGGGAGTACCACGATTGCAACGTGTCGATCGACGAAGGACCACAGGCAGATCAGCGGGGAGTTCATCTGGTGGAACTTCGTCAAGCCAGGGGAGGAGCAAATCAGGCATTCCAGTGTCCACACGATTTGGCACCAGGGTATCCGACTGCTTGGTTCTGGTCAGGCGCTGCGCAGTTTTCGCTGGAGGAACGCGGCTTCTTAATTGGTCATCATGCCGTCGGCAATGTCCTTCTTGTCCTTGGACGGTATACATTTTGGTTCCAATGTAAGCCATGATCCTGCCAGCGCACCATTTGTTTCGTTTGTATAATTGCGATAATATACATAGTCGCCAATGTCGAATTTGGACTTGTTCGACTTCGTTGGCTGAGTGCGCACCGTGTTAAGAGTTACGGGTCGGGTTCAAAACTGATAGGGGAGAGCGCACTTGACGTCCGAGCATCATCTCCGCTGGCCTTCGACCGGTAATGCAGTTTGGAACAGTTCGATACTGCTGTAAGAAATCGCGCAATGCCAATTGTTTCGATTTCTTTTCAATTTGTACAGCACGTTTCATGGCTTGCTTGAAAATGCCGACGAGCCGTTCCGCCTCACCATTTGAGGGTGGATGAAAAGGTACTGATGTCAGATGCACAATTGAGTGATGTTTGCACCAGTCACTGAACATTTGCGAGGCAAATTGGGGTCCATTGTCACTTACGATTGTTAAGGGCAATCCCCAAATGGCAAACAAATCGTCGAGCGCAGAAGTGGTTGTATCGGTGGTTGGATATTTATTCATTTGGATAACATGTGGCCCTTTCGAATGAGCGTCCATGACGACCAGCCACATGTCCTCCAGGAATGGTCCGGCAAAATCTATGTGGATTCGCTGTCATGGTTGGTCAGGGACGGGCCATGGGGAGGTCTTTTCCGGCGGATTCGGCGCTGTTTCGGCACATGGTGTGCAGTCCTTGCAGTGGTCGGCTATATCGGCCTCGATATTCGGCCACCACACATGCATGCGGGAATCTGTGTCTTGTGCAACATTTTCAGAATTGGCGATCGCAGTTCTGTCGGAATGATCACTCAACAGTCGCGGAGCAGAATGCCATCCTTTGAGGAGATTTCCGTTTACGCATTCTGGAATGAGCAGAATTCCTTGTCCAGCTTGGGACTGTCCGGACACCCCTGAGTGACAAAATGTCGTACCTTCGACAAAATGGGGTCTGTGCTCGTATAGTTGGCGACCGTCCTTGAGGAGACATGGAAATCGGCGATGATCCGCGTGTTGAGCAAGTTCACGTCCGTCTCAATTTCCATAATTGCCTCCTCTTTATCGAACGTCAGGTCGGGTCCAATCGGTAGATGAGACAGTGCTTCGGCATTGGCATGCTCGGCAGACTGTCGGTAAATGATGCGGTAATCATATCCCATCATGATCAGGGCCCAACGTTGTAGACGCTGCAACGTCATGAGAGGCAAACTTTTCTCCGGACTGAAAATAGTCAACAGTGGCTTGTGGTCGGTGATGAGCAGGAAATGTCGCTCACTCAAATATTGGTGGAACTTCCGGACACCAAACACGATCGCCAGTGCTTCTTTCTCCACTTGGCTGTAGTTTTTCCTCGGCGGTCGTCAGCGTTTTGGATGCGAATACGATTGGTTCTTCCTTGTCGTTCTGCGCCGTTTATGAGATTACACAAGGATTACACCTGCTGCACGGGAGGAGCAATGGGTCCTCCCACCCCACACAGTCCATCAAACATCACAACTTTCATATTCAAGGACATTCAAATATAAAGGATGAGAGTTGGACCAATATTTGGAGAGCACAGATGGATCAATACTGGCTTGGAATACCCATTTCATTCTGAGTGATCAACTTTCAAATGTCCTTAATATTTTAAACTCAATTTTCAGGGCCTAAAATGAGATCAATGTAAGTTTTTAAAGAAAATCAAAAGCAACATAAAATAGGCTGTGATCTCACTATTGGTTGGACTAATTTTCGCTCATTTATTTTTAAAAAGCAGAGTAATTTGGCTTTAATATATTTTTTCTAAATACGATGTTGAACTCACACAAAAATCATTAATTGAAACAATCTGAAGTGTTGCATTATATCCACAATATAGAATATAATGGTACAATGAAACATCAAGACAAATTACAAGTCCACTTTTCACATCAAGAAAAAAGATACTTCAGAACATACAGTTTGCAACCTCTCAGATGCAAAAGGAACTTGGAACTTGGAAAAGGAACTGCTTAACACATTAATACTCATGACTCATAAGATTCTAATTCCTTAAATGTCAAAAAAAAATTGGACATAAAATACATGTGAAAGCTGGAAATACAAAATCACTGGTAAAATTAATATTATACACAAACACGTCCAGCCCACAGCCTCCTCACACATCACATCCTCTGGGATCATAATTATCCTAATTGGACAATTGAAGAATGTTTTTAAACCTCAGAATTATTATTAATTTTTAAATCACATATCTTATGCCAAAATATTTGATGTATAAACAGCCTGATAAATCAAAAACCAAAAATGGATGAATTCTGAGGCCTTAATTTAGATTAATTTTAGTTTAGAGATACAGTGCGGAAATAGGCCCTTCGGCCCACCAAGTCCGCACCGACCAGTGATCACTGCACATTAACACTATCCTACACACACTAGGGACAATTTACAATAATACCAAGCCAATTAACCTGCAAACCTCTACATCTTTGGAGTGCGGGAAGATTCAGAGAAAACCCACACAGGTCACGGGGAGAAAGTACAAACTCCATACAGACAGCACCCGTAGTCAGGATCGAACACAGGTCTCTGGCGCAGTAAGTCAGCAACTCTACCACTGCGCCAGCGTAATACCTGGCTGCTGAGAAGGATCAATATTTGAAATTTATTTTTGCTCAACAATAGAATAAAGGAGAGGATAAAGAATGTAGGGTGAAGACAGACACCAAAAGCTGGAGTAACTCAGCAGGACAGGCAGCACCTCTGGAGAGAAGGAATGGGTGACGTATTGGGTCGAGACCTTTGTTCACTTTGGTTAGGGATAAGGGAAACGAGAGATATAGACGGTGATGTGGAGAGATAAAGAACAATGAATGAAAGATATGTAAAAAGAGTCACGATGATAAAGGAAAAAGGGCAGTGTAGGCCGTTTGTAGGGTGAAAATAATAAGAAGGTGCAACATGGGTGGGGGAGGGATAGAGAGGGAATGCCAGGGCTACCTGAAATGAGAGAAATCAATATTCATACCACTGGGCTGTAAGCAGCCCAAGCGAAATATGAGATGCTGTTCCTCCAATTTGTGTTTAGCCTCACTGACAATGGAGGAGACCGAGGACAGAAAGGTCTGTGTAGGAATGGAAAGAAGAATTTGTGTCCGGCAACCTTCTCTCCAGAGATGCTGCCTGTCCCGCTGAGTTACTCCAGCATTTTGTGTCAACCGGGAGATCAAGTTGGTTCACATGGGCTGAGCGAAGGTGTTCCGCAAAATGATCTCCCAGTCTGCGTTTGGTCTCGCCGACGTATAAGAGTCCACATCTTGAACAATGGATACAGTAGATGAGGTTGGAGGAGGTGCAAGTGAGAGATTCAATTGTGGCATTTAAAAGAGAACTGGATAGGAAAATAAAGAATTTACAGGACCATTGCGAGAAGGTCAGGGACTGGAACCATTCAGATTGTTGTTGTGTGGAGCCAAAACTCAATAGGCCAGATGGTCTCTGTCTATACTGGAACTTTTCTGTTTTTCTATAAGTAATGCAGATCTTTCAGGCAAGTCAGGCAAATCTTTCTCGGCATTCACACATCCTGCCACCATCTCATGATTAGCAGAGATGACTAATGTCATTTAATCCAATCCAACTCATCAACTCAAATTACGTCAGCTGCCCTCTTCCTCCATTTAAGGTGGCTTTACCTCTGAATTAAGCATGTCAGATAACAGTGCCTGGAGTAACAGTGCAATTCCTTGGTGGTTTGCAAATTGACAATTACCAAAAGCTGAAGGTGAAGAGGCTTGATATTTATGATTTTAAAAATATTTTCAATAGTACAGAATGCACAGTTAATGGATTAATTCCAAATGCTTGAAGGATTAAGGTCTCTACTCTTTCTCTGTTTCTATGATCTGAATGAGTGCTACATAAAATGAGAAGGAACCCCAAATAGATTTTAAAAATTGGATTTTCATTTATTCATGAAAAGTAATGGGTGACATCCAAAACAATTGAATCTGCATCTCTAGATAAAAGGCATATTACTAGACATAGCATATGATTTGATTCTCTCTGCAACTTACCCATGGTAATATTTAAGTTTGCATACTGAAAATATAGTATTATTTTCTTTACTAGCAAAATTATGTATTGTTCAAAATCTATTAGCAACATTGAACAATAGATTATATCATGTGTTTCACTGTAAAGCAGAAGTCTTTATTTCTAAAAAGAGATCTTTAACTGTAGCTGCTTATTGAAACATGACAATTTAAAGTTACAGTTATCAAATGTTTTTCAAGTTTCAAATGCTTACAAGAACAAAAGAAAGGAGCACTGGACCATTCGGCATCTATGTCTTCCAAATCTGTGTCCCAGATGCAGATTGATCAATACAAGGTGACCAACTGTGAACACTTTGTTAATCTGAGTTTAATAAAGCAGATGAGTATCAAATAGTTGTTAAGTTTCAAGTAGATAGAGTGGTAAAGGTGGCATATGGTGTGCCAGCTTCATCAGTCGGGACATTGGGTATAAGATCAGGAAGCCATATCGCAGATTAATCAAACTTCGATTAGGCCACATTTGGAGTATTGTGTGCAGTGCATGGGGTGGTCACATGTATGTCAGCCCTAATGCAAAGTAGTTTTAGTCACTGAGCTCTGTTTTTTTCCAGTACTGTGGCTGGACTCAGTGGTCGTTTCAATGCCAATACTGGAGGTCTGATTCACTGGCATTGCAAGAACATATCAAGAGTCAAGCGTGTTTAATTGCTATATGTACCAGCAATAGGACAATGAAATTCTTAATTGCTGCAGCTTAACAGGCCCGTAAGTGCAATAACACAGAGAAATGTACAATAATCAGTGATATGTTGATAATAGTACTAGGTAACCATACGAGTGCAAAACTGAAGTCCGTAGTGCAACCAAAGACAAAGTCCATAGAAGATCTTAGTTGCTGAAGTATTGTCTAGTAGCGTCATGAGCCCGATGGATGCTGGGAAGAAGCTGCTCTTCATCCTGGTGGTCATGATTTTAAGGTTCCTGTACCTTCTTCCTGCTGGTTGTTGCAAAACGCGAGTGTGGTCATGGTGGCGTGGGCCACTGATGATATTGGCTGCCTTGATGAGGCAATGCCCCCTACCGATCTCTTTGATGGTGGTAAGGACACTACCTGTGATAGACTGGGCAATGTCAACCACTTACTGCAGCCTTATTCGTTCCTGGTCTTTTGAAATTGCCCAATCAGGCTGTGATGCAACAAATCAGTATGCTCTCAACTGTGGAAGATTCGATGGAGTATTCGTCCACATGCCGAATCTTGCCAATATTCTACGTTGAGTTGATGAGGTTACTTTATTATTGCATCTATGTGCTGGGCCTAAGATAGATCTTCAGAAAACTGCATACCCAGGAATCTGAACAGTTCACTCTCTCCATCAGTGTACTGTCATTGAAGACAGGTTTGTGCATCCTCCACTTTCTACTCCTCTAGTCACCAATCAGCTCCTTGGTTTTGTTAAAATTGATAGCACGATTGCTGTTCTGACACCATTCAGATTTTCAATCTCCCTCTTGTACTCTCATCATTACCCAGAATTCATCCAACAACGGTTGTAATGTTGTCAAATTTAAAGATGGCTTTGGAGCTTTGTTTATACAGTCATGGGGATAGAGAGAGCACAGAAGAGGGCTGAGGACATGGCCTTGAATGTGCTGATGGTCATCGAGGACGACGCTGGCAATTTGTACTGATGATGAAAAGGTCAAGGATCCAATTGCCTAAGGACGAGCAGAGACCCACTCCTCCGAGTTTGGTGTTACATTTGGAGGGGATGATGATATTGAATGGTGAACAACAGCCTCGACTAAGTAATCCAATGCAGAATGGGGAGGCAGCGAGATCGCATTCCCTGGTGGATGATCTGTTGCAGCGGTAGGCTGAGTGTAACGGGTCCAGGTCCTTACTATGGCAGGAGTCGACATGTGTCATAAACACCTCTCAAAGCATTTCATGACCATGGATGTTAATGTCACCAATGGGTAGTCACTGAGGAATGTCACCATACTCCTCTTGGGCACTGATTGATGTCCTTTTAAAGCTGATGGACTTTAGTAACGAGAAGCCATAAAAATTATTGCACTTGATCAAAGTGAAAAATCACTGGCAAAATCATGAATTAGGATTTTGAAGATGTGATTTTTGTTTACCTGATTAGGTGGAAATTTATTAGGTCTGAATGCTAACAAATATTTATTTTTCAGTCAGTCATAGAAACATAGAAAATAGGTGCAGGAGGAGGCCATTCAGCCCTTCGAGCCAGCACCGCCATTCATTGTGATCATGACTGATCGTCCCCAATCAATAATCCGTGCCTGCATTCTCCCCATATCCCTTGATTCCCCTAGCCCCTAGAGCTCTATCTAACTCTCTCTTAAATCCATCCAGTGATTTGGCTTCCACTGCCCTCTGTGGCAGAGTATTCCACAAATTCACAACTCTCAGGGTGACAAAGTTTCTTCTCACCTCAGTTTTAAATGGCCTCCCCTTTATTCTAAGACTGTGGCTCCTGGTTCTGGACTCGCCCAACATTGGGAACATTTTTCCTGCATCTAGCTGTCCAGACCTTTTATAATTTTATATGTTTCTATAAGATCCCCTCTCATCCTTCTAAACTCCAGTGAATACAAGAAATACAGTGAAGTCATGTGCATTCACAAGATAGTAATCAATAGGCTGAATTACATTTGACAAAACAACTACTTTGTTGCTATGTTGGAATAAACCAGAAACATCCAACATTAACCGTATTTAGGGGTTGGAAGGGATGGAATCAAGCTTTTATTTTATGGATGGGGTTGCCATGACAGATGGTGATGGATGCTCAGATAATGGTTTCTCTCAATCAAATCTGAAAACAAGTTCCACTAAACGCTAAACCCAAAGATCAAAAACACAATGATACTGGGATATACAATGCAGCCTGATAAAGGAGAATGTAATCATTTCTATATAATTATTAGTGATTCCAAAAAGACTTCATTCTTCAATGCTGACATTTACAATCCAGGAAGTGAAAAAAGTGACATTTGTTTTAAACGTATTTTTCTCCATAATGGTTACTCTGATGATTTCAGATGAGAAAAAGAGGACTTGCCGACATTAATTTGATTAACAATGAATTCTTTTGATGATTTTATATGGCTCTGATCAAGCCATTCTTCTTCTATTGTGGTATCCTTGCCTGGAGCAAGTGGTAATCAATGGAGTCATACAAGTGCGTGGTTTCGCCAAGCCTTGAAAGTGCTCTGATCTTTTACAGACAGAACAGTTAACAACTCTGCAATTCTGATGTAGCTGAACTGCAAATAATACAAAATGAGTAGAGGCTCTGACTTTTTTAAAAAAAGGGAAAAATGAAGCCCAAACCACAAAAAAGGCCAAAAACTTGAACAATTATATATTAACTCTTATTCAGTTGTGTTCTCTTAAATCCTCCAGACTTAATTTCAGAATGTACTCCTTCTCCTGTTTAGCTTTACTGGGGAAGCTATAACATTCTCCAGAGATGCTGCCTGACACGCTAAGTTACTTCAGCACTTTGTGTCTATTTTTGACGCAAACCAGCATCTGCATTTCTTTGTTTCAACATTCTGTCATAGTCTATTGAAGCATAGATGAATCGATCTACTGTGGCTTTTTAACATCATCAAAATATATTAAATAAGACAAACACATTTGCCCATATGGAAACCCCACTTAGAGAGTCATTGAGTGATAGTGTGGAAACAGGCCCTTCGGCCCAACTTGCCTACACCGGCCAACATGTCCCAGCTACACTAGTCTCACCTACCTTATACTCTATACATTTTATTTTACACATCTAAACTAATTTTGGCTATATATGTGAAAGGTTCTTTCAATTTTCCAAATCAATTAAATGACTACTCATTTATCTTCATTAGTTAAATCATTTCATTAATATAGCTATCACTTCAGTTTGATTCCTGGCCAAACTCCTGAGTTGGAAACAATAAACTTGAAAATAAACGATTAGATCTCAATATACCTATTTACCCCCTACCTCCCCCCTCACCGCATGGAGTCACTACACCCAGCCCTCAGATGCTTGCATTTTCTTTGATTGGATGGAGAGTGCTTCTCACTCTGGCTCTCTGCACCCACTCGCTGATTGCTCAATGCTGATTACACCAAAGGTGACAAATACACATGGCAGCAGACAAAACTGCTGCTCCCTGGAATGAGATTAACCTATGATGAGCGTTTGACGGCACTGGGCCTGTACTCGCTGGAGTTTAGAAGAATGAGGGGGGACTTCATTCGGAGGGGATAGAGAGGGAAAGCAGGGACTACCTGAAGTCAGAGAAGTCAATGTTCATACCGCTGGGATATAAACTGCCCAAGCGAAATATGAGGTGCTGTTCCTCCAATGTGCACTGGGCCTCTCTGACAATGGAGGAGGCCCCGGAGAGAAAGGTCAGATTGGGAATGGGAGGGGGAGTTGAAGTGCTGAGCAACGGGGAGATCAGGTTGGTTGAGTCGGACTGAGCGGAGGTGTTCAGCGAAACGATCGCCAAGCCTGCGCCTGGTCTCGCCGATGTAGAGAAGTTGACATCTGGAACAGCGGATACAATAGATGAGTTTGAAGGAGGTGCAGGTGTGTGGAGAGAATGTTTCGACTAGTGGGAGTGTCTAGGACTAGAGGTCATTCCCTCAGAATTAAAGGATGGTCTTTTAGGAAGGTGTTGAGGAGAAATTTCTTTAGTCAGTGTGGTGAATCTGTGGAATTATTTGTCACAGAAGGCTGTGGAGGCCAAGTCAGTGGATATTTTTAAGGCAGAGATAGATAGATTCTCTCTTACGGAGAGAAGGCAGGAGAATGGAGTTCGGAGAGATAGATCAGCCATGATTGAATGGCGGAGTAGACTTGATGGGCCAAATGGCCTAATTCTACGCCTATTCCTTATGACAAAACCTAGGCATGGAGCTACGAGTTGTTTCAAAACTATAATTGATTGTAATAGCTCAGAAATATATCTGACATTCAGAAACGTAAAAAAATTCAAAAGAAGGTAACATAATTGCAAATAAAAACACAGAAATAATTAAAAGCATTAAAATAAAGCAAAAATAATTTTAGGAAGGACTGATCTTCTCTAATAAACATTGAAATGAATGGGATTTTGGTTCCTGCATGGGATCCGAGAGGTGGTTTCTTCACATTATTCCGGAACCACAACATTACTTGTGTCAGAATGTACTGACAGATTCAGCCCCAGATTTATTGGTAAATGTTGAACTTCCACATTTCACTGCTCTTGCACGAGTATGAGACCCAGTTGGATTGAATGGATGAATACCAACGTTTCTGATCACTTAGAGCAAAGTTCGACTGATTCTCAAAGGTAATTAAGTAAAATTCCAGGGTTTCTAGATGTCTGCACATTGCCACAATTCAACCAAGCCAGCTGTTTTTTTTTTTACACACATGATATTCCCTTGCTTTCAGCAGCACAGGCAATTGTGCCTGCAATTATTTTAACGTGACTGAAAAATTAAATTCATGTTGAGTGGTGAACAACTGATATTATTTGAATTACAGATTGTGAATACTTCATTTGAGCCAAACAAACTAAAAGAGTGGGACCAATGGTAAACTATTGCTCAGTACTAAAGCTACCTTTGTGTGTGTGTGTGTTTTAAAAAAAAACCCACATACGAATTAACTTACAAATTGACATAATATTCTGCATATTTTATTGCTGAACATTGGTTAGGAGCTTTTTGGGCCCTCTTCCTCTGTGACCTATTGCATAATATAACATTCATGGTTGGTGCAACTGGTTTTAATTTTATCCAAAAATGATTATTTTGGTCTGTTCAACAAGACATTACTCATGCCTCGTGTATATATAGCAGATACAATAATTACACGAATGAGCAATTCTGGTTTAAAATAATAGGCCAAGGAAAATTGAGTTTATTTCTTTCATTGTGTTCACATCATGATCAAAAGGATGAACACGCTTTAGAATACATGACAATTATAGAACATAGAACAGTACAGCACAGGAACCATTCACAATGTCTTTGCCGAACATGATGCCAAGACCAACTCTCAGCTACTTGCATATAATCCATATCCCTCCATTCTCTGCATATTATGCTCATGATTTGTTGATGTTTTAACTATATTGTCAGGAAGAATATTAAATTGATCGTAAATAATTATATATTTATATCCAACTTTAACGCAATTCTTACCATGATTATATATATATTTTCAGGAATAATCAGAACATTGCTAACTTAATTAAATTACATCTCAAAATAATTATCAAGTTGCTGATGAGAGACGGTTGTACTGATTAAAAAAGAACAATGTTGATGCAAACTGGATTTGTCCTGGAACTGCAACCACATAGAAAACTGTGTTTTCCCATTGCACAGGCAAACCAATACTAGATTTAAATAATTATTCTTCCAAAAATTCATTCTTCCACCTAATTTTGAAGGTATTACATAAATTCTTTCAAGTACTGTTGACAAGAGAGGTGATATGTTATCATCAACAAAGCTGCCTTCATACCACAAATGCAAGTAATCAAATGAAGGACATTGATCCAGCAAGAAAGGAAAAACTGTTTCCCAGATACGCGAGTCAATAAACAGAAATCGTGAATTTGAGGTTGACAAAAGGTTTGAGGGAAAATGAGAAATGATTCTTCCATGGAAGTTATTATGATCTGGAAAGCAATATCTGAAAGGGTTGTGGAACAGATACAAGAACTTTTAAAAGACAGGCGGATATGCATTTGAAGAGAAAACTTTATAGAAAGCGAAAATTCTTTCTGCAACAAACGGTTCAAATCTTCATTGATCCAGACGAGTAGAACAACTCTAATAAACTATGTTTGTGCATTGTGATTCAATGTTCTACTCAGGAGAGAAGGCCACAACATTGGCTGGTACTCCAGTGTGCAATTTTACTGGCTTCATGCTTGATAATGTCTCATTTTTGAGATGTCCCATCTTTGAGATGAGACATTAAACTAAAGTTTTGTACCCACTGCCAGATGAATTTAGAAGGTCTCACAGCACCATTTTGAATACGAGCACAGGGTTCCCTTGCTAACGTGGATGATATTTAATCTTAAACCAATATCACTAGAGCAGATCATCTGGTCTCTATGGTTTGTGGGTGTTTGCTGTGTGCAACCTAACTACTGTCTTTAATATATAGCAATGGTGACTACATTTCAAGATTAATTCACCAGCTGTTGAATGGCTTGGAATGTCAAGAAAGACTATTTAAAAACAAGATCATTATTTTTAGAATTTACTTCATTGCTGAAAGATAATGATCCGCAGCTGAAGAGAAGCAAGTATTTACAATGTGGGAACATCGGAAATAGAAACTGGAATAAGCTATTCAGCCCCTTCTACCTGCTCTGTCATTCAACAACATCAGGGCTTATATTTTACTTCAGTACCATTTCCCGAACCAATACAAAAAGCCCCGATTCTCTTATTTTATAAAAATCAATCAATTTCTGTCTTGAATATACCCAGTATATAGGCACAAAAAGCTGGAGTAACTCAGCGGGACAGGCAGCATCTCTGGAGAGAAGGAATGGCTGACGCTTCGGATCGAGGCCCTTCTTCAGTCTCGACCTGTAACGTCACCCATTCCTTCTTTCCAGAGATGCTGCCTGTCCCGCTGAGTTACTCCAGCTTTTTGTGTCAATCTTTGTTTTAAACCAGCATCTGTGGTTCCTTCCTACACATTGAATATATCCAGTTTTCTTCTTGCGTATGCGTGTACACCCTAAAGTTGTAGGTCAAGGGTAGACATCCAGGCCAGGGCAGTATCAGTTGCTGGGTGGATGGCCTTGATGCCACCAGGGAAAAGCCTCAGTGAGCAGTCATTCACAATGTGTGGGATGGTTTGGTCTGGATATCTGCAGTTGCAAGCAGGGCGGTCGGTCATCCCCCACTTGTGCAGGTGATGGGCTGTTCTTGCATGGAGGGTGTGGATCCTGTTCGGGGTTAGCCATTGTATGTGATGGAGGTCAAATCCCGGTGGTTTCACTGTGGGGTCTGTGATGACCTCTCCGTTGTTGGTGTTGGCATCTTTCCAGGCTCTGCGCCACTCAGTCTTCGGGTCAAAGTCTTCCAGGGATTTGGCTGAAGACCAGAAGGGTTTGCCGGACTTCAGGTGCATGTTGGGCAGATTGTTCAAGTTATCATGGATGGGAAGGTCAGGGTTAGCCTCGATGGTGCACCAATCTTTCAACATCCTCACCCTTCTGCGTATGCTGGGAGGTGCGATGTAAGAGAGGATAGGGAGCCACAGCAAAGGTGTTGCATCTTAAGCATCCCTGCAGTGACCCGCATTGCAGAGTTAAGGACAGTGTCAACTCGTTTGGTGTAGCAGCTATTAGCCCAAGCTGTTGAGCAAAACTCGGCTGTTGAGTAGACTAGAGCTCAGCTTGCGGTATGGAGGGTGTGTGCATTTGATCCCCAGCTATTGCCTGCAAGTTTCCTAATGATGTTGACCCTTGCTTTGAGTTTATTAGCCACCCTCTTAAGATGTTCACGATAGGTGAGGGTGCGGTCCAGGGTGACTCCGAGGTACTTGGGGAATTCATTATTCTTCACTGGCTTACCACAAAAGGACACTCGGAGCTTTGCATTGGTGAGCCGATTTCTGAGGTGAAAGGCAGTGTCCGTTGTCTTAGATGGGTTGGGGCGAAGTCGCAAGAAGGTGAAGTACTCCTCCATCCCCTTCAAGTCTTGGGTTAGCACTGCTGATATCCTCAAGGGCAGCTCCCTGGTAGGCAAGGGCAAGGTCATCTGCATATGCAAACTTCCTGGACGAGGTAGTTGGCATGTCACTCACATAGATGTTGAGGAGTAGGGGAGCTAGGACAGAGCCCTGGGGGAGGCCATCATTCAGGGTCCTGACAGAGCTGGTCTGCTCCCCAAGCGAGACCCTAAATCTACGATTGCCGAGGATGGATGAGAGGATGGTGGTTTGGCACTTCAAGATTCTGGAAGTTTACAGCAGAGTGACAGATCGATGAGAGCAACACCAGTTTTCAGGGCCCGTTGGAAGCCAGCCTCTATATTGGTAGCGAGGGCAAGGACTTGATCTGCGCAGCTTCTACCAGGTCGAAAGCCAGCTTGCTCTCTGGGCAGAACGGGTTCTACCAATGGAGAAATCCTAGCATGCAAGAGGCACTCAAACAGCTTGTAGGATGTACACACGAGGGAGATGGGTCAGTAACTAGCTGGATCATCAGCAGATTTCCCAGGCTTGATGATGACGATGACATTAGACCAGGCCTTAGGGATAATTCCTTCACAATGGACATGGGTGAAAAAAGCAGCCAGCCAGTTGCGCCCTTGCGGGCCAAGGTTCTTCAGAAATTCCGGGTAAGTCCCATCAACTCCTGCTGCTTTCCCAACCTTCACGTGATCCACCCTGTTTCAACTAATGCAATCAAAGGGGTTGGACACGTTAGAGGCAGGAAACATGTTCCCAATGTTGGGGGAGTCCAGAACAAGGGGCCACAGTTTAAGAATAAGGGGTAGGCCATTTAGAACTGAGATGAGGAAAAACTTTTTCAGTCAGAGTGTTGTGAATCTGTGGAATTCTCTGCCTCAGAAGGCAGTGGAGGCCAATTCTCTGAATGCATTCAAGAGAGAGCTGGATAGAGCTCTTAAGGATAGCGGAGTCAGGGGGTATGGGGAGAAGGCAGGAACGGGGTACTGATTGAGAATGATCAGCCATGATCACATTGAATGGCGGTGCTGGCTCGAAGGGCCGAACGGCCTCCTCCTGCATCTATTGTCTATTGTCTAACCCGATGTGCACAATCTAATATACCCAGTGACTGACCTCAGTCCTCTTTGGTGGTGACTTCAGAACATTCACTGTCCTCTGGGTGAAGAAATTTCTTCTTATCTCAGTTCCGAATGGCTTATCTTGATAGATCACTGGGGACCTGTGATCCCCAGTTCCAGACATCACCCCTGCAATACTCTGCTAACCCTCATAAGAATTGTGGCTTGCTTCTCATTCTTCAGAACTCCAGAGAATATTCTAAAAGGTAATTGTTATTTGTCATTTAAATTCCATAAAAGATAAACCTTTTACCTAAACACAGCAGGAAGTGGTTGTCTTCAAATCGTTGCATATAAACATTAAAGCTACCTCTTTTTCTCAGCATACAAATCACATTGTAGCTACACGATAATAAAGCATATGTCAAAGACTCAATGGTACAAAAGGCAGAGATCCTTCCTCAGTCCATCTGCACATGCTATACCAACACTTGGTAATCTTCAAAGTAGATATTAAAGTTAAACAGGTGCAGTATTTAATAATAATAATAATATATTCCTTTATTTGTCCCACATCGGGGAAATTTGCAGTGTTACAGCAGCAAAGTGGATAGCAAGCGACATTCATTATAAATAAAAATAAAGATAAGGATAATTGTCATCATTACTGTTTTTTTTTTTACTGTTACTGTTAACTGGTCTGTTGACTGGTCTGCTGGGAGTAGCGCTGGTTGTGCAGTCTCACAGCAGCGGGAAGGAAGGACCTCCGATATCTCTCCTTTACCCACTTGGGGTGAAGGCGTCTGTCACTGAAGGAGCTACTCAGTGCAGTGACAGTGTCCTTCCCTTAATCAGAAACAAATATTTTTCTGATGCCAAGATTTTGTTGCTACATCAGTCTGATATTTATTTCAGTGTATTAAGACTTGAAATGCAAGATATTCTGTCTGATTTGGAGGAAGGAGAATAGAGATCAGGTGAAAGAAATGTTCATTACAATTTTCTATTGACATGCATAATATGCTTAAGGCTTTGCCAGAGTACAAATATATGCATCGGAAAGGTTGAGAGGGTTTTGGGCCAAAAGTGAATAGGTGGGATTAGCGTAGATGGGGCATCTTGGCTGGCATAGACAAGTTGGGCCAAAGGGCCTGTTGCTGTGCTGTATTACTGTAGAATATTTGCATTTATGTTTCATCATCCAAATAGACTAGACCAAATATAATCCTAGGATAGGGAATATAATACTAGGATTGGGTATTTTGGAACAAAAATATAATAGGATGCTTTATATAAAATATTGGTGATAATTAGTTTCATGTTTTGTGAGCCTGTCTCGTCTCATATTGACTGGAAATGGTAGTGAAGAATGTCAGTTAAATATTTCGATTCCATTAAATGATTACACTATAAACAAAGATGATTTGCTGGAAGCTGCTTGTCGTAATGCCATTTTATATTCATACATTTCATTCAAGTACCTTAATATCCAAATATTTAGTCTTCTCTTGTTGCAATAGAACTTCAGTTGAGCCATAATTGCCCATGCTGTTAAACCTGAATCATAATGCACTTGATGCAGAGTTGTTCATCTAAAAGTGAAAATTGGTTAACCTAATCTCTTTTTTATGTTCCCATCCGTTTTCAAATCGTTTCCATTAGCTAAGGGGTCAAACTCTTGGAAATAATTTACTTTTTTAAATCTTTTGCACAAACTCTTACTATAATACACAAACTGGGTATCTGCCAAGAAGCATGTCACGACACTAAATGTAGCATAATGAACTGCATTGATGGTTTCAACAGTACAGAGTAGATAGAATAAGTACAGAGAGTCAAACATACAATTCTCATGATTATTCACTGCTTTACCCTGAATTATACATGGTATTTTATGGGAACAGAGGTTTGAAACTGACACTGTAAAGAGATAAATCAAGCTATGTTGGACAATAAACCTGATTCCTTCAAGTATTTTGTACCACAATGTTGTGACAAATGCTTCAAATTTATTTTCCATGGTGTTACAATGACTTATCGTTTCCGATTATCCATAACTTATGCTTCTTCCAGTATTGTATAGATAATCCAATGCCATTATTGTGCGTGGGTTTGGCTGCTGCTAAATGATACAATAAAGATAATCCTTGTGGACTCCATCAATAACTATAATCAAAGATAGATAACAAAAAGCTGGAGTAACTCAGGTCAGGCAGCATTTCTGGAGAAAAGGAATAGGTGACATTTTGGGTCAAGATCCTTCTTCAGACTGAGAGTCAAAGGAAAGGGAAATGAGAGAAATAGACGGTGATATAGGGAGATATAGAACAAATGAAAGAAAGATATGCAAAAAGTAACGATGATCAAGGAAAGGTGGAGCCCACAGTGGTTCATTGTTGGCTGTGGGCTAGGTGATAACGAATTACACACAGTGAAACTCAACCGGACGACAGTGAGACTAGGGTCGGTGAGGAGATGCAAGGGTTTCTTGAAGTTAGAGAAATCAATATTCATACAACTGGGTTGTAAGCTGCCCAAGCAAAATATGAGATGCTGTTCCTCCACTATGCGTTTGGCCTCACTCTGATAATGGAGGAGTCCCAGGACAGAAAGGTCACGTAGGCCAAGACGAACTGAGCGAAGGTGTTCAACGAAACGATCGCCCAGTCTGCGCTTGGTCTCACCGATATGTAGGAGTCCACACCTGGAACAGCGGATACAGTAGATGAGGTTGGAGGAGGTGCAAGAGAACCTCTGCCCAAGGGCTGTTGGGAGTTTCTGGACAGAGTCGAGGGATGAGGTATCGGGACAGGTGTTGCATCTCCTGCGGTTGCAGGAGAAGGTACCTAGAGAGGGGGTGGTTTGGGTGGGAAGGAATGAATTAACCAGGGAGTTGCGGAGGGAACGGTCTCTGTGGAAAGTGGTGGTGTTGGGAAGATGTTGGGAAGTGGGATCCCATTGGAGGTGGTGAAAATATTGAAGGATTATTTGTTGTATGCGATGGCTAATGGGATGAAAGGTTAGGACTAGGGGGACTGGGGCAAGGGGGAGCAAGGGGGGAGCAAGTGCGGAGCTGCAGGATACCGAGGAGAACTATAATCACTTACTTAATGGGCGGAGAAATGACAAATGGTGTTTAATCCGTACAAGTATGAGGTGTGGTCCTTTGCGTGGTCGAATATAAGGAAAGTATGCAGTTAATGGCAGGATGCTTAACGGTGTTAATGTACAGAGGGATCATGGCTCCCTGAAAATGGCAACATAAGTAGATAGAGTGTTACAGAAGGCATATGGTATTCTTGCCTTCATTGGTCTGGACATTAAATATAAGAATCAGGAAGTTAAGTTACAGCTTTTTTCTGGAGTGCTGGAGATTGCGGGGAGTCATGGCAGAAGCAGATAAAATTATGGGATGAGGAGAGTTAGATAGTCAGAACCTTTTTCCCAGGACAGAAGTGACAAAGATGAGAGGGCATCGTTTTAAGGTATTCGACTGACAAGTATTGTGCTCTGCCATGGATAGACAGTTACCAAATTGAGATGCTAGTAAACACAGCTACATGTATCATCATCAGAAGACCAATGTTAGTGACTGTCAACTGATCCCTGATGCGAGAGAACAACATTTCCCTCAGATACAAGACAAGAAAACCCCACCATCCTTTCAGTAATTTAATTTCTGCAGGCCCATCATGTAATCCATTACAGGATGGAAACCTTGCCAAAATCACCGCTCAAATGAAGGGAAAAACTATGGGAGATGTTTCAATGATACACCTCATTCAAAAGAAAGCAGCACTGGAATCATCAATGGAACAGCAACAATAGAACAAGCACCTTTTTACCAATACCAATACCTGGACTAGATATTCCAGGTTGTGAGATGGATACAAACAGGGGTTCAGGTGTGTGAGGGGCTGGGGTTCAGGTGTGTGGCAGGCTGGGGGTCAGGTGTGTGCGAGGGCTGGGTCAGGTTTGTGGCGGGGCTGGGGGAAAGGAGTCAGTTGTGTGAGGGGCTGGGGAACAGGTGTCTGGCAGGCTGGGTGACAGGGTGGTCAGGTGTGTGTGGGAGGCTGGGGATCAGGGGTTCAGGTGTGTGGGAAGGCTGGGGGTCAGGTGGGTGGGGGTTTCGGTTTCAGGTGTGTGGCGGGCTGGGGGTCAGGTGTGTGGGGGGGGCTGGGTGTCAGGTGTGTGTTGGGGACTCGGGGTCAGGGTTGTGTGGAGGTGCCTGGAGGTCAGGATTGTAGGGGGGGGCTGGGGGAGCGGTGTGTGGGGGATGGGTGTCAGGTGTCTGGGGGGGCTTGGGGCAAGGGGTCAGGTGTGTAAGGGGGCTGGGGCTCAGTGGGTCAGGTATGTGGGGGGACTAGGAGTCAAGTTTGGGTCTGGGGATCAGGTGTGTGTGGGGCTGGGTTGAAGATGTGTGTGTGGAAGATGAAGTTATGGCCATTGGCCATTGTTTGCACCATGGAAACTCAGAACCAGATCTATTGGCAGAACAGCAAGTCAAACAATTGAACACATTATCAAAAAACCCCTTTGATCATAAGGAGGAATTTCTTTAGCCTGGGTGCAGTGTATCATTGCCACAGAGGGTCCAAGAGGCCATCATTAGGTATTTTTAAAGCTGGGATTGATAGGTTCTTGATTAGTAAAGGCGTCAAAGGTTATGGGACAAGACAGGAGAATGGGGTTGAGAGGGAAAAATAAATCAGCCATGATCGAATGGCAGAGCAGACTCGATGGGCCGAATGGCCTAATTCTGCTCCTATATCTTATAACACGTGGCCAATATCAGTAGTGATGTGAGATGCCACATCTTGGTTCCAAAATCTGAAAATCAACATACAAGTTGCTTCCACATGATGATGATGAATTGGGAACAAAATCCTATCACACAAATTATTTTCACAAGACCTCTTTTATATGGTTTTACGACAAAGTGTAAAGCAAAACTAAAAAAGACAAATTACTTTGCCCTTATGGCAAATATTCTACTGGAGCTATTTAATTCAGCAGGTTTCTTAAAATAAGTCAACATAAGTTAATTGCATCAAACTACGTGATTTTAAGATTTAAATGCGTGTTTAACTTGTTCCTGGAACCAAGTTATTTGATCTGCAAGGCGGGTGTCAAAGGCAATCAATACACTAGAATGAGCAGACATCTCAGGCTTACCTGAAAGTTAAAACTGAATGATAACATAGATGGCTGTCCAGCGGGAAACAAGTACTTTGGTGTGAAGTATCACAGCCTCTTTGGAATAAATACTTCTGATGTTCCCCAATGACCCATTCCTAGTTTGTCTGTTTTTATCTGCGCTGAAACAATGTGAGGGCTTGGTACAGAAGAAGCATTCACATTACGTTTGTCAAAGACTTTAAAGAATCTGTAAAAAGTCACTGAAGGGCAGAAATTACAAGACTCAGTTGCTAATGTGGAGCATTGCTGCACATTCATCTGAAACTATTCACTACCGCAGCTCCATTTCAATTTCATCCTCTTCACATACCTTCCATTCCAAAAAGGAATCTTATGTATTCTGTTTCTTGTTTACACTTTATTATTGTTTTTGGAACAAATCATTTTGTAACATTGACATGATATTGTTGATTATATGTGGCATATTTCTGCTCTATGTTGATATTAGGTTATACCTTCTGACTCTATGCATTTCCCACTCTTTCAAATTACCAATATAGCACACGCGCAGCCTTCTCAATCTTTACACAAAGTATAAATAGTAAAAGCAGTACTGCTGATTCTATGGTATGGAAGTCCCTTTGTAACAAGCAAGTGGATATGTTGGTGGAGACTTTTAGATAGACACATGGAGGAACAGGGAATAGAAGGATATGGATCAAGTAGAGGCAGGGGTCATGGAAAGAGTGTTCACATCACATGCCTGTTTCCACCAATCTTTCCACCGCCACGCACACGAAGTGCAAGACGCCATTGTATGCAGCTCTGGCTGAACAATTTCTAATCTTGTGATGTGGACTTGATAAAAGGTAGAGGCAGAATAGAGATTTGTTTAACGAGACATCATGTTCGACACAAGCATTATGGGCAGAAGGGCCCGTTCCTGTTCTGTACTGATCTATGTTCTATGCGAATTGCAGATTGCAGGAGATGGTGCAGTAGCATGGTGCACTACATGGTCATTCTTTACCTGTTCCACCAGTTTTCAACATGAACATGTTAGCCACTAAAAGTCAAAAGCAATTATTTTCCTTTGATGACTACAAAAGCTCATCAAAGAAGAAATTATGGTAAACTGATAACTGCATTGCTGTAATCTATCCTCGTAACTTGGTTTCGGGTAAACATATCAGCATTACATTTAACCTTCGAATATATTGCATATCAAAATAACTCAAGAATAATCCTACTAATTTTAGAAAGTGTTATAAGGGGTTGCCACAGAAAATAGGTATCATTCCTTTAGCCATGTTGCTTCTTGGAAAGACTGGGGTAAGCGTGGCTAGTTTTCCTTTGTGCGCACACATTTTGATTTGTTGATAGGACATAATTTATTTAATGTTATGCAATTTCTCCAATATACCATCCAACATTCTTATAAACTAAACTTTCGGATCCCTATCAGTTTGCATTGTGACCATTACTAAATCAAATAGATCAGATGGTGCTTAAGCAAATGAATAAAGTATTAACATGGTACGGTTTCATTCATCATAAGTGTCTTCGCTTAAGCCTCTTACCTTATCACACCTCATAAGCCCCAAATACCTGAGGGACTTGCTGGTCTGTGAGATTTGGGTTGCTCCTTTATCTGTGATTTCTTTACACCAGCCTACATCCACTGTTTCAATGGTTGCACTATATTGCCCAATCGTTATCAATGCTGCAACAAATAAGGACATTGTCAATTAGTTCTGAGTAGGCAACCATTATAATCATTTGCTTAAGGTGATCATTATCAACCAACTGCTGACATTTACTACTCTTGACGTCTGAGATAGGTTAGTGTGTAGTTCGGGATGACACAGTCAATAATTTCTCCCCTTTTCTCAGAAAAGCAACATTCAGCTCAATTTAAGATCATGAAGGGAAGGCAGCAGGCAGTACAGTGATTAGCAGACTCACTTTAACACAATAATTGATTCCAGATGTATCTGAATCACCAAGTTGTTTGACTAAGCCTTCACCAAATAGAAGGGATTGAGGGAAGGATGAAGCATTAAATACTTGAACGACAAATAGGGAAAGAAGATACGCCTTAAAAGATTTGGTAATCTAACTGAGAACAGATGAAGATAAATAAATAATTTGTCTTTATATAACTGCCCACTGCATCAGAATTACAATGTGAAATTCTTGTAACTTTGGTAAATTCATAATAGGCTACTGTAAAATCCCACAAATAGCAAAGAGACATATGACCAGTTAATCTGAAGATTCTTAATTTAATTAGGAACTTAATGCCTGTGCAAGCTTTAAAAACAATTGAAGTTACAAGTTATGTTTCTCTTATACAACCGTCTTGTTTTGTACTCCCACAATATTTCATTGAAGTCACAGTCTAATCAAATAAAGCCCATGAAGTCAGGTGTTTACTCTTAACGTTTGGATTATGAGAGAAGTTTTATTATTAAACTATAGTAGGAACCATATTGGTTACTTCAAGATTTCATTATTGGCCATTAGAAAAATACTTTACTCTTGATGGTCAGAGCTTAAAAAGGACATTTCTACTGGCTGCTAGTCCAATGTATCACGATAAACATTACAAGTCTAATGCATTGCAATTACATCTGTCTTTAGTGCCAAATAAGATCAATTAACTGTGTAATTTGGATAAAACCTTAGCCTCTTGGTATAGTATGCAAATACTCTTAAGGCATAATATTTTCTGGTCATTGTAAATTGTTGAGATAAATTCTGATGAGGTTTGGCAGTTGAATTGAGGCACCAAAATGAAATATGGAGCTTCTAGGTCTTTGGTAACACTACCAAGAAATAGTGGAAGTCTCGTCAGCTGCAGTTCGTATACATTCTGGGAGATCAAGTGGAGAAAAGAGATTGGGTTTACTTTCAAAAGAAAATAAATCTCGCATGTTTGGTGGTAGCACGAGGGACATAAGTGACCAGCAAGAGAAATAGAATTTACATTCAAAATAAAAAGATAATTGAATAAACATAAGACTTCCTCCAGTCTATACTTCCAATTCTCTAAGGGTACCTTAAGCTCATTAAAAGTGTCACCTAACAGACCAATGTCAATTTATTTTCAACATCAGCCTTCCCACTAGATCCACTAGAAAAGATCGTTAACTTGTGCCAAGATAATTTTGTCTAGTATTCTAATACTCAACACAAAAAAAGAATACTTTTATTTCTTCAGATGCAGCTAGTTTCACATACAGTTCGTGTCTGTATGCTAATAACATCATCATGAAAGCCGTAATCTAGTATTAAGTTTATATATCAGACTGCTTCCGGCACTTTGAACCAGTGACTAAACAACTGAGGTCAATGTTGCTTTATTTAATCAGTTCAGCTTTGAACTATAATTGGTTGAATAGCTTCTTTTGACATCCGAATATAGTCTAGTTTTAGTTTAGTTTAGAGATACAGCATGGAACCAGGCCATTCGGCCCACTGAGTCCACACCGACCACAATTCCCATATACTAGCACTATCCTACACATTAGGGACAATTTACAATTTTACAAAAGCCATTAACCTACAAACTTGTACGTCTTTGGAATGTAGGAGGAAACTGGAGCACCAGGAAAAAACAGACAGCACCCATAGTCAGGCTCGAACCCGGGTCTCTGGCGCTGTAAGGCAGCAACTCTACCTCTGTGCTCCCGTGCCACCCCAAGTTCTAAGGTGTCACTGTTAGGAGTATTCATTTTCAATGGAAATGTTAAATTGAGACCTAACAGCTCATTCAGAGGATTCAGAAATATTCATGAATAACAAAATGCATTCTCCCTGTATTGGTCAACATTTCTTCATGAATACACCGAAACCATATTAAAGTGATAGTGGAGATTATTAATGATGCTGTGTTCCTGTGTGCTAAATTGCTGCGATGATTGCCCACATATCTGTCATGACATTTCATTGCTCGTTATGTTTTAAGACATTTCTGAGGGAAAAGTCCCATATTGAAAGAATGCCATTTTGCCATAAAACAAAATTTAAATATTATACATGAAAGAAGCCTCTTTGTGAAATTAAGGTTTTTGAGAATAGTTTAAATATCATTTTTGAGTGCTGTTAACGTTGTGACATGCTCTGTATAGTTTAGTGGAGGAAGCTCTGATTTACAGAAGCATATTTTTATCAGTCATTTGGAGACTCACTATTAAACAGGGGACTCAATAACCGGACGAAAATGAAATGATAGTATTGATAAGTTATTGATATACCCAGTCCATAATTTCACTGTCCAATATCCATAATTTAAATGTAACATATTTGTAGAAGTTTGGTCTGATCTATTGATTGTGGGATGATTGTTCAGCATGCTTGCAGCCTGCCTTTTGGCTTTGTCATGTTGGTAACCTCATTTTTATGTAGAAACAAGGAACTTCAGATGCCGGTTGTCAAAGAAGGACACAGAGTGTTGGAGTAACTCAGTGGTTCAGGCAGCATCCCTGGAGAAATTGGATAGGTGCTTTTTCAGATGGGACCAGTTTTCAGATTCCTGTAGAAGGGACATCATTTATTAATGTTCTCCAGAGATGTTGCTTGCTCCACTGAGTTACTCCAGCACTTTATGTCTGCCCTAATGCACTCCTCATTGAACCACCTGGCTTGAGAGTGATATGCTGTGATATTGCAGGTTGCTATGGAATATTTCTAATAGGACTGATGGTTCTTAGCACTTCATAGATGTGCAGTTTTTAGCTTCCATTTGTAATGTGAGTCAAATTTAGCACAACACAACACAATGGATGGCGTGTGCTGATACGACTTATCCCTCCAGGCTCTGTGGTAGTCACTCCTAATGCTATGAAAGGATAGATACATGTACAAATGGTCAAGGACCAGATTAAGTATCTTTATCTCTTCTAATGGTTTGCTCACTTACTGCTGCTGTCTCAATATAACAGCTAAATCCTTCAGGAATTGGCTGATCCTAACAGTGTTGGTGCTTCTTTTGGAGATAGACAGCAATGTTCCTCACCCTGCCTACATTCTATGTCCTCACTGCTCACATTGTTGATATGTTTGAGTGCTGATTTATCAGCTGAGGGAGAATGGTAACAGGTAATAGAACACAGAACTGCACAGCATAGGAATCGGCCCTACAATCCACAATGTCTGAGCTGACCATGATGTCAAATTAAACCACTGTATTATCTATCTCCTCAAGTGGATCAGTTGTGATGGAGGAACAGGAGATAACTTGGGATTGTGGATGCTGAAAAGTACAATTCTGCGAATACAAATTAGGTCAGGTTTCTGCTTGCCTTGATGTTGGGACTGTTCTTCGAAATTAGACACAAATCCCAATATATTCATTGGGAGAACTTTGCCAGGTCGAGTTGGCTGAGGGTGTGTTTGTCACGTCCTGACTAGGTGCCTAGAATGCAGCCAGAAAGGTCTGCCCAGTTTCATTTTCATTCTGTTTCACTGCAGCTATTTTTTGTACAACTGCATGACACTTCAGAACAAATCCCATTGCTGGGATATTGTGTATGCCAATGAATCTGCTCTTTATCATTTGGTTTGTGCAAGGTCCTTGTGTCTGCTATTTAGCAAGTCAGTTATCTACTAATCACTCGTGGCTATCTTTTGGGTAGGTTTACTAGTGAGGTAATGGATCCAAGAAGACAAATTTAATGATTGAAACCAAGCTGATCCTCTGCAGCAGATTTAGAATTCGTGTTTATTTTTCTCCAGAGATGATTAAGTAACATTTTGATTTTTCCTGGAAGGCCACACTTGTCATTGAATCTCTGATTCTTCCCACTGATTCCTGATAGCTTTACATAACACTAATAGAGAAAAGGCTTGTTGATGGACAGGCAAAAGAAAACACATCTGTGCTCACTGCCTCTAAAGTATTAACACATGTAAATTCTTTATACATGAGTAAGTTGATTGGCAGCAATTGGCTACATAAATAATGTCAATGAATCTATTATTCTTGTGTCCCTTAGCTAGAAGCCAGATCACGCTGTGAAAACTGTCAGGGAAACAGCTTTTTTCCCCTCAAACAGTTAATTACAGGTGGCATGCCTGCTACTCTGTGATGCTGGATGAGGTGATAGCAGCAACAAAGTCTTGTATTTCTCTCCTTTCCTGTACTGCATGTAACAGAGTGACCAGCCATATTAAGCTCACCAGCACGTATGTCACCATTTCAGACGGAAAATGCAGGAAAGGCTAGCTGGGTTAAGCAAGCCACAGCAATACGTATGTAAAAGGAAATCATTTAGAGAGAGAAAAGCATTCTTTGGGCTCACTTAAACACAAAACTCAAAACCATTTAATAACGGAGCATCATTTCATTGAAAACGGAAGAACTTCATGTTCCTAGTTCGGATTAAGAAAATATATAAAGAAAAATAATATATATTTTACAGACATTTTGCATTTCCGTTGAAGATTTTTTGCTCACTGTAACTATTTAAAATTCCAAATTAATTACAGATTTAATCAGATCAATTCTAATTTATAATAAAATTTCAAATATTTATAAATGACCAAATGTCCACAAACAGCCAATTGGATTAAACTATTTTTCTGACCTAGGGTTGATTATAAATGCAAGAAAATGCATTCTTGGCCTTAAATGAGTCACGGATGATCCATTAAAAAAAATTACAGACGCTTAGAAATTGAAAATAAAAACAGTAACTTCTGGAAATACTTTGATTACGCCACTTCTGTGGGAAGAGAAACAGAGGTAACATTTCTGGTTGTCAGAACTGCGAAGGAGACAAAAGAAGCTTGTTAAACTGCAGGGAGTGTGGGGGAGAGGGGTTATCTCTAATTGGGTAAAACGGTGGTGACCATGGAGATAAACTTTAAACAGGGTTATCTGCTCAATTAGTAAATGGGAACAGTTAGGGAGTGAGAACATAGACAAAAAAGTGCAGGAGTTGCAAGTCAAAGCACAAGGAAAGCTATACACAATATTTTGTCTAAGATCAAACTGCTTGGGTACAGGTTGATAAAAATCCAGGTGTGAACAGAAGTATATCTGGATTTTAGACACAAGCTCTTTTTACTTGAATGAAAATAATGCAGAAACAATAACCAGACTTTGAGAAATAGTTTATGGACATACAACACAGAATATTATTTGAGAAAAGTGCATTCACTCATGCTTGGACCTGGCTATTCCAAAGGACCTCTGTCTGATTTACTTCGTACTGGCCTCTGTAAACGTAGTCATCCAAAATTCTGCCTCCTGTGCACAAACTTGCACCATCCTCGTCTCCACTGTGGTCACTAACGTACTCCATATCTTCTTTAAGCAACATTAGAAAACTTAGAAAATAGGTGCAGGAGGAGGCCATTTGGCCCTTCGAGCCAGCACTGTCATTCATTGTGATCATGGCTGATCATCCACAATCAGTAACCCGTGCCTGCCTTCTCCCCATATCCCTTGATTCTGCTAGCCCCTAGAGTTCTATCTAACTCTCTTTTAAATTCATCCAGTGAATTGGCCGCCACTGCCTTCTGTGGCAGAGAATTCCACAAATTCACAACTCTCCCCTCTCGCCCCCGGGGGAGTGTCAATGGCCCGGCGCACCTACGCAGTGCGATCCCACTTGCCGGGCCAGGCAGCCGCGCATGCACATTTGGGGGAGGGTTGCCGGGCCCGGCAGCGGAATGCCCAGAGAACCTTTTGTAAACAACTGGACCCAATGGGTCCATGGGTCGTTTAGTATTTTATAAAAATGGAAGCAGTAGGTTTCCTTCTATCAGTTTTGCACCAGCTACCATAAGCTCTAGATGAAGTTCTCATGCCCAAATAAACTTTACTCTCACATGTTTCAACACACATCTGCACAATGGATTAAAAACAAACAAATTACGTTTATTCTTTCATTTCAAGTCTAATTACTATGTTTAGTTGTTTTCTCTATTTTGTCACATCTCTATTTTTGTGGTTTTTATCCATCCATTCCTTATGAGATTGGTCGCCTGAAGGAGATGTGGGATTTACTAGAGGCAATAACAAGTAATGCTATTACAGCATCCCATATCGTTCAACCTAGTTTAAGAAATAATCTTTATTGCCCACAATCTAAGACTATTACACAAAGCAAACAGCATATAAAATATTCACTCACTCTGGTTCAATGCATCACATGGTAGTGTGCATTATTTACAGCAGTATAGCATCAAGTTTTAAAGCCTTTTAAGTTGAAAAAGTTTGGAGTTCAGAGATACAGCATGGAAACAGGCCCTTCGGCCCACTGAGTCCACGCTGACCATCAATCATCCGTTCGCAATGGTTCAATGTTAGCCCCCTTTCTGATCCACTCCATACACATTAGGGCAATTCACAGAGCCCAATTAACGTCTTTGGGATGTGCGGGGAAACTCACACAAACAGGGAAAACATGCAAACTCCACACAAACAGCATCCAAAGTCAAGATCGATGTCGGGTTGCTGATGCTGCAAGGCACTCAACCACTCTCTGTGTCAAGTACGGCCTGCACACACCCTCTTTAAACCTTCCCCCTCTAAACTTAATGCTATTCTCTCTTCAGCCAAATACTGACTTAAATTCCCAGCTCCTGCATTTCCCTTCCTGCTACAACTCACACGTTTAAAAAAAATTAAATTTTGGCATTACAGGATACCATGAATTAAAATACCATTGATGAATGCAGCACCAAATTTAACTGAACTTTCTGCCACGGATTCCACAATAACAGGTAAAATATTCATTTTCTTACATTAAGAAATATCTTGGGCAAATCTTCTGATTTAGGTCTTTTAGAAGTAGATTTTAGAATGACGATGCATTCTTCTTATCGGGCTGGTGCGAATTCAACTTTGAGTCCCGGACGCCAAATTTACAACTCACACGGAATTCTAACTTTTTCAACTATATTAAAAAGGCATAACTCTTCATAATCAGAAGGTGGGCACTGCACAATGCCTCAGAAGAGTGCTGTTAGAAAACCATGGTACGATTATAAATCTAAACACAAGATGGTGGTTGAGAAATTCATTTGCATCTTCAAGATTTTTGCCTCAGTGTTCCAACATGTCTGTTTTGATTTAGTGCTCTTTGTAGCAAGCTTAGCAATGCCAACATTTCACTTATCTTTGTGCTGAGTTCAAATCCAAGGTTTGTTATGATGTGAGTGGGAAGGGCAAACGATTGAGGAAAGGGCTTGTGATCAGATGCAGAGGTTGGGATACTGCACTAAAATATCATTGTCGGGAGAGAAGAGCTGGGGTTCCCAATGATCAAGAGAATTGTGACCCTAGAAACTGGGGAGTGTTTAGTGATTCGGGCTAGGTGGAGGAGAGGTCCTACTGGCAGCATTTTGTACTCTGCTTTTGAAATTCAGTTCCAGGTGTGCTGCAACCGTGTTATGCTTATTGTGATAGTTTGGCATATAAAAACATAATAATTGAATGTTCAGTTACTTTATATTGCAGATGGCCTTGGTTTAGGGAAGGATAAGACACCAAGCACGAGGACAACATTTTGCTCTTCCTTGAGGTGCTTTGTAATTTTCACATGTCATCCAAAGTGCACTCACAGCCTCAATGACGTGAGACAATCTAGAGTTCAGCATTTAAACCTTATGCCAGGCTCCAAATCCAACTTGAAAGGAAAAGCAATCAGTCTTGCCTCGCCTGCACTGTGGTTATAAATCCAATGACTGCTTCAAACAATGGAAGTTCATGTATTTTACAAAAATTAGGAAGTGCAGAAACAGTTCAAACAAAGTTACCGTTTCATTTGGTGTAAGGTAACAGAAGTAATTTTAAAAATCAGCTAACTGTCGTTAAGAATGTGCTTAGATTTACATCATAATCTCAACTCATTTTTGAGTTAACATTCAGAACCTCATCATTCCTTCACCAAATGCCCTAATACATTTTTGCACCTGCTCCAGTCCAGAAGCTTATCTGTGTGCAGATATTACAAACTGACACACCTATTTAATTACCAACTTCCTTGGAAAGTACTTGGTCCCATTTTATGCTCATGAATTGGCTGAGGTTTAAAAATTAACTGCATAGAATTGTAGGTGTGAGCCGACAGTCCATGTTTCCATGGTGCAGACATTCATAGTGTTTTAAATACTCAGCTCATCATCCAGCGAGAACTAACTTGAAGTCTGCAAACAGATCAATTTTATGATGTCACCACTATTTATACCATGAGTGCTGGAAGTGGGTTTAGACAGGCTGATCATTAACAGCTGTCTGAGAAACACGACATTCTTTCCATCAGTCTGGGGCGGAATCAAACTCTGATCCAAAATGCAAAGGTTACTGTGCTAGCTTACTTTTCCCTTGATCATTTTAAAAGTTTTTAGAAAAATCATATTACCACTCCATTACCACATGACTGATAAAATGTAGACTATTTATGTTACTGACTAAAAATGCACAATCTGTGTTACTGAACTCAAGTGATGTTTCAAAGGCAAAAATCTTCTGCAAACTCTTTGTGCTTTTCCAAATGCTTGGATTTTTTTTCAAATTTCTCTGACATAAATCATACTGCAATTCTGGAGCTCTGCATGGTCAACAATATATATACGAAGTTTGGCAGCAAAGAAACAGTCTTCAAAATTATTCCTACAGTCAATGTTCCAGGAGAACAGATTGTAAGATACCAACTATGTAGAATAGGACAGCATGAAGTTCAATTCACAGTGATGAATTGGGCCATCTCATATGAGAAATGATATGAATCTATCAGGTTAACCTTGGTATATACACTGATCAGCCAAAACATTATGACCACTGACAGGTGAAGTGAATAATATTGATTCTTCTTCTTCTTCTTAAGCCCTTTGCTCCTCTAGGGAGCATAGGCCATTGTAAAATGTCCTCCACCTCACTCGGTTGTTGGCGGTTCTTTCGAGATCTCCCCAGTTGAGCCCACTCCCAGACATTTCTGCCTGGACACCTCTTCTCCAGCTGTTCCTGGGGCGACCTCGTTTCCTTTTTCCTTGGGGGTTCCATTTCAGGGCTTGCCGGGTGATGTTTGTGGCAGATTTTCTGAGGGTGTGTCCAATCCAACTCCATTTTCTCTTTCAAATTTGTAAGTCAATGGGATACTGGCTTGTTCTTTTCCACAGGTCCACATTGCTTCCTTTGTCTCTCCTCCAGATGTTTAGTATTCTCCTGAGGCAGGTGTTAATGAATGTTTGCAGCCTGTTTGTTGTGTTTTGTTGTTGATTGAACATTGATTATCTCGTTACAATGACACCTGTCAAGGGGTGGGATATATTAAGCAGCAAGTGAACAGTTAGTTCTTGAAGTTGATGTGTTGGATACAGGAGAAATGGGCAGGAGTAAAGACCTGAGCGACTTTGACAAGGGCCAAATTATTATGGCCAAACGACTGGGTCAGAGCATCTCTGGAACGGCAAGGTATGTGGGGTGCTCCCGGTCAGCAGTGGTACCTTCCAACAGTGGTCCGAGGAGGGACAAACCACAAACTGGCAAAAGGGTGTTGGGTTCCCAAGGCTCATCGATGCACGAGGGCAACAAAGGCTATCGCGTCTGGTCCGAACTGCCAGAAGGTCTACTGTGGCACGTCACAGAACAGGCAGGTGGTCATAATGTTTTGGCTCATCAGGTCATAATGTTTTGGCTGTTCAAAGTATATCTTTGGCTGAATAATCTGCCCTAATTCAAAGGTAACAAGTAGCTACATGGGAAAGGCACCTTATTACAACAGGCATTCAAGAAATCCCATTCCCACAATAAATCAATATTTACTGTGGAGCATAGTCATGTAGAACTTTAAAGGAGGAAGCAGAAGAAATCCATTGAATTTTAAACTCTAAATAGCAAAAAGGGATTCACTTTCATCTCCACTTGTCATTAAAGAGTATTTCTTCTGCACAAATACATTGTTGTTTACATTCAAGGACCAAAATCTGCATAGTATGCAAGTTAATGAATGGTACCCAAAGATCAAAGATTGGAAGGAGGGAGGCAGAAAGCAAGTTGATTTCATATGCCAAGAAAATAAATTAAGTTGGAAGACTCCTCTGTTTATGCAATCAACTTCAGTAGCATCGTTTTGTTCAAACTCTCCATTACACTGGCACTCTAAGGACTGCTTAAATTAGTGTTGAATCGAGTACAACCTCTGAGCAGAGTGAAGAATGCCAAAAAAACACATGTATGAGCAAGGGTCATCAAACCCATTATAATAGTTCTCTTCCACAGCCCTTATCCAGTCTCACTTTGAATGCAGCATAACACTGAGACTAACTCCTGCACCAGTTTTCAATTTCATGAACTGCAATGTCATATTAGACTGAAATTGGACTATTCAGGGTCCATTATTTATTTGCCTAACAACAAACCTCATGCAATTTTGTTTTGATGTAGCGCTGCCAAATTAGACAGGATGATCCTGTTAGAGCCATCCATTAAGTATGTGAAAACAGTATTTGCAAGAAAAAGAAACTCCTGTGCCATTTATACTCCACACCCCACCTTGGCCCAATTATGGAGTTCCTCAATTACCTGCAGGCTTGTGGATGATTGATTGGAAGGAGAATTGGTTGTGCTGATTTGCCAGACTTTGATTGTTGGATTTCACTAGGGTTTGAGAGGTCATGAGAAAGTGCTGTGGTTTAAAGTTTAATTTGAGCCCAGATCGGTTGCACTAAAGACAAGGGGATTGATGCTTGTTCTTTCCTTCAGCTTGACAGGATAGAGCTGGATGGGAGCAAAAATACCTTCCAAAAGAGGAAGGAGCGGGTAGAAGAAGAGGTCCAAATCAGTGGTTAAAACCAGAACTGCTTTACCAGGGGCATTTTACTGAGAAACAATTCTCAAAATGGTTCTACTTTTCTAGCTTGTCGCTCACATTAAACCATTCTGACTGCGGCAGTAAAAATCCCTGGGCATCGAATATCATTTTCTCTAGCCCATTCCATGTTCGTGCTGGACACATTAGTAACTACTTGCAGGAGGGGAATATCAAGAGGGCTGTTCTATACAGGAAGCCTTGAATGTATTTCCTTTTCCTTGGGTAAACAAATCAAGCAATGATATGTTTGAGAATTGTTGCCTTCCTGATGGTGTCACTACCTTTTTGCTGCAGTCACATTGACATGAGGCTATCATGTCAAGGGAATATAATGGATTCTAAGGGGATATCAATGGCCATCTTGTGTGTAACCACAGGTACAAATAATGAAATTGATATCCTTTATCTGGGAAGTTACAATGACCTCATTAACATGCAACTATCTGCTATGCCAACTATTCTTTAGCCATCACATCAGACTCAACAGCAGCTACTTGGTAGAAGGAACATCTGCTGAATATCTGGGCGGCACGGTGATGCAGCAGTAGTTGGTGCCTCACAGTGCCAGAGATCTGGGGTTCGATCCTGACTATGGGTGCTTGCCTGTACGGAGTTTGTACATTCTCCTCGTGACCGGTGTAGGTTTCCTTTAGGACCTCCGGTTTCTCCCCACACTCCAAACACGTTCAGGTTTTTAATTTAATTGCCTTGGTATAATTGTAAATTGTCCCTAGTGTGTGTAGGATAGTGTTGATGTATGGGGATCTCTGGTCGGTGCGGACTTGGGGGCCAAAGGGCCTGTTTCTGCACTGTATCTCTATATTAAACTAAATCTGCCTGCTCACATTTTTTCTTAGCCGACATACAAGCATATGTAACCAGAGCCTCCTTGTTATAAAACCAGCACATACCAGACAAGCTCAGTGCTCAAGTAGCACTTCCTCTGCCTGCAGCATACTGGAATCATCTTGCAAAAAATCCTCTGTTGCATCCTCCACATAACTGGCAATTAAAAGAGATCAGAAACTGTGGGAAGGAGATGGTGAGGCAAGAGCACAATAAAACAATGAGAAAGAAACAAAACTGAGGAAGGAAACGGGCAACCTCAGGAAGTCCTTTTTGGTGGGCAATCAAAGAGAAATTGAAATGACTGTGCTTAAAATGAAACATTAGTCAAATTGCTGCTCCTTCAAAAATGAAGTAGTCTGTGCCAGAAGAACCAAATAACATTCAGTCATGCTAAATGACAATGAGCTTTAATATTAGAAATCCCAAACAAAGACTGTCTTCCGACAAGAATAAGTCCAAACTCCTCCAGTTGCCTTTTTCCGGATTCAACATTAAAATGCAGGAGTCATCATCATTGACCAGAAATGTAACTAGGCAAGCAATATAATGACTGTGACTTTTAGCAAGTCAGAAGTTGGATGTTTCAAGAGTGGTTCAACCATTGTGCATGGTGGGGCTTCAACTGCACAGCTCTAGGGACTCGATATCAGAAGTCGTCAGTGTGGAGTTTGTATGTTTTCCATAACTGCATCCAGCTGGTTCAGTTTCCTCGCACGTATAAGAACGTTAATCAGCCATTGTAAAATTACACATTGTCTATGGTAACGGTAAGAGGAATCATAGGGGGGAATTGATGGGCATATGTGAGAGAGATTTTGATATCAAAAGCAACAACACAAACAATATTCTGGAGATAGACACAAAAAGCTGAGTAACTCAGCGGGACGGGCAGCATCTCTGGAGAAGGAATGGGTGACGTTTCGGATCGATACCCTTCTTCAGATATTCTGGAAATCTATTCAGCAAGTCAGCAGCATCTGTGCATGTCAATGACCTTTCATTGGATTTCCAAAGGTGCTGACTGTCCTATAAAGTATTTGCAGCATTTTATGTTTTAATTGAAGGCACATATTGAAGCTTCTTCTACAAACTTTGTTGGGTGACTTTGCTGGTGCTGCAGTGGAAGTTAAGCATTGGCCATCAGTTGCTATATTGCATTGATTTGCAAGTGTTGGGACCGAAGTTGGCCACCATAAAAGCTCCAGACTGTTTTCTAACTCATGTGCCAGGCTGGATCTAGATCCCCATCATAAGATTATGGTGAGGAGGGCGAGGCAATTTGGGGTGCCGTTTGTAAATCAGAAGATTGCAGGATGACAGGGGAGATACGGTGAGGATCACAACTAAGCAGATGATCATCCTTATGCTCTCTCTCTCTACCACTGTTGATCAATGACTGATCTCTCCATTACTGTCAGCAGTATGTCCTTGACATCCTTCAAGTTGAGGTGAACTACTGAAGCCACACTTGTTTAGAGATACAGTGTGGAAACAGGCCCTTCGCCCCACCGACCAACGATCCCTACACATCAACACTATCCTTCACACACTTGGGACAATTTGCATTTATACCAAGCTAATTAATCTACAAACCTGTACGTTTTTGTAGTGTGGGAGGAAACCTAAGATCTCTGAGAAAACCCACGCAGGTCATGGGGAGAATATACAAAATCCGTACAGACAAGCACCCCTAGTCAGGATCGAACCCTTGTTTCTGGCACTGTAAGGCAGCAGCTCTATCGTTACGCCACCATGTCACCCTGTGGTAATTTGTTGTCAATTATGTACTACCTTCTTGCAGAGAGAGAGGGAAATATGTTTGTGAATGTCTAACAGTGTCTGGTGATTGCACTCACTCCGTTGGGGTGATCTGGAACTTTCTGTGACAAGCCACTTTAATTCTCAATCCTACTCCCTTTTCAATCTGTTTGACTTTGACATCTTACCTTGGATTAAGGCACTTTGCAATCTTCTGGAAAGAATATTTCCCATTCTCATGCCATTTCTATAAAATGTCTTGCTAATGGTGAATACTCATGCACCTTATCAACTAATCCTGCAGAGTCTTCTGTCTGACACCTTACTCCTCCCTCCAGCAATGGGTACCATTGCTAAGAAAGGACCCTGCGCAAAACATAGGAATAGGAATACTTTATTGTCACGTGACTCGGCACAGTGAGATTCTTTGCTTATATACACAAGGTATACAAATTGCAGCCACCTACAGCTTTGACAAGGTTACAAAGCACGCCGGCTCCCCCTTTTGTTCTCTTCCCCCCCCCCCCCCCATTGTCCATTGTTCTCCCCCCACCTCCCTTACAGTGGTCCCCCCACAACGGGTCCTCCATTGTTCTACCCTTCATGGTGGTCCTCCACGCTCTCATCAATCGTTGACTGCGGGTCGACCCGTGTGGCATCGCCGCTGCCGAGGCCTCATCGTCACGAGGCTTTATCGCTGCCCTCCGTAGTTTTTGTCCACCGATGCTGCTTTACCGGCTGAGTTCATCCAGCATTTCTGTTTTTGTGTCGAGCAATGTGCTTTCCATGATTGAATAGCTAGCAGTACATGGAAGCTGAGAGACATGAATCAAAAGATTTCACCAAAATTTTATATGTGAAGAAATATGGATGCCTGACTGACAGAGGTCATTGGTACTGAACAATGGGGTGCATATTGCATGCAGCAGTGCATAATGCTAACAGTGCAGTGCTGGGACATGGGATTTGATCCTTTGTACACTAACTTATGGCCATTAATTTTTTGTGGATTCTGAAGAGTCTGAAGAAGGGTCTCGACCCGAAACGTCTCCCATTCCTTCTCTCCAGAGATGCTGCTTGTCCCGCTGAGTTACTCCGCATTTTGTGTCTATCTTTGATTTAAACCAGCATCTGCAGTTACTTCCTACACAATCTTTTTGTGGTGCTGTGTTTCCAGATAAGGCTTGTCTCCTTGTGTTGACCTCAGTTCCCAACAGCCCATGCACATTTCAACATCTGGAAAATCTCACGATTCCCTTTGTAAAGAGGATCTCTCCCCTCCTCCCCACCTTGTTGACCATGGCGGCTGGAGACATTTTGGAAAACTGGCATGCCCACTTTTGCCTGCATCCAGCTACGGCTTCCAACAAACTCCAAAGATTTAGGGACGGTCTTCCACAACCAATTGCAGACACAAGGCACTGCCCTTTTAAGAAAGCAGATCCTAGTCATAGAGTCATAGAATCATACAGGGCATACAGCATGGTAACAGTTCATTTGGCCCAACTTGTCCATGTCAATCAAGATGTCCCATCTAAGCTAGTTCCATATGCCCACATTTGCCCCATAAACCAAAAAAACATTCCTTTCAAACCATTCCTATCCATGTACATGTCCACGTGTCTTTTAAATGCTGTTATAATACCTGCCACAACTTCCTCCTCTCACAGCTCGTTCCATATACCCATCACCCTCTGTGAAAAAGTTCTCCCTCAGCTTTGTTTTAAATCTTGCTCTTCTCACTTAAAACTATGTCCTTTAATTTTTGATTCCACTACCTTCGGTAAAAGGTTCTGTGCATTCACACTATCTATTCCCCTCATGATTTTATACACCTCCATAAGGTTACCTCTCAGCTTCCTACACCAAGGAATAAAGTCCTAACCTGCCCAACCTTGCCCTATAGCTCCATCCCTCAAGTCCTGGCAACAACCTCGTAAATTTTCTTTGCATTCTTTCCAGCTTAATGACATCCTTCCAAGTCCAAGATCAAAACTGAGCATAGTACTTCAAATAAGGCCTCACCAATGTCTTGCACAACTAACCTAATGTTCCAAATTCTACAATCAGTACCTTGACTGATGAAGGCCAATGTACCAAAAGCCTTATTCACTACCCCATCTACCTGTGACACCACTTTCAGGGAACCATGTACCTGTACTCCTAGATCCCTCAGCTCTACAAGACCTCATTCCCTACCATTCACTGTAGGTCCTGCCCTGGTTTGACTTCCCAAAATACAATACCTCGCACTTATCTGCATTAAACTCCACTAACCATTCTTCAGCCCAATTGCCCAGCTGATCGAGAGCCTGCTGTAACTTTACTGTTTCTGTTTTCTGCTGCACAATTGCCAACAGCTGGGCTATCTCGTGCAGGATTCGTTCGCGTGGGTACTGGTTGCAAAAAGGTTATTTAGATTTTTATGTGGGCAAGTTTGGTGAGATGATCCATGTCCAAGTTGTCGAGTTGTGACTTGAAGAGGGACAAGGTTGGTGCACATCTGGTGGTGTCGGGAAGGATATTCCACTCTGGGATAGTCCATGGATATAATGACTGTAGGTAGCTATTTTTCTTTGTCCTAATGCTAGTATAAATGAAGTGACCTGAGGACTGTCTTGTAAATTTCTGGGTATTGGATTGAATAAAGTGAGATATGTTACTGGGGATGATGCCATGATGTGATAACTATCTTCACTATCTATGATACCACCCATTTTAGTGTCATCTGCAAACTTACTAATCATGCCTTGAACATCCTCATTAAAATCTTTGATATAAGCTACAAACAGCAATGGGCCCAACACCAATCCCTGAGGCACACCACTCATTACAGGTCTCCAGTCCAAATCCCCACCCCCCTTCCACCACCACTCCCAGCCTCCTTCCTTGAAGCCAATTCTGCATCCAATTCTGTTCCAAAGCAAACTAATCCAATCCAAATAGTTTTTAAAAATCTGATCACATAGATGTTTCTCAAAGCCACTATCTGATGCAGTCACTTTTAGTTCCAGTTCTCATTTTCCAGTGCCGTCTCATAAAACTGCCATGGAATTTCTTCTGCAGAGATTGCCATATAAACCCATGATGAGATTTATATTGGTATCAATCGTATTTGTACCACAGAAATTTTAAATGACATTGAATCCCACTGTAATAACTTAAAGTGATTGCTTTGGGTAACAATCAATGAGACTTTAAGAAAATGCACAAAATTAAGAATGGCACTGCTGCTACTAAACATCACAAAGGACAGCAAAGGCGCTTCCAGTTACATTCAACCTGTTACTTTTCAACTTCAGAGGAATTTTAAACCATGTTTTTGGAATATTCTTTGGCAAATTAATTTGGGAAGAATTGCTTCCAATATTTCATGAGATAGGCACAAGTTCTGAACACAGTTTCACTGATGTAAACAACTAGACTATGACACTGCAGACTTAATGATGGGCTTTTTAGGTTGTTTTTAAAAGGACTTCCTTGTCTTAAATGTTTTCTCTTCTTGTCCAGATGAAAAAATAAATTCAATTCCATTTAGATTTTATTTATTTTTTAGATTTAGAGATACAGCGCGGAAACAGGCCCTTCGGCCCACTGAGTCTGCGCCGCCCAGCGATCCCCGCACATTAACACTATCCTACACACACTAGGGACAATTTTTTTACATTTTACCCAGTCAATTAACCTACATACCTGTATGTCTTTGGAGTGTGGGAGGAAACCGAAGATCTCGGAGAAAACCCACGCAGGTCACGGGGAGAACGTACAAACTCCGTACAGATGGCGCCCGTAGTCAAGATCGAACCTGAGTCTCAGGCGCTGCATTTGCTGTAAGGCAGCAACTCTACCGCTGTGCCACCGTGCCGCCCATTGAATGATCAAGATCTCAGCAGAAAGCCAAGTTCATTTTGTCCAAGAATTTATTTATTTAACTAGAGGCTCCCTATCAAGCAATTTCAAGGTGCCCATCTTCAAATGGTAACACAACAAAGATAAAATGGTAAGTAAAGGAAAACTAACAGAAAGCAAAACTCTCCCAAGTGTGCATGAGTATTTGGTGAGTAAATCTTTAACAAAGAACCTAATGGAATGGCAAAGTAATCTTTTCCAATAAGAACAGTTGAAAAATGTGTGAAAAGGTTGTCCCTCTGGTTTCTATTAAATCTTTCCCATCTCACTTTGAACCGATGCTCTCTAGTTCTTGATTCCCCTATTCTGGGGAAAAGACACTATACAACCCATCCTATCAACACCTCTATAACATCGGTGCTCAGCCTCCTGCACTCTAAAGAATAAATCTGAGCTTGCCAACCCCAAGCTGGAGCTTGGGCCCCTGTCCTGGAAAAAATTCTCTGCACTCTTTCCAGCTTAATGGCATCTTTTGCTATTGACCAAACCTCCAAGTGCGGCCTCACCAATGTCTTGTAACATTACGTCCCAAATTCTATACTTGATTTCCTGTCTAATAATGGCCAGTTGGCCAAAGGGGGTGCATGTTCAGGGAACTGTACCCTTGTTTTCCTAGATCCCTCTGCTTGACAGCACTCCCCAGGGCCTGTGAAGGTCTTTCCTCCGTTCAACTTCCGAAAACAAAACACTTCTTATTTATCTGAATTAAACTCCATTAGCCATTACTTAGCCCACTTACTCAATGGATTTTTGATAACCATCTGTACTGTCTCTGACACGACCTATTTTGGTGCCATCAGCAAATTTGGGAGAATATATAGGAACTTGAAAGCTCAGATATCCAGACTTAAGAATGGCTTCTTCCCCACTGCCATCAGACACCTGAATCAATCTTCACTTCCCAGAGGTGCTGCTACCTACTCTCACCCTTAACTTCACCCCATTCAGTTATTCATGGTAGGTTGGTCCAAAAGGTTAGATTACGTTTCGGGTCGAGACATTTGAAGAAGGGACTCAACCCGAAATGACACCTATCCATGTTCTCTTAGGATTCTGCCTGATCCGCTGAGTTACTCAAGCTCTGTGTCCTTGTGTGTATTCAACCTTATTCACTTGATTATCTAAACAAAATGCACACATTTCCACATTCTTGCAGGAAAAGGTGGCACACAACTAGAAGCACCAGCTATTGACAGGAGAGGAACTGGTGTGCCTGCAAGTGATAATCATTGTTGATGGGACACGGTGTCAACACTAAGAAACCTGTTTCTAGGATAGTGATAAAGATTGACTGAAACCATCAGAGATGACACATGCCTAATCTTCACCGATTTAACATCTGCAGACACTGGCTCAGATACTGATAAAAGTTTAGAGCTACAAAATTGCCAAATTCAGGTTAAAGAGCAACTAAACAGATGGCTCCAGTTTACAAATTTGATGGGAAAAACTATTTTTGGAAGCTAATATAATCTGAACAACACATGTACCAGCATCTGCAGTTATTTTCTTGTACATTATTTTATGAGATGTGTTCATTCTGCTTGTTTGTTTCATGGTATGTGTTGGTAAAATTTCTTTCTTCTATTGACCAATTCCCCAAATTTAACGATCAAGTTTCTTCAAAGTTAAAAGACCAGATCAGGACCTGAGATGTCAGGTTGACTTTAAAGAAGCAAAATTTGCTGGATATTAACCTCTTGCATCAGCACTTGCTTCATGAACATTATGGTGTTGATTAATTTAAAGCATCGATTCTCAGGTGGTAGTTTCCAAAACTTTAGCACACTATCTTTAAAGGACCAACCCCCCCCCCCCCCACACCAAAAAAAAGTTAATTATCATTTTGGTGCAGATGTACATAAAATAAACATATATCAATAAACACTTAAAAAAAAATAGTAGCCTTGCATTCTTTGTAAACCAAAAATCTGATGCTGCAAACTTGAGATCCGTTTATATCTGAACTGGCCAGTTCTTCTGCAAGCCATCGAACTGTAATTAGAACTCAGTTTTACTCCCTCTACTATCACTGCCTGATCTGCTGGGCATTTCGTACAGCATCGGCCTTCATTTCCCAACTTTAATATCCACTCTTTGTTTGTTTTCTCTTTCACTCTAACCATCCTCATTAATCTATCACAAGGCTTCAACGATACTTTAGCATCAAGGTAATCCTTTCTCACCTTTTCAGGAATGTTCTTAATGCTCAAATCACCCCTCCCCCAACCTTAAAACTAACTTGTTTAAATTCCTTCTGGTTCTGATGAAAGGTCTTCAGCCTTAACTCTTCCAACAGATGCTGTCTGACTTGCTAAGAGTTTCCAGGATTTTCTATTTACTCTTTCCTCCACTAGCTATATTACCTTGTGATCACTTGAATCTTACCTCATTGTTGGCTTAGCACATACCACCATGGAAGAATGAACTACATATTAATTTATATATTCAATCATGCACTACCCTGTCCTCATCAACAGTGCTGCTGTTGAGGTGGTCGGCAGCCTCAGGTTCCTCGGCATCTCTATCACCAGCATCCTAAACTGGTCCCTTCACACTGTTGTGGTGATCACAAAAGCACATCAGCATATTGACCAACTAAATTTAACAACATGGTTGCTTTAAAAGATACAGGAATTAGGACAATGTATTAGTATTAAAATACTTAATTTCATTCCCTTTCCTCCTTATAATTCAATTTTAAGGTCTATTCTGGGTGGGTTATTTATTGAACATTTCTTCTGTTTATTGAACTTTTCTTCTGTTTGTTTATTATATGATCAATTGAATACTATGTTACAAAAGTCTGAATAAGGGTCTCGGCCCAAAATGTCATCCATTCCTTCTCTCCAGAGATGCTATCTGTCCAGCTGAGTTACTCCAGCTTTTTATGTCTATCTTTGGTTTAAACCAACAACTGCAGTCCCTTCCTACACATGTTTACAAACCTGTTGTGCTGCTGCAAGAATTTTATTGTTTGGTTTTGGCACATATGACAATTAAACACACTTGACTCTTGAATCTCAAAAAGTTGTAGACTTAACAAAAACAAATCAAACTGATATAACAGAGACAAGTAAATAAGGTCCCTCTACTTTTATTCCTATGTTCAAAAGGCTCCCCTGCCCCAAAATAAAAGCATTTGGGACACTGGAGGTGTGATGCTTCAAATCGTTTATACTAATTGGTCATTTTTTTCCCTATTTATTATCATTCTCTGAGTCACTGAATTTGTCTCGCCATGAATGGAGAGCAGTGACTGGGAAAGGCTATTGAAACTTGCAATTCTCAAGATTGATACACATTCAATTGGTTAAGATGTGAAAGAAAACAGACCTCACGGCATTAGACCCCACTTGAAAAATTAACATTTTTCTTTCAGAAATGATTGATTTGGTGTACAATTGTATGTCTGAATCAGCAATAATAGCAAGGACAGGTGTGACAGAAATAAAATGACTGGGATTAAAAGTAAATGTGCATCTCGTTATCCTAGTGCAGGTCTGGAGTTTGGCATCTTCTGAATTATATTATTTTTTATTTAGAAACATTATTCCAAATTGATAATATTAATGTAAGCCTTTGTTCAGAGTACTGTTGACGACTTGTATCTATGGCCACCATTTATTTCTGAATGATAATCTACCAAGTCGTAGTTACCCCTGGCTAGTAGTTCCATAGAGAGCCATGGTGACACCCTCCTCATGGTCAGCTGGTCTCTAATCTCTGTCATCTGAAGGCAGGGATGAACTGGAGGTCAGTTGCCAGCTCCTCATCCTTACAGCAGGTTGGCGTAAATAGCACCATCCCATTTATTTGAATGGAGTCACTGACCTTGACAGGACCACGCTGTCAAAGGCAAACAGGATGTTGATCCTTGTAGTATGGCAACAACAATCAGGTCTTGAGAGCAAAAATAAATTATGCCACAGAGATGGTTTCCAGCGTTCACTTGACAGGTTGAGCCATTCTTCTTTAACATCAACATGGGGTCTTTTGTTCAATTGTTTCTGCCTCCATTTCCACTATTCTGCCACACCAATGTTTCCAGAGCATTTCTTTTGGCCTACTTACATCTTTCATCAGTATCTCATCTACCTTTTATCCCAGTTCAGAGCTAACTTGTTTGCGATTCTGGCATCAACTTGATTTTTAAATTATCTTTACTGATCTATCCTCTCACCATTCAGTGCCCTCCTCATATCTACAATGCTCTGGTTTTCTGCACTCAACTAATTATGGCCTCGTGTGCATATCCAAAATCAATTGTAGCTAGAATCTTAAGCAACTGAATTCCTTGACATTTCCTTGACAAAACTCCTCCTAACCTTTCACCAAACCACACACACACACACACACACACAAAGTAGAACACAAGCACAAATGCCTCATCACTTCATTGCTTGCGCGCATCTACCCTTCACTTGATCTCTATTCAGCCTGTCCCTGAATCCCCATCAGTGTCTGCCCATTTCAATCTCTCAGATCTACCTATTAGGCACTTTACTCTTCCTCTGTGCCATGCATCCCCTTCCTCTCTCTCTTTTACCCTCTGCTTCCTCCCCCACCCTCAACTCATACCACCTCTCTGCGCACCTTCCCAGCTCTGATAATTCACTGCCCATCTCCCCTCCTCAACATATACACCTGATAGTCTCTTGCTGGTGACCAGAGATGGTGTTCCCTCATGAATGAGGTAGGATAGAATGCAGGCCAGCTGATGCAACTGTGCTTCCAGCTACCCACACTCCGAGTCCCAAGTTGTCCCCACTACTGCCACAGAACACTCACAAGTGCACACTTTTCGGGTGATCTTTGATAACATTCACTGAAGCATATGTCGAGAAGGGCCCTCTTAATACCCACAAAAAAACATTCTCCAACAAACTGGTCCTCCAAAGCCTGGTTCACTTTCCAAATCACAGGCGCCACCTTTCAGCAAAGACATATATTGGTGATGAAATTAATTCACCTTCAGTGTGCCTATCAACAACAGACACTTCAAAGCTTCAAAACATTGGAGAGATACAGTACTAATGTTACTGTCTGGGCAAAATTCTGGCAGGATAGTGAAGCTATGTCAGCAAACTCCCCCAGGCCAACATACTCACTACTGAGGTCCAAATGACAATTAGTTGGTTTTCATGGCCACCTGTCTGACATTACACACCTGCAACAGATACTCTATTCTGAGCAGTGTCATGGCAAGAGATAATCAGTTGGGGAAAAGTAATAGTGTCAGAAGGAACTGCAGATGCTGGTTTAAACCAAAGATAGACACAAAAAGCTGGAGTAACTCAGAAGGTCAGACAGCATCCCTGGAGAAAAGGTGACGTTTCGGGTTGAGACCCTTCTTCAGCCTTCAGTCTGAAGTTACTCGTGTAAAACTGAGCTACTCCGGCTTTTTGTGTCTATCTTTGGGAAAAGGAATAGACTCAGTTATGCTCTAACCCTCCTTGAGTACAGTGCCATCCCCAATGACTTATGGGGGACCTTTATCCCGCACTGCTCAAAATAGAAAGAAGCTTTTTTCTCCAGAGAAGATAGATGTAGTTGTGTGTTTCTCTTTGCAAAGTGATTTCTGAATCATTTTGTTGATTCATCTTTGAACCTCAATCAATACCAGTCAGCACTTACTTCACTGTTAGACTAATTGCAATTTAATCCCCAGGGCCTTATGTCACTTTATTTTAGAAGAGTCCAACACATTTTCTCCATAGTTAACAATAAAGTTCCTGCATCAAAAGTGAAAATGCTAGAAACTCTTAGCAGGTTGGTTGGCACCTGTGGAAAGAGAAACCTGGTTAGCGTTTTAAGTCAAGGACTCTTTATCTCCAAGTGCTGTCTGCGTTTCCAACATTTTCAGCTTCAATTTCAGATTTGTAGCATCTGTAGTTTTATTGATTTCCAAAGTTCCCACATCAATGAAACAAGAATATGAACCTGACTCTCTGTCTTACTTTGAACAGAATTTTGAATGCTGCAGCTCCTAACAATGAGGGCTAAGGGAATGGGAAGTTAGACCAGACAGAACAGGAAGGTCTAGGCTCAATCTCTAGATACTACGAGAAAGAAAACCGCAAATTACCTCAGCTCTTCTGGGTAATGGAGGGGAAAATCATCCAAAATTCCACCGTCTGTTCACAATAAAATGCACCTCTTCCTGCTAGATAAAAGGTGGACTGGGACTGACAGTAATGTGCCATGATGAAATAGGTGTTTCATAGTTGTAGCCAAAGCTCCCAGTCAAATGGATAATGTCAACAATTTGCATTGGAGTAATTCCTTCACAGAAGTGCTGACTCATGAATGTAGATAAAAATAAGATATTATGTGGTTAACCCAATGATTCAAACAAGGAGGTGAGTTTTGAGTGGAGGTGGCAGTAGGAAGGAAAACCGCAGTGGGATGAGTTAAAATATCTGAAAAGAGGGTCAACATTGTGGAATGAGGCATGGAGGTGGATGGATAAAGTCACCATTGCACAAATGTAAATGGAAAAATCACAAAAACCATTAAAGGTTTTAAAGACAATATGGAGAATTTTTAGTTGTTGTAGTCAAGGGAGGAGGTGCCAATTTTCGACCAGCAAAAATATTGGCGATGAGCGAGTGGCATTTGGTTTAGGACAGAGTTCTGGATCGGCTGAATTATTGACTAGAGAGGATTATGGAATGCATTTAGTTTGGTAAGTCAGGAAATGTGGGTTTCAGAGGGGCTGAACAGGCACAGATAGGCTGAAACAGGTAGGTGATGTTATGGAATTGAAAGCAATTGTTATTTATGATTAAGAGGACATGGATATGGAAACTAATTTGGGGTCATACAAAACAACAATCAACATGAAACAGTGAACTCTACATTGCAACTATGAAGAGGGAATAGAATATTTGGCAAGAGTTTAGACTTGATTGTGCAGGGCAAAATGAATTGCATCTCTCTTCTCATCGCTAACTGAACAAACAAAACAGATTCATCAAAAAATATCTGACAGTACTGTTGCGGAGATGTACTAATGGGTGATGGCTGGACACTGTCACCCGTGCCTACAAATAATATTGCCACGGGTTAACAAGTGGAAGAATAAGCAGCAGCCAAGGATCGATCCTCTGATTTCAATGGGTTTTGGGGGCAGGAAGATGGGAGGGAGTCTGGTTTCAGGATCATATTATGACCTGCCCTCCTTAAACCCACTGTCCGATCTGTCTCTTTAGCACAAATGTTTGGCTTGATTCAAGGTAAAAAGGTTCACCATTAAAAATGGATAATCAAGAAAGCAAATCAAAGATATTTATTTGAAAAAAAGTTAGAAAGGGAAAGTAGAATTAGAAAGATGACAAAGAACAACAAACTGAATTCCAATCATCCAGACACATTAAAGGAGCAAATTATATCAATAAATCAAGCTCTAAAAAATAAATGGATGTAGAGATTTCTCATTAATTTTTTCTATCCTTTTGTTTGCCTTTAATTATTAAAATAAGTAAAATTTTCCTTCAAGAATGAGGATAAATCCTCCAGGCATGGAGGAGTTACTGAGCTGTCAAGAGCTCAACTTGTATTAATAGCAAGATGAGACATTAATGTGAGTATAACTTTAATTCCACCTAGTGCATCAAATGTCTCAGGCTAATGACCCCATAACTCTGGCAGCAGTGAGGTTTAATTTCTGTGTAGGAAGTTTTCAACTGTTCGCAACAACCTGAAAAGGCCGACCCATGGTCCCTGGGGAAACAGACAACCCCTGCAAAAATCAACTGTGATTGCATACATAATTTCCCCAAGGTGGAAATTGAAGGGCTAGATGGCATAGCTTTAAGGTCGGAGGGGGAAGGTTTAAAGGAGATGCGCAGGACTGGGTTTTTGTAACGCCCTGCGATGGTGGTGGAGGCAAATACAATAGTGGTGTTAAGAGGTTTGTAGTTAGGCATTGATATGCGGGGAAGGGAATTTATGGATCACATGCAAACAGAGGAGGTTAACTAGGCACCATGGAAAGCATACTGTTGGGTTGCATCACAGCTTGGTTTGGGATTAGTTCTTCCCAAGACCGCAAGAAATTGCAGTGAGTTGTAGCTGTAACCCAGTCCATTACAGACCACACTTCGCAGCACTGACTCCATCTACACTTCACACTACCTCAGAATCAGAGACTTGCTCCACCCCAGTCATTCCTCCTTCTCCCTGCTACGATCCCGCAGAAGGCACAGAAGCTTGAAAGTGTGCATCACAAGACTCGGGAACAGCTTCATCCCCTCTGTTATCAGGCTTCTGACAGCTTTTCCATAAGCAGGGGTATTGTACTATTCACCTCTACCCCATTGCAGACATTGGACTTTGTCTATGCAACTGATGCACTACGATGTTGAGACCAAGATTCTGCGCTCTGTCCAGCGCTGCCGTTGCAGCTGCGGCTTGCCTGCAGTCCGTCTGTCTTTTGTGTTTTTTGTTGTTTTTGTCTGAATTGTAGTGTTAATATGATGTAGTGTTGTATGTTATGTTTGGGGGGGGGTGGGAGGGAACGGGAACTGTAACATTCTCTCTCCCGAACGGAGACGCGACCTTTGTTCTGTGTCGTGTCTCCGTTCCCGTTGCGGCCTACCACCACCGGCCATGCACCTGGGACCACCTGGGGCTCTGGTTCGCAGAGCCCACGGCCCGGACTCACCACCTGTGGCGCTGGCTGCCTGCGGATGCTGCGGGAGCGGCTGCGACTCATCTCCGGAGGCTCCGGCGCGGGCCGCGTGGACGTCGGAAGCCCGCAGGCCCCTGGGTGGGGGCCGACATCGGGAGCTCCGGCAGCGGCAGCGTGTCCGCCCGCCCCGAATCGCGGGGCTTGGGTCGCCCCGCCACGGACCTTTCACCGTCCGGCGCGGCCTGAAATAGGCCGTGGACCTTTCACCGTCCAGCGGGGGCTTCAATATCGGGAGCCCCGACCGCCCCGACGTGGCAAATCCAACAGCCTGACCGCGGGACAAGACGGCAGGGAAGAGAAAAAGACATTTTGGCCTTCCATCACAGTGAGGAGGGACTGGAGGAGACTCACTGTGATGGATGTTTCTTTTTGTTTGGTGTTAGTTGTGATTGTATGTGTTATTGCATTTTTATTGATTAATCTTATTGGTCTTATTGTTCAACTGCGGGTAATGTTTCATTTTACTACACATTTATGTGTATGTGACAAATAAACGACTATTGACTATTGACTATTGACTTCCCTTTTGCTAATGCACTTTAGTTTGACTTGATTATATTTACGTACAGTCTTATCTGATCAGTTTGAGTAGCATGCAAACGAAGATTTTCACTGTACATGTGACAATAATGAAACAAAACCTAAATGGAAACCGTGTTTGGCACAGATATTGTGGGCCAAAGGGTATATTCTTGTGTTGTACTGTTCCATGTTTGGGATCTTTGTATAATTTGGACATTTTTGACAATCAGTAAGTAAAATATCAGAACTTTTATTTTGCAATGGTTTTCTTTATTGAAAGTCACATTGACTTCAACATTCCCTCTTTGGTGGGGATCACAAGAATAGTTGATCAATTTCTCATTTATTAAAGCTGGGAAAGAACTAATGGAGATTAAGATCAGGGGAAAGTTATTGTTAACTTCTATTCATAACACTTTACTTCATGCTTGGATGAGATAGACAATTATAAGTGTACTAATTTCGTTTTGCATAAAGTTATTTTTAAGAGAAAACATAATCTTCTATAAAACAAGGAGACTGGGAGAATCAAACAAATGCTTTCACACAGCTCCTTGGCTTTTGCATCCTGTAGTTTTCTGGACAGGGTAACATTCACAGCAAAAAAAACCATTTTTCTCAACATCGCTTACAAAAATACAAAACGGAGCAAAATAATGTTTCTCTAAATGAAAAAAAAATGGCTGTGTCCTTATGGATCAAAGGTACATTCCTTAGGATGGTTTGAAACAACCCATCACAGTGAGTGGTGAGCTGCTACATGACAGGCCACATGCATGTGAAAGCCCATTCCTGCCTGAATTTACTGCTGGATAAGTTAGGAAATAAGAATTCTTCTGTCATCACTCAGGAACAAGAAAATATCTGATATTGAAGTTACTTCAATAAATTCAGATATATATATTTTTTAATGCTGTTTAATATCTCTAGTTAATCCACATATTAACAATAAAATATTTTTTCTCTTTTGCCCTCAAGTAAATGGCACAAACAAGTTTCAAGCTCAAATTGTAAGCACAAGCAAGCTCAATGAGGGAAGTGAATGATTGACTCCAAACAGATCTGAAATGAAGATCTGAAGAAACAACTGATCCTGCCATTTAATGATTTAATGTAAAAGGAATTAAAACTGGAACTTTGCACAGCAGAAAATAAAAGCTCACATCAAGGAATGCTTTGACAACCAGGTATCATCCACAATCCCCACTTGAATTGGCAGTTAAAACCATTGGAAGACCACTAATATCTCTTCTGTTCAAACATTGAAAACAAACTGATTATATTATTACTTAATTATTGAAGGACTGCTGACTTGCAAGTTATAGAGTTTGTAAAATTTTAATGCTTATTTCTTTCCCTCTTTGAGGAATACACGTCTCAATATCAAAATCGATATTTCTGGCCGCTAGAGTACAAATGTACACATTTAAAAGGCAGTTATCTGGTCATCAGAGAATGTGGCCTACAATTAGTGTGTAACAGCCTTAGTCAAGCTGCATTGTCTGACTAAATGCACTCAATTAATCATATGGAGACATGGAATCAATCACACAGCAAGGAAACAGGCCCTGAGGCCCAACTTGTCAATGCAGACTGAAATGTCCCATCTAAGCTCATCTCATTTGCCCCTTTTTGGCCCATCTATCTATCTATATATTAAAAGTCTTGTTTGTGTGTTTGTTTGTTTGTTCCTGAGCGACAGCCAAAACGGTACATGATAGTGCGACAATTTTAAGCCCACCTTACTCACCGTCGTCTCTTTGGTGCTAATGGAAGAAGTTTCATTGAAATTGGTGTTATATTTTTTAAGTTATTCACTTTAAAGTTTTTTTTTTAAACGCGCATGCACAGTCGGGGCCAATTGATCTGATACTCATGTAAGATGGCCTCTGGGTCCGCGCCTATACTTACATGAGATGGCTGCCCTGGAACTACAGCGAAGGGGGGAGGGAAAGGGGGAGGGAAAGGGGGAGGGGTCGAGGGGAGGGGGAGAGGGAGGGAGAGAGGGAGTGGGGGAGGAGAGGGTGCTGCACCAATGCAGGAGAGGCAACCCTAAGGGGGAGAGGGATAGGGGGGAGAGGGATAGGGGGGAGAGGGATAGGGGGGAGGGGGGAGGGGGAGAAGGGGGAGGGGGAGAAGGGGGAGGGGGAGGGGGGGGAGAGGGGGAAGGGGAGGAGGAGAGGGGAGAGGGGGAGAGGGGGGGGAGAGAGGGGGGGGAGAGAGGGGGGGGGAAGAGAGAGGGGGGAGAGGGGGGGAGGGGGGGGAGAGGGGGGGGGAGAGGGGGGGGGGGGAGGGGGAGAGAGGGGGAAGGGGTGAGAGAGAAGGGACGGGGTGAGAGAGAAGGGAAGAGGTGAGGGGGAGAGAGAGGGGAAGGGGTGAGGGAGGGGGGGGAGAGGGGGAGGAGAGGGTGCTGCACCAATGCAGGGGTGGTTTGGGCCCAACGGGTCCACTTGGTCACGTGATTTAATACATCTCGATAAGCCCCCAGCCTCTGGCGTTCCAAGGAATAAAGTCCTAATCTGTCCAACCTCTCCCTATAGTTCAGGCCCTTGGGTGCTAGCAACATCTTCATAAATCAAATGTTAAAAAAAAGTATACTACAAACTATGAGCAAATGTACCACATCCTCTAATAAATCATGACTTCATTGCAAGTAAACAAAACAGTCCATAATAAGAATGAACCACCCATTACAGCACACTTACCATCATGAGGATACCAAAATCATCAGCTATTGTTCAAAGTGGTGTTGACAGTCAAAAATGTGTTCTTTGTGTGATTGACGTAACACGCATGAAGACACACAATCTACTTATGAACCAAATTCGCAATCATTACATTATAATCTTCATAACCATTGAACATTTAATTAAACAAAATAATTGCATTATGTATAAACACTTTAAATACAAAAACACCTGTCTCAAATGTTCTGTGCAGGAAGAAACAGAAAAATATCAGATTACAGAACAAATTAGAAGTCTTGAAATGATGGGGCACCAGTGGCAAACAATATGGCCATTGCACAACAACCCAACAACCATTCTGCTTGGGTATGTCACTGCAAGCTTTTTTGCAAGTCTTTGGTGCTACTAAATAAGCATTGCACTTGTTTACAAATAAAAATGTTTGGGAGGTGGGGAAAAGAGGGCCGAGATTGGAGGCCTTATTGGAACATTGGGGTGGGGGTGGAAGTCATGATTATGACCAGGGTGAGTTGGATCAGGCAGGTAACTAACTTAGGGTTATTCATCATGAAGGTGGGGCAGAGAGTTCAGGAAAGGGGGCCGAAGGAAACACGAGTGGAGACTGAATCCTTCGTTGTGGATCAGATGGACAGAAATAGGCTGATTGCGAATCTCACCCTTCCATTTCTAAGAATATTACTGACTTGCTGGTATCCTGCAAAGTGCCCATTCAACATATGTGTTTCTGACTAAATGTATTGCTAGCTATTCAACTGAGACTATTCCTATATTTCTGCATTATACATTCGCTATTTCAGCACAGGTTACTGCACAATGATCATGAATAAAAACTGCAGACAACTTTCATATTCCAAACCTCTTATTGAATTGGTCTAGGCCCATTATTTCAGCATGGACTGAGGATCACACCCAGGCTCTTCAGAGTCCAAGTAACCCACTCACACACTGGATAAACGCACTGGATGACTGAAGGACCAATAGCCACTGTCTAGATTTGTGTCAAATTGATCATGTCCATTTGAGTTCATTCTTTGGTATGTGAATTAGACAATCTGAGCCATGGAGCTGGAGAATGCTGGAGATCTTAACGACCTCTGAAAAAAGAACCTGGCAAAACACTTCACTGGTCTTTTATTTAATTTTTAATTTAAAATCGTTAAAAACATTAAGGACCCAGTGGTGCTGGTTTCCGACGGGCACGGTGACGGACGCACCACACATCTCTGTCCTCCATACAGCTGGCAAGCTCCTCTTTTGCCTCTACATATGCGTCTTCCATCAACGTCTTCAGCATCGTCTTGTTTGGTCGTCCTGGGTTCCGTCTTCCACTGGTCTGAGCACAAAAATCCCTCCCTTCATCCTCCAATTAAAGCATATTTGATTTAGTTGTATTGTTTTCCCCATCCTTCCAAGCAACTTCCATGGAGTTTGCTCAGTCTGTTTATGGTTTTAGTTTTATGATTCTGATTCCCATGGTAATATTTTATCAATGAACAGAATCAAGGAACAAAATCATTTGTGTTGAGGTGCACAAAGCATTGAAATGAGCAATCGTCAGTTCGCAAATACAAATGCAACCATAAAAATCTGCTTTATCTGCCCTTTTATGACTACATTATTGAAATACTGCTTCCTAAGAAATTGCCACACAAGACTGGATTTACAGCATGAAATTAATGTTTATACATATTGTTGCATAGCAGCACCAATTTAGGACATGCCCTGCATTGGTCTCAGTTACATAAATCCGTATAAAATTTTACACATACGACCACTGGGTGGTGGCAGCAATGGCTGCCTCGCCAACAGTCTGTCTCGTCCCTTCCTTCTTTGTTGTTTTTTTAGTATGTGTTAAATGTATGTTTTTTAGCTTGTTTTATGTGGCGGGGGAGGTGGGGGTGGGGGGTTGGGGGAGACTTTAAAAAGATCTCTTACCTCGACGGAAATGCAATTTTTCCTGTATTGTATCTCTGTCCACACCGCGGCCTAACATCGTGGAGCTAGCGGCCTCTGCTAGAGACTGACTTTGGGAGCAACCGTGGGAGCCTGCGGACTTTTAATATCATGGAGCTCGAGGTCCCTGGTTAGAGACCGACTTCGGGAGTTCCAGGCCACAGGAGCTTCGATCACCCCGACTGCGGATGATTCGACTGCCCCGACCGCGGGAGAATAAAGAGGAAGAAGATTGGACTTTATTGCCTTCCAACACAGTGAGGAATGTGGGAAATCCATTGTGGTGGATGTTTACGTTATTTTTGATGTAGTTGTGTGTCTTGTGCTTTTTTCAGTATGGCTGTATGGTAATTCGAGTTTCACTGTACCTTAATTGGTACACGTGACAATAAACTGACCTTTGAAGTTTCCTTGTATCTGAATTGTACCTTCTTCACTTTTTAAAAAAGAAACCAGAATATATATCCCAGTACAGCTGAGTGACAAGATTAGCTTCACAGCCTCAATGCTACTTTGCAACTGCAGGGCAATGAGCTGATTAGTTCCACAAGTTTATTTTGCGATTAAGTGAGATATGACTGATACAAAGCCTCAGCTCTGCTTATTTGCCTTTTATCGTGATACTTTGAAAACCTTCCTTGACAAACCTCTTTTGATCTATTTTTGAAAGTTTCAATTGATTTAACATCCATCCATTTTTCGAGGGGTGAGATGGGGTATGTGGGGGAGGAGAAATAAAGGGCACATTTCTTAATTTCCTTTCTGCTTTGTGTGAAAGCTAGTTTCCGAACTCCCCTGCAAAAATATTTGTTTTCATTTTAAGATTGTTTCTTTTTTTCTAAGTTGCTTCACTATGGACCATGGACATAACAAAAGAATGTCACTAGAATGGGACAGTTCCTGGCACTTGTGGAAACTTAAAACAGCGTAAGTCATAGTATGAGCACAAGACTAAAATATTCAGTGGATTCAAAAAAAAAGTGGATGAAGGGAAAAAAGAAGCAAGTGCCAAGAATGAGAAAATTAGTGGAAATGTTTGTGGTGGGCGGGCTGGATGACTGTTTTTAAATCATTGTAAAAGACTGGAACTCTGACTGGAACTCTGGTGCTATAACAAACATCTGGCATAACTCTAATATGGCATTCATTTCAAAGTACAGGTACTTACAGCAATGTTCTGAAAAGAAAGCAGCAATGTAAAATAATCATTCCTTGAAAGATGAGAGCATTTACTGAAATCAACATCACAGTGGATCAATTCATCGAAGCACTTTCTGATTACAAGAGTTCAAAGGTTTAGAAACAAGGAGCTGCAGATGTTGGTTTACAAAAAGAGATACAAAATGCAGGAATAATTTATTGGGCCAGGCAGCATCTCTGAAGAACATAGATAGGTGGCGTTTCGAGTCGGGGCTCTTCTTCAGATTGATAGAGTATGTTTATACTGGTAACTTGCAGCACTTAATTTTCTAATAAATATCTGCATTGCTTCAATCCACAGCAAAACATGGCATTGTGTTTTACACTGCATAAACAAAGTAAATTATTGACTGTGACGTGCACCACAAATATTTATTTTTCTGTGCTGCTCATTATAGTGACACCAATCATTTATATTTCCTCATTCTTTGGTCATCCTGCATTATAATTATATCCATCCCAGGCTCAGACTTGGGCTCATTGTGTCACTGAATGACTTTTTTTTTTCCCCACCATGGGCACATCGAGATATTCATCCTGGGTGGCAGCTCTAAATGTTCCAGACAGAATCATAAGACTCAGTGTTGTGCCGCATCAAAACAAGACCTTTGGCCAACACGTCCACGTTGCCTTTTTTTCCCACACGCTCTCATCCCATTCACTGACATTACATCTGTATCCTTCTATGCTTTCTCTATTCGTATGTCTGTCCGGATATCTTTTAAACCTAGTGATGTACCTGATTCGAAAAACTCTCTGGCAGCAGGTCCAGATATCAATGTCTCTCTGTGTGAAAAGGTTTCCCTTCAAATCCCCATAAAACTCCTTTCTCTCAGCTAAAACTATGCCCTCACATTTTTGATACCCCCACCATTGGAAAAAGATACTGACTATCTTGCCTATCTATGTCTCTTATAATTTTATATCCATCTACCTGGTCACCCGCAGCCTCCCCCACGCCTGGTAAAGCACAGTCAGTCTCTTCAATCTCATAAGGTCATAAGTGATTGGAGCAGAATTAGGCCATTCAAGTCTACTCCGCCATTCTATCTCTTCCTAACCCCATTCTCCTGCCTTCTCTCCATAACCCCTGACACCCATACTAATCTCATCATAACTTAAATTCTCCAATCTAAACAGCAACCTGGTGCATTTCCTCTGCACTCTCTCCAGCACAACCACATCCTTCATAGATTGTGGTGCACAATACTGCCCACAAACACACATAATATTTCAAGTGTGGGCCAATCAGTGTTTTGCAAAATGTCATCATATCATTCCAACTTTCATATTTTATTCCCCAAACTATGATGACAGGCATGTCATCTGCCTTGTTTACCACCCTATCCAACCATGTTGACACTTTCTGAGAACTATGGACTTGAACCACAAAATCCCTCTGTTCATCAAGCATAGACATAAAAACATAGAAAACATGTGCAGGAGTAGGCCATTCGGCCCTTCGAGCCAGCACCTACATTCAATATGATCATGGCTGATCATCCAGAATCAGTACCCTGTTCCTGCTTTCTCTCCATATCCCTTGATTCAGTTAGCCCTAAGAGCTATATCTAACTCTCTCTTAAATACATCAACATTCCTTAGCACCCCTATCATTTACTGTATATTGTCCTACTCCTCTTTGACTTCCCAAATGTATCACCTCACAAATGTCAGGATCAAATTAGATCTCCCAATGCTCTGACCAACTATTCATCTGATCTATATCCTGCTGTATCCTTACACAAAAACCACTGACTTTGATGTCATCCACAAACAATAATTATGCCTCCTATCTTCACAACCAAATCATTAATACGTACTATCACAACAAGAGACTCGGCACCGATTTGTGCATTACATCACTGGTCACAGACTTTCAATCAGAAAAGCATCCATCCACCATTACCCTCTGACTCGTATCTTTAGATTTTAGAGAAACTGCGAACGAGTTGGATCTTAGGTAAGCTTTTTAATTAAATACAAAACTGGAAACACTGTGGAAACAGGCTCTTCGGCCCACTGAGTCCACACCATCCGGCGATCACCCCATACGCTAGCACTATCCAACACAACAGGGACATTTAATTATTTTTTTAACAGAAGCTAATTAACCCTCAAATCCGCACATCTCTGAAGTGTGGGAGAAAACTGGAGCACTCAGAGTAAACCCACATGGTCACAGGAAGAACAAACAAACTTCATAGAGGCAGCAGGATTGAATCTGGGTCTCTGGCAGCAACTCTACTGCTGCGCCACTATGCCTCCTTTTTACCGCAATCAAGAAACCAGTTTTGTATTTAATTAAAAAGCTTACCTAAGATCCGACTTGTCTTATTGTCCGCAGTATGTTTAGCAGAAGAGACCAGGGGTGAACTTCCAGAAAATAATGTTCTCCATTGAGCATTAAAATATGATTAAATTCAATAGCTCACCACTTGGACGAAATAAGTAGCGTGAAGTAACTCCCAACTTCAAAATTCCCAACTATTTTGTGAAAGACAGCCCGGTTAAAATATTTATTTTTTAAAGTTAAAAACAAATATGATATAGACAATTAGGGTTATAAAAACACCAACATGTGAATTTGGTGTTTTTATACCAAAAACACCAGAAGGTCCTTAGTGCCACCATTAAATTGTCACTGCTTCAAGATACAGTCTGGAATTTGGGATGTGCGGAGGGTGACACAGGCTGAGCCTATCATTCTGCTCAAGGGAATCTCTCAGCACTTTCCACCAATAAATACATCAGTTGCTGTTAGTGACATATAAAACAGGTTCTGCTTTGTTGATCACTGCATAACTGAGACTTGCATAGCTCAATATTCTGTGAGCTAGGAATTCAACAATGCATGAATACATATGAAGAGATGTTGCCAGCGGGGCAAGGGATCCATCAGCAGAGAACAGGCTTTTTTGGGCAGTTATGTACAGTGATTAGATTCCCCACCATTACCGAGGGATGATAAAGGGAAAAGATCAAGTTAGGTACAGAGGATTGCAGGGGCAGGTTTGCAGGTTGTAACAGGCAGTGGTAGAAGGGGATAAAGTGGAACATAATCAGGGTGGTGAGGAGACGACAAGTCTTTTCTTCATCATTGCTGGAACTAAACTAGGAAACCCCTTATCTGATATTGAAATTGAAGTATCTGCATGCAAAGAATCGCAGCAGTTCAAGATGGCAGGCCATCAACTCCTTCACAAGACATTTGGTGATGAGCAATAAAATGCCAGCAGGACTGTATCTCTAGGCATACCTGAAGTCAGAACACTATTGCTGCAGCCATTACCAAGCCTTGGCAAACACTTCCCACTGCCTGCTACCCAGCTCGTCTTGCCTAGTTCTGCCCATGATCTTGTGTTCTTCCAAATACCATGTAGGTAGAAGCTTAGCACCATGTTTATGGTGATCTGTGGAGTTTTGTGAAGCAATTTCTTCTCAAAATTGCTGCTCTCTCTTTGCCACTTATTATGGATACCCTACCTTTAGTTCTTGAGAATGCTTTAGTTCTTGGCAATGCTTTAACCAATCATTAACAGGAACATCTTGAATAAATTATATTATGTTATGGTAAGTGCAGGCAAGTTATCTTAATAAATGTGCAGTGCTGTCATAATTTATGATAGTTATACCGGAGGTCACTATTCACTAATGGTAGTATATAGAAACAAATAGCTCAAATGAAATGAAGATTGATTGCAGGCTAACACATGACCCCACACTCAACCAAGTTAAATTGGACTATATTTTATGTATTGATATTAAGAAATCATTTCATGGTCATTATTTAATCAGAATGATTCAGATGCTGTTTTGAAGCTGCTTGAGGTTCATTCGGATAGTGAATTTCAGCTTTGAAATAAATTATTGCTTCTCAAACACTTTACAGTCTCTTTAAAGCTTTACACAAAGTAATCAGGTGTGCAGAATACAATCAGAGGCAGTAGAACATAGAAGGCAGTATGACAACTCTTCGGCTCACGATATCTTTGCTGAACATGATACCAAGTCAAATTAATCACCTCTGCCTGTACTTGAACCATATCCCTCCGTTCCCTGTACATCGATGTGCCTATTTAAAAGCCTCTTAAATACCACTATCATATCTGTTTCCAGCACCATCCCTGGTAAGTTGTTACAGGCACCCACCATGGTCTGTAAAAAAAAGAAATCTTGCCCCGCGCATCTTTAAAATTTGTCCCTGTCACCTTTATGCTGTGTCCTCTAGTCTTTGACATTTCCACCATGGGCAAAAGAATTGCAAATAGTATTTGCAAAATAGGGAAAGATCAAATTTTTAAACATGCAATAACGAATTATTTCAATGCAATTTGTGCCATTAGGTAGTATGTAGAGAAAAACTGAACGCTTCCTTAAAGAATACACAATTTCACGAATTCTCCCTGATAGAAATACTCTTTAAAAAATCTATCAGATCCGCATATAGTTGGCCAACTAACAGCATCTGTCATGTTGAAGTGGTGTAGAAGGAGAAGGAAGTACCCAGTTGAATTGTTAAATTTGCTTTGATATACATGTGGAATAGTAAAGGAAGATGCAGGTACTAGTGAATGTTCAACACTGAAAGGAAAAATAGACAAGGTAATTTGCTCAAATCACATAAACACAAAGGCAGTAGGAAACAGATAATAGATTAAAATAGCTCCAGTAATGTAGCACTTACAGGAGGAGTGTGTGAGTAGACACTGCTGAGTAGGACTAATACAAATACAAACACACATCAATTAGCACTTGCTGCAACAGCATATTAGCAAGGATGTTGGCTCATGGACTCAAAAGCTGTTGACAAACAGGAACCATATTAAATGGGATTATGCCATTGGCAATGGTACATGGAATGGCAGAATTATCTTTTGATTTTTGATCAATATGACCTTTACATGCTTCTCATCAGCTGAATTACTCTGCTGACTCCTACCAAGCATGAATGTGATAACTTCATTTGTTCTGTACCGTTGCTGAAGTGATCACTACCATGCACAGTGGCAGTCTGCAAAGGAAATCTGAAGAAGGGTCTCGACCCGAAACGTCACCCATTCCCTCTCTCCTAGATGCTGCCTGACCTGCTGAGTTACTCCAGCATTTTGAAATACCTAAATCTGATGCCGAGATGTTTTAAAAGATTCATATTGATCTAAAATAGTACGGCAACTCTGCCACTTTAAACATTAAGACCATAAGACATAGGAGCAGAATCAGGCCATTCAGCCCATCAAGCCTACTGCACCATTTAATCTTGGCTGATCTATTTTTCTCTCCCAATCCTGGCAGGCAGGTTTGCTAGTGGGTTTAAATTTAGTGGGGGGGAGGGGCTGACAAATTGGGAATATGAAGATGGAGTTAAAGGGGAAGCGAATACAGGAGAAATTGCAAAGGACTCGAATAAATGGGAAGGAAAGTTCTAGATGGGATAAGAGAGTAAGGTCAGGGCCAATGGTGTGAGAGGGGAGGTGAATACCGAAGTTAAAATGTTGTATTTAAATGCGCGAAGTATAAAAAATAAAGTGGATGAGCTTGAGGCTCAGTTAGACATTGTACAACAAGTATGATGTTGTGGGAATTACAGAGACATGGCTACAAGAGGACCAGGGCTGGGAACTGAATATTCAGGGGTATACGACCTATCGGAAAGACAGGCAGGTGGGCAGAGGGGGTGGGGTCGCTCTGTTGGTAAAAATGATATTCAGTCCCTTGCAAGGGGTGACATAGAATCAGGAGATGTAAAATCAGTATGGATAGAAATGAGGAATTGTGAGGGTAAAAAGACCCTAATGGGAGTTATCTACAGGCCCCCAAACAGTCGCCTCGACATAGGGTGCAAGTTGAATCAAGAGTTAAAATTGGCATGTCGCAAATGTAATGCTACGGTGGTTATGAGAGATTTCAACATGCAGGTAGACTTGGAAAATCAGGTTGGTACTGGACCTCAGGAAAGGGAGTTTGTGGAGTGCCTCCGAGATGGATTCTTAGAACAGCTTGTACTGGAGCCTACCAGGGAAAAGGCAATTCTGGATTTAGTGTTGTGTAATGAACCTGATTTGATAAGGGAACTCAAGATAAAAGAGCCATTAGGAGGCAGTGATCATAATATGATAAGTTTTAATCTACAAATTGAGAGGAAGAAGGGAAAATCGGAAGTGTCAGTATTACAGTATAGCAAAGGGGATTATAGAGGCATGAGCTGGCCAGATTTGACTGGAAGGAGACCCTAGCAGGGAAGACGGTGGAACAGCAATGGCAGGTATTCCTGGGAATAATGCAGAAGTTGCAGGATCATTTCATCCCAGAGGAGGAAGGATTCTAAGGGGAGTAAGAGGCACCCGTGGCTGACAAGGGAAGTTAAGGACAACGGCTGCGGCTCACCGGCAGTCTCTCTGTTTTTTTTGTCTTTGTCTTTTGTTACCGTTTAATGTACGTATTGACCTATTTTTAGCTCTGTATATGTGGGGGGTGGTGAGGGGGGTGGGGGAAACCTTTTTTCTAAATCTCCTCCTCAACGGAGATGCGACCTTTTTCCATGTCGTATATCCATTCGCGCTACGGCCTAACACTGTGGAGTTGGCGGCCTCCAGCTGGGATCGACCTTGAAGACTCCGGTCGCAGGGCCTGGACTTACCATCTCGGAGGCTTCAGCCGCGGGCCCTGTAGACCGCAACATCGGGAGCTCGCAGGTCCCTGGCTGGCGACCGGCTTTTGGGAGCTCCAGCCGTAGCAGCTTCGACCGCCCCGAATCGCGAGGCTTGATCGACCCGCTCGCAGGACCTTCATCGCCCTGCGTGGCTCGGCCGCGGCACTTTCCATCGCCCGGTGGAGGCTTAGGACCTTCATCGGCCTGCTCGGTTCGGCCCTGGGGCCTTCCATCACCCGGCGGGGGCTTCAAAAGTCGGGAGCCTCGATCGCCTCGAGGCAGCAGTTTGACTGCCTGACCACGGGAGAAGAATGAGGAGGAGATAAGACTTTTCTTTGCCTTCCATCACAGTGAGGGTGTGCCTGGAGCAATCACTTTGATGGTTGTCTGTGTTAAATTGTAATTGTGTGTCTTGTGTTCTTTATTGTTTATTGTCAACCATTTACTGTTTATTGTCAACCATTTACGCCGGACCCTGACGTGAGAGGACGCTGGCGCTGTTTGTTTGCAGGCCTGTTTAGCTGCTGCAAGTAAGAATTTTATTGTTCCATCGTCGGGATGGATGTATGGCGATTAAACACTCCTGACTCTTGAAATGTCTGGGGCCAGTTAGATGTTGCTGAAAGTAATATTTTTAAACTAAACAGGGCCAACAGAAAACCATTTAAAAACCAACCTGCAGTATTCAGCACAGTAATGTATCAAGGTCATACCACATGGTACACTTGGTTCTTAAACATACATTCAATGTTTACTAATTCTTTTGTTCCTTGATTCTTTTTATTGAGAACCTGTCCCATCACATTGGCTTGTAAGCATCACACTGTTCTGATGAACTCAGAGTACAGGAAGTAAGCTCTGAGTTTAGAATTCACAAAGTGTTTTGACAGTCTCTAATAGAAGACTGCGATTCCCTTCAACAAAAGGACTGATGGTATTAACCATGAAATGCTTGTCGGATTAAATAAAACTTCTCAAAAAATAATTTTGCTATTCAAAGGAAGAGTGGAGTTTGAAACCAACTGGTTTCAGTGGCATTTTTGACATCTCATTCCTACAAATAAGAATGTAGATAAACTCAGTGTTTACAAAAATTGGCAGTTGGACATGTAGCTATTAGAAACCTTGTGATTTGTCCATTTAAAATGTTTTTCTGAGAGGATTGTACTAATGTGAATGTTTTTACCTTTAGTTCCACTTGGTGTTCATGCTGGTGTAACAAATGAACCCAAAAGAGGCCACTTTGCTTCTGTACTAACAAACAGCTAACAACAATCAGTCTGAGTTAATTGGCAAGCTTTATTCCGTATTCTGATATATTGCCAATTGAAACAGAGCCTGTGCTGTGCTTGTACAAACTTGTAAAGTTGTATTTTCTGACAGCAGAACAGATACTTGATGCCTTTGACTGAGCAGAAGTGCAGGGCATTTTCACAAAGCCAATTTAATTGAAAAGAATGTGTCAAATTGAGGGTCAATCACACTAAATTAAAGCAATGTTCCAGCGAACCACGGGCCTATGGACCTCTCCCAGGTTTCTGCATTTCACAAAATATAAATTCCTCAGATTTCATTTAAAAATTCTACAAATAGTTGAATGATTCCTACAATCATAACAGCATTCTGCGCTTATTTTTAGAGGGCAACTTAATCCGATAATTATGTGCAAAGCCTGAGATGCCAGTCACCAGACTAAGACTGTTTTGACTTCAGTACTGATGGACAAAACTACTTCATTTTTAAAAATACACAGCTCTTCCATCAGGTGATACTTCGACATTTCATCAACATCTTAGTAATAAAGCATTGCTGGCAATTCAGCTTTCTGTCAATGTAGATAGATCAATGTATTATGTTTTCAATACATCCTGCAATACATTCGGTGCTATGATGCTCAGAAAAGCCTATTTGAAGATCAAGACTTTAGATCTGATACAAAATTCATGGTCTACTGAATAGCAGAGATCTCTGAGACCTGGACTGCCTACAGCAGATATCTCATGGCACTGTTAAAATACCATCAAGGTTGTCTCAACAAAATCCTTCAAATTAACTGGAACGTTTAGCATTGATGAAGCCTACATAAACCTTAGTAAGGCATTTGACAAAGTCCAACATTGGGGCTAGTCAGAAAGTTTGAAGCATATAGGATCCAAGGTACGTTGAGAAATTGAATCCATAATTAGCTTGCTATAAAGAGGCAGATGGTTGAGGGTTGTTTTTTTATGACTGGATGCCTGTGCCAATGGTGTATCACATGGATGAGTGCTGGAACCATTCCCATTTATCAAATACATTAATGCTATAGAGAGAGGTTGAGCAGGCTAGGACTGCTATAGCAAGAGGTTGAACAGTTTAGGACTATATTCCTTGGAGGCAGAAGGATGAGCGATGATCTTATGGTGCAGAAATCATGAGAGCAATAGATCGGTAGACACACAGAGTCTCTTGCCCAGAGTAGGGGAATTGAGAACCACAGGTGAGGGAGGAAAGATTTAATAGGAACCTGAAGGGTAACTTTTTCATGCAAAGGATGGTGGGTGCATGGAACGAGCTGCTGGAGAAGTTAGTTGAGGCAGGTACTATAGCAACGTTTAAGAGATATTTAGGCAGGTACCTGGATAGGACAGGTTTAGAGGGAAATGGGCCAAATGCACGCAGGTGGGACGAGAGTAGATGGCACATGTTGGCCGGTGTGGGCAAGTTGAGCCATAGGGCCTGTTTCCATGCTGTAAGATTCTATGATATGGAGAGGAATGATCGAGGTATGATTAGGAGAGATATGTACGAGATATGATCAGTAAGTTTGAGATGACTTGGTATTGTTGATCGTGAAGAGAATAGTGGAATAGTCTTATGCTACAGGAAGATAAAGATTGTTTTTAATAAAATAGTTGACAGATGTAAATTAATCTGACTAATAAGGGTAGGATAAACACAAACAATGAGTAGTCGAGCTCGAGAGAGTATTGAAGGGCATGACATATGTCCAGATAAAGGTGGTGAGGATGGTGTATGGGATATTTGCTTTCTCAGCCAGAGCATAGAATAAAAGAGCAAGAAGGTTAAAGTACAGCTTTATAAAGCTTTGGCAAACTGTAACACTATGTGCAGTTCTCATCATCACAGTGTAGGAAGGATGTGATTGCACTGAAGAGGAGATTGCACACTTCTGAATTCACATAGATTTTTGTGTTAGTGATATGAAAGATTGGCAAATTTTAAGATTACTTTTTCATCCAGTCTACATCTGCATCTACATCTGCATCTACATCTACAACTTCTAAAGTGACAAAACTGGGTAACTGGGCTTGGAGTAATAGTCAAGCCCGGCAGTGAGGCACTGATTTAATAATATATTGTAGGAACATAGGGATTGGCTGGGAGTTCAAACCCTCGGATTGGCTAACGATGTCACGAGGTGTGCCAGCACGGGAGAGACAAGCAGTCTAGTGTTGAACTCCGTCCGGTGAGGACATATTCGTTGGTTGTCTATAATTGTGAGTATTGCGTTTGTTACGGGGTTTTTGCCCATGCAAATAAACTCCGTCTTCAACACTCACCCGTTTCTGGACTCACCACATTGGTGACCCCGACGTGATCGACGATCACAAGAAGATGTCTCAGGGAGGAAACGAACAGTGGGCAGCCCAACGCGGTCGGCGTTCACCTGCCCCCGTTCTGGGCCCATTAACCGCACCTGTGGTTCGTACAGGTAGAGTCCCAGTTCCACATCAAGAGAGTCGTGGAGGACCAGGAGAAGTTCCACCATCTGGTAAGCTGCCTACAGCCCGAGGTGGCCGCGCGGGTGGGACGGTACCTGACCAGCCCCCCCCCCCCCAACCCGAGAGGTACGAGGGGCTCAAGAGGCTCCTCCTGAGGGTTTGTGGCTTTAGCCAGAACCAGCGGGCTCTGAAGCTCCTACATCTACCAGAGCTGGGGGATCGGCTACCGTCCGCCCTAATGACCGAGATGCTTACCTTGATCGGCGACCACCAGCCGTGCATGATGTTTGAAGCGGCATTCCGGGAGAAATTGCCCCGGGACGTCAGGTTAGTTTTGGCGGATGTCTCCTTCGAAGACCCGGTGGCGTTCGCGGAGAAGGCGGACGCCCTCGTAACGGAGGCCCCGACGGGAGACGAGTCGGTAAACCGGGTTTCCAGGCCAATATGGCGGCGCATCAGCCGCAATTTTACAGAAAGCCCGCCAAGACGGAGCTGCAGCGCCCGCCATTTTGCAGCGGGCCCACGCAACAGAGCCGCACAGGCGCGGCTGGTGTTTCTTCCACCAGCGGTGGGGCGGGGAAGCCCGAAATTGCAGGGCCCCATGTACCTTTTCGGGAAATGCCTAGGCCGATCGAACATAGAGGCAGTCTCGATCGGCCGCAATCGCCGCCTCTACATCACGGATCGAGGTACCGGCACCGTGTTCCTGGTCGATACGGGAGCGGTCGTTAGCATCGTGCCTCCCTACGGCTGCGAAGTTCGAGCAGGTAGGAAAGGTCCGCCCCTCATCGCGGTCAACGGCAGTCCCATCTGCACCTACGGCAAGAGGGCCATGTCCCTGTCCTTTGGGCCCACGACCTACCATTGGGAGTTCATCGTTGCCGACGTGGGCCAGGCCATCCTGGGCGCGGATTTCCTCTGGGCTTTTTCGTTGGTCGCAGACGTCCGCGGGAAGGGCCTGCAGCCCTTGGCTAACAGCATGGAGCCTGCTACTCCTCCACCTGCCACCCTACCCTGCCCGTCGATCCGGGCCATCACCGCGGCCCCCGATCAGTTCGCTGGGGTCCTCGCCGATTTCCCGGAGCTCCTCGTACAGCGGTTCGATGCCCCTTCCGCCAAGCACGGGGTCGTCCATTTCATCCCTACCGAGGGGCCGCCTGTATTCGCCCGGGCTCGGCGTCTGCCCCCCGACAAGCTGGCCATGGCTCGGGAGGAGTTCCTGAATTTGGAACGGCTGGGGATTGTTCGGCCTTCAGACAGCCCGTGGGCCTCCCCCTTGCATATGGTCTCCAAACCAACGCTGCCACCCGGCCTGACCGCTATCCGGTCCCTCACATACAGGACTTCTCAGCCAGCCTCGAGGGCGCTACGGTGTTTTCGAAGATCGATTTGGTGCGGGGATATCATCAGATCCCCGTCCACCCACCAGACATTCCCAAGACGGCTACGATTACTCCGTTTGGTTTATTTGAGTGGTTGCGTATGCCGTTCGGTCTCAAAAACGCGACTCAGGCATTCCAACGTCTCATGGATCATGTGGGTCGCGGGTTGTCTTTTGTGTTTATTTATGTCGACGACATCCTGGTCGCTAGTCGTTAGGTCCCAGAGCACCTGGTCCACCTCCGCACTGTGTTCCAAAGGCTGCAGGTCCACGGCCTGATCCTCCACCCGTCCAAATGCCAGTTCGGCCTGTGCTCGGTGGATTTCCTGGGCCACCGGGTCACACCGGCCGGTGCCACTCCATTGCCCGCCAAGGTGGACGCCGTCCGCGCTTTTCCCTGCCCTACCACCATCAAGGGCTTGCAGGAATTCGTGGGCATGGTGAATTTTTATCACCGGTTCGTGCCTGCAGCAGCTCAGATCATGCGCCCCCTTTTTCAATGCCTCACGGGTAATCCCGCTGAGTTGGTCTGGACCACAGCTGCCGAGGCGGCCTTTGACGCGGTCAAGCTGGCCCTCGCCAACGCCCCCATGCTCGTGCACCCCGGCTCCTCGGCCCCCATGGCCCTGACGGTGGACGCCTCAGCCGTGGCGGTGGGTGGGATCTTAGAGCAGCAGGTCGATGGTCACTGGCAGCCTCTGGCATTTTTCAGCCGGCAGCTTACTCGGCCTGAGCTGAACTACAGTGCTTTCGACAGGGAGCTCCTGGCCCTCTATTTAGCTGTCCGTCATTTTCGCTATTTTTTGGGGGGCCGAGTTTTTGTTGCCTATACGGATCACAAGCCCCTCACGTTTGCTTTTTCTAAGGTCTCAGATCCGTGGTCGGCCCGCCAGCAACGGCACCTCACCCTCATTTCGGAGTTCACCACGGATGTTCGCCACATCGCGGGTAGGCTTAACGCCGTTGCTGACGCCCTGTCCCGCCCGGCCATTTCTTCTGTTGCTGCGGTGGGGGCTGAGGTGGATTTTCGGGAGCTAGCGGAGGCTCAGCGCCTGGAAGACATTGCCTCAGCGTACGCCTCCACCACCTCAGGGTTGCGGTTGGCCCAGGTGGCATGCGGCCCCACAGATACCAGACTTTGGTGTGACGTTTCCCTTCCCCGCCCCCGCCCCCGCCCGGTTGTGCCGATCACCCTACGGCGTAAGGTTTTTGAGGCCATTCACGGCCTGGCACACCCGTCCATTCGGGCGACCTCGGCTATGGTGGCCGCCCGATTTGTCTGGCACGGCCTGCGGAAGCAGGTGGCCGCCTGGGCCCGCGCCTGTGTCCCGTGCCAGACCTCCAAGGTCCACCGCCACGTCCAGCCTCCGTGCCAGAATTTCGTGATTCCGCCCGTCCACATTCATGTAGATTTGGTTGGTCCATTGCCTTACTCTAGGGGCTACACTCATCTCCTGACAGTGGTAGACCGTTTTACTCGTTGGCCTGGCGTTGCATTGGGTTGCCCGTTTCGGCGTCCCGGCCATCATCACTACCGACCGGGGCGCCCAGTACACCTCATCCCTGTGGGTCGCGCTTGCGCAGCTGTATGGGTCCCGCTTGCAGCAGACTACCGCCTATCATCCCCAGGCTAACGGAATGGTAGAGCGCTTCCACCGACAGCTGAAGGCGTCCCTCTGTGCCCGCCTGACCGGCCCTGACTAGGCTGACCAGCTGCCATGGTTCCTCCTCGGTATTCGCACGGCCCCTAAGTCCGATCTGGGTACTTCCTCGGCGGAACTCATCTATGGCTCGCCCCTGCGGGTGCCGGGTGACATTTTTCCTCCATCCTCCGCCCTGCCGTCTTCCGTCCCGTCAGTTTTGGCTTCTCTCCGGGCTCGGGTAGGTTCCCTGGCCCCTGTCCCGGCCTCCCGTCACGGGAGTACCGCAGCGGACTTGCACGACTGCGAGTTCGTTTTCCTCCGGCGGGATTCCCACCGGCCCCCTCTGCAGCCAATCTACCAGGGCCCGTTCCAGGTGCTGAAAAGAGGGACGGTCACCTTCACTCTGCAAGTGGGCACCCGACAGGAGCTTGTCTCTGTCTCCCGGCTTAAACCGGCCCACTTAGACCAGGACCGTCCCGTTCTGGTGGGTCAACCTCCTCGCCGGGGCCGCCCTCTGGCCGGCCCACCTGGTTTCCCAGCTGCGTCTTCTCTCCCGCCGCTCGGGCCTCCGCTGCCCCCGGTCGTGTTTCCTCTGCCCCCTCCAGCTACGCCGCCTCCACCTGAAGGGCCCTCCCTACCTCCCCCTCCAGCTTCGCTCCAATCGCCTCCACCTGCAGGGCCCTCCCCGCCTCCCTCATCGCTGGGGGTACCGGCGTCCCCTTCCCGTACCCGTTCAGGTCGGGCGGTCCGGCTGCCCGTTAGGTACCGTACCGAGGGTTCTGGGGGGCGGGATCATGTAGGGACATAGGGATTGGCTGGGAGTTCGAACCCTCGGATTGGCTAACGATGTCACGAGGTGTGCCAGCGCGGGAGAGACAAGCAGTCTAGTGTTGAACTCTGTCCGGTGAGGACGTATTCGTTGGTTGTCTATAGTTGTGAGTATTGCGTTTGTTACGGGGTTTTTGCCCATGCAAATAAACTCCGTCTTCAACACTCACCCGCTTCTGGACTCGCCACAATATATGCAGTGAGTTTGGTTGTAACTCTTTTTATGGGAATCAGTGGTCTGCAACGCTACGAACACTTAAAGCCAAAACACATTGTTTCACTTCCTGAAATGCAGGTTCTTTTTAACCAATTTAAGCCTTCCACCTCTGGAAACAAATCTGCCTCCAAGCTTTTGCATGGAAATATAAACTTGTAAATCATATTTTCAAACAGAAAAGGAATGTGAATTCACTTTCCTTGTATTACAGAAGTTTGCAGTGCAGGCCAATAAAGCACGACCTGTTTTGTACTTTTTGGGAAGTAAAAGAACAGAATCATTTTCTGAAAGTATAACACTGAAATATCGTGCAAAAATTAACATGAAGAAATAAGATATGCAATACAATGTGCAGTGCACTGATTATAATCCTCCAGCATCCATTGGGAAAGTGACAATCTATCTGCATCTGACAAATATTCTTTTTAATGTATTATCATAAATGGGTTAGTTGCTGTGCTGTGGTGAATTTAAACAAAGGAGCTAGTTTACACTTAATGGATAGAACAGGTCCCAACAATAGATGCATTTTCAGACAAAAAAAGTCTAACCATCTTGCATTTTTAAATCTTGCAAAGATGCACTGATAACTCTTCTTCATGCTGCTGCAAATTCTCAGCTACCTCCCTGTGACTTTATTAACTCGACACTGCTGTCAGTTTATCTCTTTTCCCTTTATGCTGAATGTCACCTGGACACAAAAGCTATGTTGGAAGCTACATTCATTTGTTGAAATCAATGACTCTGCTGTGGAACTGCAGAGGAAGTAGTTATTTCAGAGAATTCACTGGGCAGTCAGACAATGAGGCATTTTGGCTGCTTGATATAATTACCTAAGAGCACAGATATTGAGGTTTAAGTGCCTATATTTCATTGAATTTACATTCTTAAGAGAGGTCACAAGACAGCCTAACAAGGTGTGATTTAGTTATCTATAGTGAACTACCATTCCACTCCACTTGGTCATGTCTGTTTAAACATAATGGCTTCATTGCAGGGACATTAAATTCGAATTAAAATTGCAGAACCAGGGAAAAATACTGGGTACCACAGATTTGAGTGATCGGAGATTAATCCCTGATGCCTCAAATTAACCTATTATTGGAAAGCCAACTTTATCAGTACATTAACAGGAAAGACGAAGGGAGATAGGGGCCAGAAACTGCAAAATGGGACTAATTTAGTTGCGGCATCTTGGTCCGAAGGGCTTATTTCAGTGCAGTATTATCCTATAACTCTATCCCGTGTCCCCCTCCGCTACCACTTTCTCTGACCGCTCCTTTCATTTACCGATGTGTGAAAAAATTGCCCCACTCGCGGTCAAAAGGTGTCTTCTAGTTTTTGACTCCCCTACCCTGGGGAAAGAATTGTGACTATTCACTTTATCTATGCCTCTCATGATTATATAAACCTATGAGGTCACCCCTCAGGCTCTAACACTCACAGGAAAAAAGACCCAGCCTCTTCTTATAACTCAAACATTCCAGTTCAGATTACATCCTCATAAGTCTCCTCTACACCTTTTCCAGACATCCTTCCTGTATCAAACTGACTAGAACTGTACATAGTACTCCAACTGTGGCCTTACCAACGTATGGTACAGCTGTAACATGACATCCTGATTCCTGTACTTAATAACCTGATTGATCAAGGAAAGTGTGTCAAATACCTTCTTCACCACTCTGTCTGCCTGTGTCGCCATTTTCGAAGAACTATGTACCTGAACACATAGGTCTCTCTGTTCTACAACGTGCCCCAGGGCCCTGCCTTTTATTGTGCAGGATCTGCCCTAGTTTATCTTCCCAAAATGCAACACCTCACATTTGACTGAATTAAATTCCATCTGTCACTCCCCGGATGATTGACCAAGTTGATATAGATCGCGTTGTAATTTTACATAACCTTCGTTACTGTCTTTCTAAAAACACCATGAATTTTGGTGTCATCCTCACATTTACGAGCCACACCACCTACATTCTTATCCAAATCGTAAATGTGAACAAACAATACTGGACCCAGCACCAATCCCCGTGGCACTCGTTACACGACTCCAGCCTGTAACACAAACTTCTGTCTCATGGCCTCAAGACACATTTTTATCTAATGGCTGTATTCTGCACCTGTATATTTTTTATATATTCCTCTACTCCCAAAATATAATTTGCAACAAAGAAAATGTCCATTCTGCCTTTATATGCCACAAAGGGCCTCCTTAATTTTTCTCTCCTGCAGTAAGTAACTAACATTTTTTCTCCATTTTCTTAAAGAACACTGCTGCACTCAAGGTTTCTCCAGGCAATGTCCAATTCTCCTGCGTTTAATTCTACTGTTTTTAGACTATTTCCTCCGCTCTCTCATCTAGTATTAACTATTGCAGTCTTTTTACTTGTCATTGCCCGAATTCTAGATCCACATTGTGCCCCAGTGGTCTTCAAAACTTTGACTTTACATCCATTTTGTCTTCAACAACAACAGTTTTGCAGCTTCTGTGTTTAATGCCATCAGTCATTGATCCTCGACAGGTTCTTTGAAGAGCTTCTTAAAATCTTTTTCTGTTGCAGAAGCATCGGTTGTTTCGCTAGTGCAGTGTATTGGAAGATAGACACTGAGCCACCATTGAAGAGCTCTCACTCAAGCCAACTACAACGTGTATGTCACATGCACAATTATTCTATTAAATCACATTCAGCAGTGCTATGATCATGCTTATAAATAAATGCAGCGACTAAACCTGTAGAAATACATTCATAAAATGCATACATGAATGCATATCTGTATATATATATATCCTCATAAAATGCATGTGTACATTCTGGAAACATGTACACACTTCCTGTTCAGCTTCCTTCTCTACCTCCTATATAATCAGTCTGAAGTGTCTTGACCTGAAATGTTCTCCAGAAATGCTGCCTGACCTGCTGAGTAACGCAAGTACTTTGTGTCCAGCAGAATGGAAAGATTTCATTTTTTTTGTCTTTAAGTAAACAAAAATGAACAGCTGAAACTTCGATATTCCACACCTTTAAGTGTTAATGTTTAATTCAGTACACATGTCTAACAATAATTATCACACCTTTCTGTCAAATGGGCATTATCTGGCACGTCTACTCCATGCTTAACAGTAAACCAACTACATGCCATTCAATGTATTTAAATGTTGATTTAACTGACATTATTGCTACGTTTTAAGGAACAGAATGTTCCAAACAGCATGTGTGGTTATCAGCAATTGCTTTCTAAATTATACAGGATTAACAATAATAGTTAGCATCACAATAATGTTTATGGCAAAATTGTGTTCTTGTTGTCTTCCGAGTTTATTTGCAAAATTACAGCCAAGAATGCAATAATGGTTAACGGTCATCATGAATTCTGCCCTTGCCTTAAATTGAACCTATAAATCTGCTGAAAAATAAAACAAGGATACAAAGTTTGCTGTGTGAGGAATACAGAACACAGTTCTTCTTGGTAAGGAAAGCAAAAATAATTCTTCAATTATGTTGTTATTTTAGTAAAATTAAATCCACCAATACATATTTTACAATAAAATAGAATACTGCATGAAGAAAATAGTTGCTTGCCTAATTCTGAATTAAAGTGTGAATAAGCACGTTATGTTTTAAACTACAAGAGTACATTAACAGGACTACCATGCTCAGCATCATTTACAGAAAAGTTTAATATCACTTCCTCAACAATCTTGCCATCAATTTCACAGAGCTCAAATCTAATGCTATTTGACAGGTAAAATGAAAGCACTCTCCATCCGCCTCAAGTTCTGACCATCAATTTCCCAAATGGTAACAACATTCTGTGAGCAATTCAGTGCTTTAGCTTTCCAGTACTAATGTCCATTTTGTCACCATGCTCATCAGTCTTGCTTTAATTTGGTTTCATTGGTAGAAACAACACTGTGAAGCTGACAGATTATAGCCACCAGCAAGAGCTTGCTGCCAATGAGAAACATATTACATTTGACCCGTGAGTTTCATAAATACAAAAATGAACCATCTAATGATTTCCATTTATTCATGCTGTGTCAAAATAGACCTGCCATAAATGCAATCAAAGTTTTACATGATAAAATGTTGAACCTTCACAAATGTTACTGGGGCAAAAAAGCCTTCCATAGTTAGTTTTAAGTCTAAGTCGTATAGCCTGCAAATTGTTTTTGCAATAGGAACTGTCATCTCAAATTATGCTAAAGTGTAGAAAGATCTGTACCTAAAGGCACATCGAGAAAATTAGTTTGATGGGTAGTCAAAATATACAAAAATAATAATGCAAATTGATTTAATTTTGGCAATATTAGGTGTTTTAATATTTCTCCCCATTGGCTGAAGTAGCTTGATATTATGCCAGGCAGAGTCGATGAGCTTCATTTTGAAATTGATTTTGATCTGCGTTGAAAATGAGGCAGAAGAAAGCACACACACACAGGTTGGTGGGAAGAGGAGAACAGATGAATTTAAAGAAATGCTGATATATAAAACATACACTGCATTAGCACAAAGGCCATTCAGCCCACTGAGTCTGTGGTGTCCCTTCAAAGTCCAGTTTTGCTAGTTCCACCAGTTCTTCAATATAATAAATATTTTATTTTGAAAGTCACATTTGAAATCACATCCAGCACATTTATAGACTGTACATACAAATTCATGGCCACTTTCTGCAGAAACATATTTTTCTCAGGCCACCCTAAATTCTTTACCAATCAGTTTAAATCTGTTCTTCGGACCTTAACCTCCCCACTAATCAGTTTAAATCTGTTCTTCGGACCTTAACCTCCCCACACTTCTCACCATTTATTTTATGTTAAACCTTATGATTTATAAAGCAACATCTCCTGTCATCTATTCATGTCACCATAATCCTGCATCTCTGGAAATATTGGATTCGATTTATTTTTTAATTTCTTCAAACCCTTTGTATCGTTTCTTAAAAAGATTGCCCAAAAATGGACACATCACTCTGGCTAAGGACAATATTTTTCTTCAGAAAGATTTAGTGTAACTTTCAGGGCTATTTAAAGTTCAGAAGCAGAGATGTTTCATTAATCTGCTTTGTCACCTTAAACAAATCACTTTCCTTGTCCCCTCCTTGAGATAAAAGAAGGGTCCAGACCCAAAATATCATCCATCCATCCATCCATGTTGTATAGAGATGCTGCCTGATCAGCTGAGTTACTCCAGCACTTTGCATCCTTTTGTGTAAAATAATAATCTGCAGTTCCTTGTTTCTAAATTCTCAAGCATGGTAGTCAAGAAAGGTTTTCCCATAACAAGCTTCTGCATTTCTTTTTCAGCATGGGGGGGGGGGGCCCAAGAGGGCAATTTGTGGCCAAATACATCAGTGAATCAGTTATTTCATCACTTTGGAATGGCCTTATGCCATGTAAGCAAGATCTAATTAGAATCCTTTTGACTAGAGTCAAAAAGTCACAGAGTCATACAGTCAGAAACAGGCCATTCGACCCAATGCTGACCAAGATGCCCAACCAAACTACTACTATTTGCCCACTACCCTCAGCTTCCTTCCACAAAGTCAATTCTGTAGGCAGTTAGCTAGCTCTCCTGGATCGTATGCGATCTAACCTTCCAGAGCAGCCTGCAATGCTGAACCTTATGATAGCCCTTGCTGTCTGTCTGTCTGTCTGTCTGTCTGTCTGTCTGTCTGTCTGTCTGTCTGTCTGTCTGTCTGTCTGTCTGTCTGTCTGTCTGTCTGTCTGTCTGTCTGTCTGTCTGTCTGTCTGTCTGTCTGTCTGTCTGTCTGTCTGTCTGTCTGTCTGTCTGTCTGTCTGTCTGTCTGTCTGTCTGTCTGTCTGTCTGTCTGTCTGTCTGTCTGTCTGTCTGTCTGTCTGTCTGTCTGTCTGTCTGTCTGTCTGTCTGTCTGTCTGTCTGTCTGTCTGTCTGTCTGTCTGTCTGTCTGTCTGTCTGTCTGTCTGATGTGTAATCCAGATAATATTTTAATAAAGGTTACAAATTATGAAGCATCTCAACGAAAAAAACACAGGACTGAGTTGTTGGATGGAGCTAGAGTGGGTCAATGATGAATGTAGTGCAGAAAGGCAACTATGCAAGGTCAAATGCATCAATTTCGATAGTGATCCAGGCCATTAAATATGGCCAGAAAGAGAGAATTAAGTAGCAGTACTGAACCTTCTCAGAATACCTTAAGTTAAAGAATACCACAACTGAAGAATAAAGGAGTAGTAGCAATTCAATTGCGTGACCATTTAGCCCAGTAAAATAATTTTTGCTCTTTGAAATGCAGCCTGCACTCAGGCAATATTTTATTAAATTGTGGACAACAAATGAGATGGGGAAGAAAAAGCATCAAACATGTTCAAAAACATGGTTGGTGCTTTTTTTCCAGAGATTAATAACAAAATAATTCAAAATGCTCAATGTTTTGTAAATATACTTTGTTAGTTAGTTTAGTATATTGTCATGTGTACCAAGGTAGTGAAAATATTTTTTTTTAGTGCTATCCTGTCAGCAGAAAGACTATACTGATTACAATCAAGCAGTCCACAGTGTACAGATACAGGTTAAAGGGAATAGGTTTGAAAGAGTGGAGCGATTGTAATGAATGATTGCAGATCCAGTTCTGGGACCAGCACACAGAGTCGCCTGGCTTCACCACCATCTTTGGTGCTGGTTATTTGCATATTTTGTACACACATAGCAAAACACTTGCAAAATGGTCCATGACTGATGCTATATTACAAGTTATTTTATTTTTGGTCAAAAATGGGTTTCATTCTTAAGTTCAGATGTTGAAGGAACCCATAATTGCACGCCATTGCCATAACAAAAAATTGTTTGGAAAATGTTTGAAAGGATTTTCCTTATCAAATAATTTACTGTTCAGTGATATGAAGTGCTAACAGGGAAAGCATTTGAAAAATGCAATAATGACATCAGACCATTTGAATGTGTTACAATTCTACTTCCTAAATCTGTAAACATTGGCCATGTTGTGTTGGTTTTCTGATTCGTTCTCTTTACAGCACATTTGTAAAAGAATCACCTGCTCTTTTTTGCATATTTAAGGCAACTTAAGTATCTCTTTGCTGCTTTGTTTTGTTTAAGTTGTAGATTATACCAGTAGCAATGTGGGCAACCAATGTGGGTTCCCAAAATAAATCTGTTATGTACATACTCATACACTGTGATGAGAGTGGGAGCTAAAGCAGTAAACTCATTTAATGTTAAACTATTGCAAGATTGTTATTTTACACCTTACATAAAATAAGATGAATAACAATGACCACCCCCACATCCCACCATATCAACCCCAGCATCCACCCCTGCACAATGCATCTTGGCCAATAATAACAATGACCACCCCCACATATCACCATATCAATCCCAGCATCCACCCTCGCAATGCATCTTGGCCAATAATAACAAATGTTGTTTCAGAGAGTGAAAAATAACATGTTTTTTTAAAGACATTGTTACCTTCTGAATTCCTGAATGGCACAAAATGCTGATGAGTCAGAGAGATACATCAGTAAAGTAAAACGATGCTAAGAGATTAGTGAATGAGAAATCTAGCAGTTTAAATATAGAATTCCCTGAAAATCCAGGTAAATAAAGTCAATAATAACAGCCGTAGAATATAGGGTTTATCATAAGAAACATTGCCTCAAAATAAGGTAATGGAATTTGTAAAGGAACACAATATATAAAAATTTGAATATGGTTTTCTCAGTGTGCTGTGAGTCATCTGAAAAAATCATGAGATTGATCAAAACAAGTGTGCAACAGCTTTAGTACAATTTTCACAAAGGTTGTGGTTAAACAAGACCTGTGTGGTTTCTAATCAGACGACATTCAGCTCAGTGCAATTCCTGACAGATTGTAGGGTAACAATTCCTGACAGATTGTTGGGCGCTAGCCATGATGCACACTTCCCCTGGCAACTAAACAGCAGCAAACACAGCATAGCTGCCATGGAAGAGATAGAGGTGGCAGGGAAATGGTAGAGAGTTTCAGAATGTAGTGACAGAGGCACAGAAGTTCTCACCAGTACATTTTGTGCCAGGAAGAAAGTTTTGGGTGTCATGGGTGGCCAGAAAACAGGCTTAAGCTACCATAAGAGCCTGGAAGGAGACAGCTGCAGTTGTTTCCTCAGGAATGAGAACTCTAGCATTGCGGAATGATCGTGATCTGACAAGATATATCAAAGCATATTTATCTTGACACATACGCACAATCTGTTACATGCCCGATCTTTGCTTACACCACTTCCACCCTCAGCTCTACCACTGATATTTTACCCCACACAGAAGTAAAGCCTCCAACTCTTGTAAACATTTGCTTCATCAGGCAGGAAGTTGGGTATAGAAGTTGGGATGTTAGTTGAACAAGACATTGGTGAGGCTGTATTTGGCTTATCGCGTTCAGTTTTGGTCACCCTGCTATATGAGAGATGCCAGTAAACTGGAAAGAGTGCAGAGCAGATTTACAAGCATGTTACCAGGACTCAAGGGCCTGGGCTAGCTAAGAGTCAGGCAGGTTAAGATTTTATTTTTTGGGTCGCAGGAGGCTGAGGGATCACAAGGGCAATAGATAGGTTAAGTGCACAGTATTTTTTTCCCAGGGTAGGGGAATCACGAACTAGGTTTAAGCTAAGAGGGGAGTGGCGGCGCCTAACGGCTGCGGCTCGCTAGCAGTCTGTTCGTCTTTTTTCCTTTTTTTTGTTGTTGTGTGTCGGTGTTGGGATGGTTTCTGGTTTTTTTGGTTGTGTATGTGTGGGGGGTGGTGGTGTGGGTGGGGTGGTGTGGGTGGGGGGGGGGGGGGAAACCTTTCTCTTTTAGGTCTCTTCCTCACGGCGCGGGGTGCGGCTCGGCCGCGGGGCCTTCCATCGCCCGGCGCGGCTCGGCCGCTGGACTTAACATCGCCCGGTGCGGCTCGGCCGCTGGACTTAACAGTGCCCGGTGCGGCTTGGCCGCGGGGCCTAATATCGCCCGGCGCGGCTCGGCCGCTGGACTTAACATCGCCCGGTGCGGCTCGGCCGCTGGACTTAACAGTGCCCGGTGCGGCTTGGCCGCGGGGCCTTCCATCGCCCAGTGCGGGCTCGGCCGTGGGGCCTAACATCGCTGGTGCGGCTCGGCCGCGGGGCCTAACATCGTCCGGCGCGGCTCGGCCGCGGGACTTTTCATCGCTGGTGCGGCTCGGCCGCTGGACTTAACATCGCCTGGTGCGGCTTGGCCGCGGGGCCTTCCATCGCCCGGTGCGGCTCGGCCGCTGGGCTTAACAGTGCCCGGTGCGGCTTGGCCGCGGGGCCTTCCATCGCCCGGTGCGGCTCGGCCGCGGGACCTAACATCGCCCGGCGCGGCTCGGCCGCGGGACATAGCTGCGCACGGCTCGGCCGCGGGGCCTTCCATCGCCCGGCTCGGCCGCGAGACGTTTCAGCGCCCGGTGCGGCTCGGCCGCGGGGACTCCCATCCCCTTGCGGGGACTGTGCGGGTCGGTCGGGGACGAGCTGTCTGTCCGTGGGCGTGGGGAAGAGAGTGGAAGTTTTGTTGCCTCCATCACAGTGAGGGGGTGTTTGGAGTCACTGTGATGGACGTTTGTGTTGGGGTCATGTGTCTTGTGTTCTTTTTTTTTGTGTGACTGCTATGTAGTTTCGTTCGTACCTTGGTACCGAATGACAAATAAAGCTCTGTTGAACTGTTGTTGTTGAAAGCTTTAAAAGGACCGATGAGGGCAGAGCTGTAGATGTTGTGTACATGGATTTCAGTAAGGCGTTCGACAAGGTTCCGCATGGTAGGCTGAGATCGCATGGAAGGTGAGATCGCATGGGATCCAAGGAGAGATAGCTGAATGGAAAGCAAATTGGCTCCATGGAAGGAAGCAGAGGGTGATGGTGGAAGGTTGCTTCTCGGACTGGAGACCTGTGACCAGTGGTGTGCCTCAGGGTTCGGTGTTGGGCCTGTTACTGTTTGTCGTCTACATCAATAATTTGGATGGGAACATACAGGGCAAGATTAGCAAGTTTGCTGATGATACAAAAGTGAGTGGTTTTGCAGATAGTGAAGATGTTTGTGAAAGATTGCAACAGGATCTGGATCGATTGGCCAGGTGGGCGGAGGAATGGTAGATGGAATTTAATACAGAGAAGTGTGAGGTGTTGCATTTTGGGACATCGAACAAGGGCAGGGCCTACGCAGTAAAGGGCCTGTCCCATTTCGGCGATTGGTAAGGCGACTGTCAAAGTCTTAGCAGATCGCCGAAAAACCTTTGATTTTTTTAACCCTTCGACAATGTCTACGACAATGACAACGACAATACCTACGACAACCTACCACCTAGGCGATGACAAGCTACGACAACCGGCGACCCACGATAAGATAATGGTACCAGTCAGTATTTCTATCTCACAAAAAAGGCACGAGGATTGTAGGAGAAAACAAAGTTCCCATTTCACACAATATTCATCCAATTGTGGGCGGATAGAATTATCACTCGGATGCAGCATGTCTTTGTTTCATTTCCCGAGGGCGGATATATGCCAAGATCATCTAGAATCGACCATTACACACCTACAAAAGTGACTGCCGTGCTCTGCTCAGCCGCTTTGCATGACAAACACGCATGAGAAAATACTATTCAACAGCAACGTCGATCCACACAAGGTGCTTATTCGCGATACTTTCCTGACCCATGAAAGAATGGAGATTTCCAGCTTTATGCAAAGTGGTCATTTTGGGACAAGTGGACTTCAGAGATACAGTGTGGAAACAGACTCTTCAGCTCACGGAGTCCGAGCCGACCAGCGATCATCCCATACACTAGCACTATCCTACATACTAGGGACAATTTACAATTTTACTGAAGCCAATTAACCTATACACCTGAGACAGACACAAAAGCTGGAGTAATTCAACGCGCCAGGCAGCATCCCTGGAGAAAAGTAATCGGTGACGTTTCGGGTTGAGACCCTTCTTCAAAAGTCACCTATTCCTTTTCTCCAGAGATGCTGCCTGACCCACGGCTTGACTACAGCTTTTTGTGTCTGTCTTCGGTTATCTGAAATTAAATTATTTGATTTTGTTTTATTGGTCAAAATAAATGAAATTAAAATATTTGAAAGAGATGCCATGAGAAACTACTCTGAAATACAATAACTTCAAACATCAATCTTTGGTCAAAATGTCCAAAATTTACTTTATTCAAACAAACAAAATTCTTATAAAAGGTGGATCAGCACCGGCGACAACCAAATTCACCTGGCGACAACCTACGACAGCGCCCACGACAGGATACGACAAGCTACGATCATTGGCGTCAAGCCAGCTGTCGCCTAAAAATTTCGAACAGAATAACATTTCCGCGACAACCCGAGAACTGCTACGACTCATTGGAGACTACTCACGACCATGCCCGCGACATGCCAGCCTTGTCGCCGGCAGTCGCCTTAAAAATCGCCGAACTGGGATAGGCCCCAAAAGGGTAGGCCTCTGGGTAGTGTTGTAGAGCAGAGGGATCAAGTCGCAGGTAGATAAGTTGGTCAAATAGCTTTTGGCATTTTGGCCTTCATCAGTCAGAGTATTGAGTATAGAAGTTGGGAGGTTATGTTGCAGTTGTATAAGACATTGGTGAGACTGCATTTAGAATACTGTGTTCAGTTCTAGGAAAGATATTTTCAAGCTTGAAAGGGTTCAGAAAATATTTACGAGGATGTTGCCAGGACTAGAGGGTGTGAACTATAGGGAAAGGTTGAGTAGGCTGGGTGGGCAGGAGGATGAGGGGTGATCTTATAGAGGTGTACAAAATCATGAGAGGAATAGATCAGGTAGATGCACAGAGTCACTTGCCCAGAGTAGGAGAATCAAGGACCAGAGGACATAGGTTCAAGGTGAAGGGAAAAAGATTTAATAGGAATCCGAGGGGTAACTTTTTCACACACAGGGTGGTGAGTGTATGGAACAAGCTGCCAGAGGAGGTAGTTGAGGCTGGCACTATCTCATAATTTAAGAAACAGTTAGCCAGGTACACGGATAGGACAGGTTTGGAGGGATATGGACCAAACACAGGCAAGTGGGACGAGTGTGGCTGGGACATTGTTGGCCGGTGTGGGCAACTTGGGCTGAAGGGCCTGTTTCCACACTGTGTGACTCTATGAACCTGAAGGGCAACCTTTTCACTCAGAGAGTAGTGGGTACATGGAATGAGCTGTCAAAGCAAGTAGTTGAGGTAAGTACAATAACAACATTTAAAAGGCATTTGGAAGCTACATGGACAGGAATGTTTAAGAGGGATATGGGGCAAATGCAGGAAAATTAGACTAGCTTCGATGGGGCATATTTATCAGAATGGACGCGTTGGGCCAAAGGGTCTGTTTCCATGCTGTTATGATCCTATCACTCTAAATAAGTAATGGTTTCTGCTAGATATTGGCCAACAGGGTTTTGAAGAGCTGCAGGAAATGCAGCAGATGGAAGAGGTTGTGCAGAACTGTGGAACTACAACTCCCATTCAGGGAATGATGTGCGTTTCTCTGTAATGGGTTGCGTTCAATTGGGTTACGCGACTGACAGATATTGTGAAACACAGACAGGGGGGGGGGGGGCTTTAGGCTATTTGATGTCCCCATTTCTAGATCACCAATTCTCCTCTCATCACAGGCTTTCATATGCAATATAACCTGCTCACCCATCCCTCACAACCAACCATTCCAGATTGCTCCTTCACTTGGCTGGGACCAGCAGTCTGAACTTGGCTTATCTGAGGATGAGTTTCTCGTGAGTCAAGGAAACCTGGAGGAATTTGAACAGCTTTCTGCAAACAGACTGTAGCCACAGAGGGGATTACAGCAATATTGGGGCGAACCATAAAATCCCTCATAAGAAGGGGTTAAGAAGCAAGGATGTTTAACTTGACAGATAAATGCCATGATATTCCATTCATGGATTTTTGTTCTAATTTTATCATAAATGATTTTCAAGCCACAAGCAATGTTCTACCATATTTTTATTTTGGCCATACAATATCAATCAGCAGAGAGACAAGTTGCATTGGTCTGGCAGCTTCGAGCATTGCAGCATATCTTGAGATGACTCACTTCATAAGGTTAATAATGTCATACACATCTGGTCAATGTGCTCAATGTCAACCTTGATTCCTGCTGGATGAACAAGGATCTTTTTCAAATAAAAAGGATAACTGCACTGCAATGCATCAATCAAGTGTGAGATAATTCTTCTGATACAATGGCTGCCATATAATTCTAACAATAACTGAGTACATCCTCCAATGTGAAGTTGATTCCTACCCTGGGAAACCTTAGCCCTTCTACGTATCTCCAAACCCACTGTATATTCCTTAAACATTATTTTGTGACATACATTACCGTCAACTGCACTAGCAACAGTGATGAATATCCACCACTGATGTAGAAACAAGGAACTGCAGATGCTTATTTACAAAAAAAGGCACAATATGTTGGAGTAACTCAGCAGGTCAGGCAGCATTTCTGGAGAACATAGGTTGATGATATTTCGGGTCGGGACCCTTCTTCTGAACTTTGTGTCCTTTTGTATCCACCACTGATGTTGATCAGCAGGCTATGCACTCAATCTCCCGACTACTGCCAACACCTGCAGAATGGAGCTCCTTCCACAACATTTGGAGCACATCAACGACGGGATAGTAATGGCATGATGCAGGTAGAAAAAGGAATTTTTGAGCCGGTCCCATTAGAAATTATAGGAAAGAGGAGGACTTGATTTTCATCAACACATCAGTGGCAATTCTGATGGGTGATGTCATTCCAATAGCCCCATCTTCAAAAATAATATCTGCGAAGAAACTGGATTTCATAGTACTGTTTCTTTCAGAATCTAAAATTGATGTAATTCGGAGTGTAATGTGGCAGCAATAATTTATGGGTGAAATCGTGGCTAGCGTAAAATTTGACATGGGTCAATGCCTTTTACCCTGCAGTTAACGATAAACTGAGCTTGTATGGATAGAAGGTATTTATTCACAAAATGCCGGAGTAGCTCAGCAGGTCAGGCAGCATCTCGGGAGAGAAGGAATGGGTGACGTTCCGGGTTGAGACCCTTAGATAGAGATACATAATTTGGATGCACTATGATTATTGTAAAAGTGATGGATTTTTATGGATAATTTTTTTTTTACACACACAATTCAAAAATTCGCTAAATGGTATTTGATAGAGATTTGTAACGCTTCTGGATAAAACCTGATAAACACACAAATAATCTTGGCTAAAGACAAGAAAATGTAACAGTCTTACCAAATGACCATACCTTAAAATTCAGCCCTTATTGATGGCCAATTATATAATTAATCGAGCTCTGTTACAAGTTCCTCTGTCTCTTCACTTTAAGTATGTCATATTTAGGAAACATGAAAGCAGCTAGCTTTGAGAAGCCATAATCATTCCTGATGAGGAGACAGCTGGCTATGAAGAACTAATGGGGTAAAAACATGTGAAGTGGCTTGCAATCCAATTAGCACTTCAGTCAGAATTAAATGAAGAGGTCTCATTGTTTTGTGGAGATTTCTCTTTGATCACATTTGTTCAAATTGACCGAACTTAAATCAACCATTTTGATTGCTGTCTATAATTAGCACAGATCGTTATAAATGTCCACCTGACTTGTTACACACGTCCTCTTTGCCTTTCATTGACAATCTCTTTGAGAATCAGTCACTTGGATGATGATGTTTTTTTGTCCTTTAAAGACTGATAGTCAACCTAAATCAAATTGGAAATAAAGCTGACAGTAACCTTTTGTGCGGTCTTTAAATTCCCAAAATAAGAGAAATTGCTCTTTCACATCAGAATGCAAGATAATCAGGAATCCATTGGTGACATTCTTGGCAGGTCTATTATTAATAGACAAAGTCTCCTTCTACCTATCTGAACACGATACAAAGAAGTCTCATTTGATTTTTTTTTCTTTTTCCCTGCTGTGATTGGTAATATTTGCTGTCATAGGACAAAAGTCCAATGCTGCAACAAAATCAGTTAATAACCTCTTTTCCACTTAAACAGCCAAAATATTTTGTCTTCAATTTTATGCTATTCCAATCTGCCTGCAACAAAGTTGTGCACAACTGGAACCTCTCACCATTTCTCGTGTTGTTCTGTTTCCTATACATGGAGACAGAACTGACATGATCCATAACTGATCATTAGAAATGTTAATTACAGTCAAGTCACACTGTCAAAAGCTTTACCTAACTGATTTGAACTGCATACTTGAATTCACCTGAGTAAAACTAAGTCAACCAAGGGAGAACTTCAATCCTCTTTGTTCAGAAAAAACAACACCTGGCTTAATAATGTTGCTTGTGTTTTAGTATTAGTTTTAGTTTCAGAGATACTGCGTGGAAACAGGCACTTTCGGCCCACCGGGTCCGCGCCGACCAGCGATCCCCGCACATTAACACTATCCTACACACACTAGGGACAACTTTTACATTTACCAAGCCAATTAACCTACAAACCTGTACGTCTTTGGAGTGCTGGAAGCTGGTGGGCATGAATTGGATTACGCATATTTCTAAACTACACCTATCTTCATTTCCAATGCTGGTTTTTAGATTTAAGTCCTTGTAAAGAGCAAATGGTAAGCAAGAAATTATATGTCTTGAAATGTATGCATCGTGATCAATATTTATTAAATCAGGATAATTAATCTATTGCACTTTACAGATGATTCTAATTTTAAGAATCTTGAATTCAACTATTTGCTCATATTCTGCCAGCCTCCTATTTTCTTCCACCATGTATCACAGAGAATTTAATCCAACCTTTATAAAGCCCTACTATTTATTATATTTCTCAAATTGTCATTGACGGCAAAAAGATGAAAGCATTGGCAACACACCAGTTGCAACGGGCGGCACGGTAGCGCAGCGGTAGAGTTGCTGCTTTACAGCGAATGCAGCGCCGGAGACTCAGGTTCGATCCTGACTACGGGTGCTGCACTGTAAGGAGTTTGTACGTTCTCCCCGTGACCTGCGTGGGTTTTCTCCGAGATCTTCGGTTTCCTCCCACACTCCAAAGACGTACAGGTATGTAGGTTAATTGGCTGGGTAAATGTAAAAATTGTCCCTTGTGGGTGTAGAATAGTGTTAATCTACGGGGATCGCTGGGCGGCACGGACTTGGTGTGCCGAAAAGGCCTGTTTCCGGCTGTATATATATGATATGATATGATATGATTTTGTTTCACAATACAATAAAAGCATCCATCCTTAAAGGCACACTCCACATGGCAGTCTGACAACAGCAAAACAATCTGTGACTTCCAAGAACGAGAGGACGGCCAGGAAAAAGGAAGCCCCCCATTAAAATGAAAAATCTGCTCTACGTTACCCCTCCTCAAGGCGATCCTCCCGTGCTTCTGAGAGAAAGCAACAGCTTTAGATGAGACTACATTAAACAATTTAACTGCTGCATGTGTAGTGAAATTCAATGCCTGTATGATTAATACTCCAATTCAGCCACACTGTGCAGTGGAGATGGCTGAGTGCTGCAATGACTTAAAGTGAACTTCACTGTAATCTCATGAATGATTTCTCATTGTTGAATGATTGTGGACCATTGGCTTGAAATGATAGCTCCTCAATGTATTTCCTGACCCATTGAATGCCAATCTAATCAACATGCTGTTATGTGCATTATTCTCAGCCTCAATAATGCTTAGTTGAACCGAAGAGTTTGTCAGTGTTTGGAAGAATTTTAGAAAATCTTAGCCTGGATTATGTGGCAGAAATAATAGTGAAAATTCACCATTGTTGCTCAGTATTTCGTAACAACATTTGGACTTTCAAGCATGCATAGCTTTAACATGAAAACCGAAAGATTTCTGTTAATGTTCCAGCAACCCTGCACATGTCAGCCGTCATTTCTAGCATAATAAAAATGAAACCACTTTAATTGACAGGTATTTAGACTTTTTATGGACAATCCACAATGGAAATACTCTGAAAATCCTTGGCTTAGTTGTAGGAGGTCTGTGGGGTTTTATGGTGGACTGAGCCATAATTACTACTCAACAAACTATCTGGCTGTAAAATAACTAATTTCTTTATATGCACTATAATTTCCTTAAATAAACATTTCAACATGTACGTGTTTTAAAATGAAAATATTATTTAAATTTAGCTTATACTTTCAGCATATCCAGCATGTTTCAGTCTTTATTTAACACTCCATGTTTTGCTTGAAGATCAAAATTAGTTTCATGGCTTAATCCACAGTCTTATTGAGACATTGAGTTTCACAACTGAGCGTTATTGGCAGACAGAATGCAAGAAACTGTTTCCTCGAGCTGGAGTATTCAGAAGCAATGACCATGCTCTTAGCTTAAGGGCATTACAAAATGTTAAATGGTCAGCTCGACATAGATTACCACATCTACACCAAACCCAAACCTATCAGGAGTAGACGAGGGGATTCGATTCAATTTGAGATACCAGCAATCAAGACAGATGTGTATAGCAATTCATTCTTCCCTGGCACAATTAAAGCATGAAATATTCTTCACCCTACTATAGTTATTCAACCAGACGCAACTAAATTTAAGGCAGTTCTTCTCCAAGAAGCCCTTCTTGCTTAAGTCCATACTCCGCCACCTCCAGTTTAAATTCCATTTGGAATATTTTGGAGGACCAAGAACCAAGAAGACAGGCATTTAGATCTGAGATAAGAAAATAATTTTTCACAAAGAGGTTTGAAGCATAGAAAAAAAAGATGCAGGAGTAGGCCATTTGGCCCTTTGTGCCAACACCGCCATTCAATGTGATCATGGCTGATCATCCACAATCTGTACCTTGTTCCTGCCTTCTCCCCAGATCCCTTGATTCTGCTAGCCCCAAGAGCTCTAACTCTCTTTTGAATGCATCCAGTGAATCGGCCTCCACTGCCTTCTGAGGCAAAGAATTCCACAAATTCACAACTCTCTGGGTGAAAAAGTTTTTCCTCATCTCAGTTCTAAATGACCTACCCCTTATTCTTAAACTGTGGCCCTGGTTCTCGACTCCCCCAACATTGGGAACATGTTTCCTGCATCTAGCTTGTCCAATCCCTTAATCATTTTTTTGTTTCTACAAGATCCCCTCTCATCCTTCTAAATTCCAGGGAATACAAGCCCAGCCATTCCCTTCTTTCATCATATGACAGTCCCGCCATCCCGGGAATTTACCTCATTCCAACTACGCTGCACTCCCTCACTAGCAAGAAAGCTTTTGTAAAGTTTCGGCATTCTCTATCTCAGAGAGCATTGAATGCTCACTCACCAATGTTACTCTAGATTACTTTGGCATTCTGCCCCTGGACTTGGTGTTCCAGCTATGGTGTGAGAGGTCAGATGCGATGGCGTCTAACATTCAACTTATCTCCTGCATTTGCACTGCAAATCAAGCTGACCTGTCAGCAAATTTGTTTGCTTTGGATAATATTTTTCATATAAGCTGTGATCCACACAGACAGAAATATATTCAGGGTAGACACAAAATGCTGTTGTAATTCAGCAGGACAGGCAGCATCTCTGGGGTGAAGGAATGGGCAACTTTTCGGGTCGAGACCCTTCTTCAGACTGAAGAAGGATCTCAACCCGAAACGTCGCACATTCCTTCTCTCCAGAGATGCTGCCTGTCCCACTGAGTTACTCCAGCATTTTGTGTGTACCTTCGATTTAAACCAGCATCTGCAGTTCTTTCCTAGAAATATATTCAGATCAGCTACAAATGTTTGTGCTTCTTGAGAATGTGTGACTTTATACATCTTTACAATTGATAGCCCTTGGAGACAACCAGTTCTTTCAATGATTCTGCAATCCATTTTGATTTAGCAATTCTGCACATTATCATCTTCCTTACAGGAATGTTGTCAATTCATCTTCTTGTCATATTCCGTATGTTCTTTGCAAGTGGTAAACTACTGCTTCCCCATGTTGCAATGAATTATGAGAAATCGTGCAATTTAATTTCCAGACGGTTGCATTTAAAACAGTTAAAAGCAGTTCTAGCAGTAATTCAATGAACATTAACTATAAATGAAATACATTAGCAAGAGAGGGTGGGAAAGCAGCAACATACCCTAAAAAGATGGGAAAGTAGCAACAATATGCCCCTCTATTACATTGAAAATGTAAAGGATGCATATTTATACAGTGTGTAAATAAAGTGCCGTGCTAAAGATGGTCAAATTTAAAGCCTAAAGCATGCCTCTGGCTCATGACACATGATACCAGAGTTCGATCTGCTATTTATTTTTGCAATTCTCCCTCTCCTCAACTCTGTTGTGACTAGGTGCTGGAGGGATTGCTGCTGAGCCCCAGCTGTTCGCAATCTATATCAATGATATGAATGAGAAGGTCAAGTGTAAAATATACACTTATTTAAAAAAACCCTACCCCTTCATCAATATGTTAAATGACTTAACATTCTCTACTTTGTGCGGTAGAGAATTTGATTGGCTCACCGTCCTCTGAGGGAGACATTTCTCCTGTTCCTCCTAAATGGCATACTCCATATCCTAAGATTATGACCTTTGATTCTGAACTATCCATTCATCAGGAACACCCCTCTCTATCTACTTTGTATATTCCTGTTCAAATGGTTTATGTGTTTCTGAGAACTTCTCTCATTCTTCTATATTCCAGTGAATGTAAAGTACAATCCAGGAATCAGTGTAGCAAACATTATCGCACTCCCTCCACGACAAGAATATCCTTCCTCACCGGAGACGGAAACTGCACGAGGAACTCCAGATAGGGTCTGAGCTGGCTCCCTGCAGCTGCAGATGAACATCCTTACTCATGTTCTCAAATCATCTTGCAATAATGGCCAACTAATCATTTGTCTTCCCCTCTGTCTTCTTACCTGCTCGTTGTACCTGGACAACACCTCATATTTCGCCTGGGCAGTTTGCAGCTCCTTGGTATGAACATCGACTTCTCCAACTTTAGATAGTTCCTCTGTCCCTCTCTTCCCCTCCTCCTTCCCAGATCTCCCTCTATCTTCCTGTCTCCACCTACATCCTTCCTTTGTCCCGCCCCCCCCTGACATCAGTCTGAAGAAGGGTCTCGACCCGAAACGTCACCCATTCCTTCTCTCCCGAGATGCTGCCCGACCTGCTGAGTTACTCCAGCACTTTGTGAATAAATACCTTCGTTGTACCTGGACATTTACTTTCAGCAACTTTTGCACAGAGACATCCAGGTCTCTTTTCATAATCTACAATTATTCAGATAATAATCTTTCTACCTACTTTTAGAAGCAAAATGATTAACCTCACATTTCATTAAACTGTATCTGACATGCACCTGTCCATTCATTCAACTTCTCTAAAACACAATGGAGCCTGATTGAATCCACCTCCACCTCACCCACCCCCACCGCAAGCCCTTCGTATCATCAGCATAGAGATGATATAGTTTGTTCCCTCATCCAAACCATTGATATAGCATTGCAAATAGCTGGGATTCAAACACTAATCTTTATCTTTTTACAAATTTACAGACATTTTTTATGTTTGCTGCAAACTTGGTCTCATAATCCATCTTCCACCTCTTAACCCAACGTTTTGTCCCACTGCAGAATTATCGTAGAATCACAGAATTATATAGTAAAAAACAGGTCCTTTCAACCCACCTCATCAATCAACTGTGATACCACTAATTCATTTGCTCACTTTAGACCACATCTCTCTATGCCTTATCTATCTAAAGAACTATCTAAATGCCTTAGACGATGTAGAAACAAGGAAGTGTAAATGCTAGTTTACCAAAAATAAACATAAAGTGCTGGAGTAACTCAGCGGGTCAGGCAGCATCTCTGGAAGCATGGATAGGAGACGTTTCGGGTAGGGACTCTTCTTCAGATTTCTGAAGAAGAGTCCCAACCTGAATAGTTTCCTATCCATGTCCTCCAGAGATACCACCTGACATGCTGAGTCACTCCAGCACTCTGTATTTTTCTTTGCCTTAGATTATATGGCATGTTTAGGGAACATCTTAAAGAAGGAAAGAGAGGTACAATGCTTCAAGGACAGTTTACCAGAACTCAGGGTGTTGGCAACTGAAAACATAGTTAAAAATGCTCACAAAAATTAGATAAGAACATAAGAAACAAGAGCAAAAGTAAACCATCTGGAATTGTGAGCCTGTTTTGTCATTCATTATTATCATGACTGATCTTTTGTCACAGCGCCATTTTTCTGCACTATTCTCATATTCCTTGATTCCCTTAAAATTCAGAAACCTATCACCTCTATTTTGAATTGACTGAAATTCTACAACCCTGTTTCTAAAAGTCCTTATGCTCTGTAAGTTGTCTTTCTCTTCTTCTGAAGCTGTGTGCCTTGATCTAAAACCCCTCAATCGGGGAAACATCCTCCCTGCACTTAGCCCGTGAAGCCATTTAAGAATTTTGTATGCTTCAAAGACATCTCATTTTGTTATTCTCAACCCCTGGGAGTACAGGTACAGTCTACTCAAGGGTTTTGGGAATGGAGGATAACATAGAAAAAATGTATTTAAATAAGGCCATGGATGTATTTAAATATATCGGTGAGAATTTTAAAGTCAAGCATTGCTACCCCAGAAGCCAGTGTAATCAGCAAGTAGAGTGGAGGGTAACTTAGGCGTGCAAATTAGGTCATAGAGTGATACAGTATGGAAACAGGCCCTTCGGCTCAACTTGCCCACACTAGTCAACATGTCCCAGCTACACTCGTCCCACCTGCCTGCGTTTGGTCCATATCCCTCCAAACCTGTCGTATCCATATCATGGATAGCAAAGGAGGACAAGTGTATGAAAGGTGGAAGACATGGGTATTCTTTTATTCATCGATGTAATTTGGGTGTTGAGAATTACTGTCTTTCCTAAATTTGTGCTGAAGATCAACATATTGAAAACTACAAGTAACTACAGCAAAAGTTACTTGCAAGGGCAAACACACATAGTGCAAAAGCTGAGTGGAAAATTAGACTAAAATATACACGGAAGAAAGTTGTAATTAAGTTGTACGTGATCTAAAAAGATATGCTGGTCCAGGAAAGCGATACAGAGCAGATTTATCTCAATGAATCCTGAGTTTAGAGATTCAAATTATGAAGTCAAATGGCAGACATTTAAATTGGATTCTCATGTGTAGAAGATTAATGGGCGATCTAATTGAAACGTTTGATTGGGTAAATGAGATATACACATATTTCCTCTGATATAGTTGTTCATGATGAAAAAGATAACTTTAAAGTTACTCCAGCATTTTGTGTCTACTTTAAAATTATGGGTTGACTTAAGTGAAATTAGGAAGCACTTTATAGTCTAAGGGTAATAGAAATTCAGCATTGTCTTTCCAAATGGCCAAGATTTCTTGGATGATGGCTGGTTCCAAAACAGAGTTCAGTAAATTTTTATGTGCAAGAATATCAAGCCAAGTAATAAGAGTTGAGTTGCAAATCATTCAGGAGTGGCACAGCAGACTCAAGGGCTGAATGGCCTGCTGCTAATTTTAACTGTGACATTTCTTGAAAAAGCATCTTTCAGACTGTCATATCATCTGATCCTCCTCCAAGTATTTGATATAAATAACAAAAGCTTTTCAATTTTACTGAAATTAAAAGTCTTCCAGAGATGACATGAAATACAGAAAAAGAGGTCTAAAAATAAACATGGGAATAGTGTAGAGATTAGTTGCACGTGATTTTTTACACATCTGAATGGTGCTCCTCTGCATCTCATTAACATTCGCAGTCCATTGATGGAATCCTTGGTGAAATTACTCAAAATTGTTTAAGGGTTTCCACAGGCCTCTTACCCGAACTATAGATGAGAAAGGACATCCCAGTGAGAATCTCCCCGCTGGACATTCAACATCAATATCTCTATCAATGGAGCCATAACACACACAGTAATGGCAAACAACCTGTAGCACATGTCATTGTTCCAGTTGTCGGACACATGATAATGAAACACACTTGATTCTTGACTGACATATGCAATTTTTGTTTCCTGTGCATAAGCAATTAGAAGTCAGTTAATGCCTATTTCTATGTTGGTTAAAATACCCTTCCCAATCCAGGTCACTGTCAGGAATCAGGTATCAAAAAACCTCCAATGATCTCTGCCTGACCCGCTGAACTACTCCAGAACTCCGTGTTTTATGAATTCTCCAATTTTAGGTAACTACATAACCCTCACCTCTCACTGCTTCCCCCATATAACCCCTCACCTCTCCACGATCCCCTGTGCTATAGCTCAACCCACACGCATTTTTCCCCTCCCTCATCACTACATTTTCTCTGATTTTCTTGCAAATCTCCTCCTCAAGCCCACTTATGGTCATCTCCCTCCCTCACCCCCTCTCCAGAATCTGATTCTGTACAACCAATCTCCTCCCAAGGATTCCCCATCAACTCTCCATTCCCAATCTCCTTCCAAGATGCTTGTTTATCTCCTGGCATCCGGAAGCCCTGATCAATCTTTCTCCCCCAGATACCTCAATCATTTTTGGCATCACTATTTTCCCTGGCATAATCAATAATCTTCTTTACTCCTTGTTCCTCTCCTCTCCCAAAACATCTTGCTGGGATTTCCTAGAAGGGTTGTACTGTTCTTTTTCAGCTCCAGCGACTTGTTCTATCCTGACCTCCTGTGATGTCTCTGTGGAGTTTGCACATTCTTCCTCAGGCCACAATGTTTTTTCTCTGCCTGTTCCAGTTTTTACCTTAGTTGGTAGGTCAATTGGCCATTGTAAAGGCTTGATGGGATTATTCCAAGATTCACAAAAGGCTGCATTGCCACCTTCTGCATCATAAGAAGACATCAGAGGAAATACTCCCACTGCTGGAAACAACCTAAAGGAAGAGTTTACCCTTTAATCCTGTTCAGAAACTTGTTTGTTTGAATAAGTCATCTCCCTTTCAAATTTATACCAAATCAATAGAGTCAAGTTGCCAAACATTTTCCATTAGTCAATCACTTCTTCTTAGGAATCAACCTGATTAATCTACTCTGCAATGCCTCCAATGCAAGAACATCCTTTCTTAAATATGGAGACCAAAACAGTACTCAGAACTTCACATGTGGTCTCGCTAGTAATCTTTATGGTTGCTTAAATACTTCCCCGCTGTTATATTCCACACCTCTAACAATAAAGATCAACAATCTATTGGCTCTCCTAATTATGTGCTGCATCGGCGTGCTAACATTTCATGCATGATTGTTTCAAGATCCCTCTTAACATTTTTTACTCCATTTGAATAATAATTTACCTTTCATCCTTCCTTCCATAGTGGATAACCTTGCATTCCCCACATTGCACTCCATCTATCAACTTCTGGCCTACACACTTAACCAAATCTGCTTATTATTCTCCCCGCATTCTCATCAACTCCCCCCAGATTCTAGCAGTCACTTACACACAAGGGGCAATTTATAATGACCAATTAATCTACCAACCTGCAAGTCTTGGAGATGTGGGAGAAAACTGGAGCACCTGGAGGAATCCTTGTTGTCACGGGAAAATGTGCAAGCTTCACACAGACTCTACTCAAGATCAGGTTTGAACCCAGGTCTCTGGCATTGTGAGACAGGGCTCTCCTGGCTGAGCCACTGTACCATATATCATGCCTGGCATAATATACTTCCCTGGTGAATACCTCCCAGCAAGGAATTACCATGAAAAACAACCTACTATTGTTATATTCAGTAAGTTATAATTAGAGAAAGCATCTTTAAATCTTTCCTTAACAATCAATTTGAACTCTGAATTTAAGAGGCAGCATTGACAAATGATTAAGAGTGAATATAGACTGGAATCACATTAACTTCATACTCAGGTACACTGTGTTCAGCTAAGACAAAATGGCATGATTGAAACTAGAAATTTGGAAAAGATCTTTATAAAAGATTAAAATCTTTCCAAAAATTCAAAAGCCTTTTTGAACAACCCCAGACGATAAATCAGTCGCAATTTAAGTGCAGAAAATAACCTACTGGAGAAAATAATGGGTATAATGGAATACGACACCTTGCATATCCTATAATGAGTAAGCTGTATCAAAGACAAAAGTAGCATAATGGTTTGAGGTGATAAGCCGGAGTTTGTTTTTATAGCTCTGAGGAGATGGTAATAATTCTCAGAGTCTAAAGTTTAACAAAACAAGATAACTACTCCAATATCTTGGAGCCACAATCTTGAGTAAAACACAAAGTACTGGAGGAACTCAACAGATCAAGCAGCATCTGTGGAGGGAAATGGTTGACAACGCTTCGGATGGGACTCTTCTTCAGACTGATAGTAGTTGGGGTACGAAAGTAGGAAAAAAAAAAGGATGGGGGAGGACAAAACCTGGCCATCCACCTATCACTTGCTAGACTTTGTCCTGCCCCAGCTCTCTTTTCCAGCTTTTCCCCCAACTACCATTGTCTGAAGAAGTGTCCTGGCCTGAAACATTGCCTGCCTGTTTCCTTCACAAATATTGCCTGACTCATTGAGTTGCTCCAGCACTTTGTGTTTTAATCCAATATTGCTTTGTTTGGTTCCATGCACGATAGAAGATTTATAACCTATCACATTTAAGCAAGAGATTGTGCTGAAAATAAAGATGTGAATAGGAAAAAGCTGAAGTTAATTTGTAATGGATCAAAATTTGCACATCTACAAATATTAACTCAGAAAGACAAAGGCATTGAAAATTCAGGTACACAGATGGAAGCTGAATAGCAACTGCAAATAGAGCTATTCCAAAGGCTCCATGATCAATTCAGCACTTTAATTTCACTTTTGATTCACACCTTATTACTTGCAACATCTTTTTATAAACAGATTTTCTGCAAAGTAATAAGTCTGAAGTCTGAAAAAATGTCCCAACTCCAAAGGTCATCGATCTTTGCCTGACACACACTTTTTTTTTCTCTCTGCGAGTAAAATTACTCACAATAGACAATAGACAATAGACAATAGGTGCAGGAGTAGGCCATTCAGCCCTTCGAGCCAGCACCGCCATTCAATGCGATCATGGCTGATCACTCTCAATCAGTACCCCGTTCCTGCCTTCTCCCCATACCCCCTCACTCCGCTATCCTTAAGAGCTCTATCCAGCTCTCTCTTGAACGCATCCAACGAACTGGCCTCCACTGCCTTCTGAGGCAGAGAATTCCACACCTTCACCACTCTCTGACTGAAAAAATTCTTCCTCATCTCCGTTCTAAATGGCCTACCCCTTATTCTTAAACTGTGGCCCCTTGTTCTGGACTCCCCCAACATTGGGAACATGTTTCCTGCCTCTAATGTGTCCAATCCCCTAATTATCTTATACGTTTCAATAAGATCCCCCCTCATCCTTCTAAATTCCAGTGTATACAAGCCCAATCGCTCCAGCCTTTCAACATACGACAGTCCCGCCATTCCGGGAATTAACCTAGTGAACCTACGCTGCACACCCTCCATAGCAAGAATATCCTTCCTCAAATTTGGAGACCAAAACTGCACACAGTACTCCAGGTGCGGTCTCACCAGGGCCCGGTACAACTGTAGAAGGACCTCTTTGCTCCTATACTCAACTCCTCTTGTTACGAAGGCCAACATTCCATTGGCTTTCTTCACTGCCTGCTGTACCTGCATGCTTCCTTTCATTGACTGATGCACTAGGACACCCAGATCTCGTTGAACTCCCCCTCCTCCTAACTTGACACCATTCAGATAATAATCTGATTCAGATAATAACATGCTGCATTTAATTTCTGTGACATGCGATTTTGGTCATTTACAATTTGTACTTGAATTCATGCACTATATATGGAGTGCTGCATTGCCTTACTTGCTATTTTTAGATTAGATGTTTAAACCAACGACCATACCTTCCCTCCATGATGATGCAAAAGATCTTTTGACATCATTCAAAGAGAATTTTCCTAATATACAAGTATGTATTTACCTCTAAATCAATGCCGTGACCAGATTATATAGTCATTTAAATTACTGTCCTTTGATCACAACTTAGTACGTGCAAATGAACCATTGCATTTCTGACAAACAATAGTACTCATATTTATATTAACTGTGAAATTCTTCAGTTTCCCCACAGTTCAAAAAGACATTTTAGAATCATAAGCATGTTGTTTGGATTTACATCGTACAATTTACACTGTCACGGTATAGTAATTTGATTCAATGTGTGCACATTTATGATTTATTAATGCAGTCTCTTTTGTTAAATAGTCATTCCAACCATTCAGTGTATACAAATAACAAACGGCTGGAGGAATTCAGGGAATCAAGGCAGCATCAGTGGAGGGAAATGGACAGATGACATTTTGGGTCAGGATCCCTCTTCAAGAATGGAGTAGCTGACAGAAAAAGGTGAGGGAAGAAGGGACAGGGAATTGGGGAGTGAAATGGAAGATATGCATGAGATGAACTGGATAGATGAGGGATCAGGAAGGACATTTACCTGAAATTGGAGAATTCAATGTTCATACCATTGGGTAATTGGGATCTCCAGCTGGGCCTGGCAGTAGAATACAAGTGTCCAGTGAAATGGTCACTTAGTCTGCACATAGTCTTGCCGATGTAAAGGAGGCCACATCTAAGGCACGGAATGCAACAAGTCAGGTTGGAGGATGTGCAAGTAAACCTCTGACTCGCCTAGAAAAACTGTTGGAGTTCCTAGATGGAGATGAGGGAAGAGGTGCACTGTCAGCTGTTGCATCTCCTGTCACTGCAGGTGAAAGTGTCTGGGGAGGGATGAGTGAACCAGGGAGTCACAAAGAGAGTAGTCCCTGCGGTAAGCAGAAGGATTTGAGAGGGGAGGCGAAGTTGTCTCTCGTGAACTGTAAAAGTTCCATTTTGGTTAAATGCTCCTGAAACATAAATCTTATTATAGGCCTAGTTAAAAAATTCCTGGGTGTCAAAAATATTATAAGAGAGCAGTCAGATGCTTCACAAGCAAAATAATGGCAGTTAATCCTAGAATACAAAATATATTGATCAAAAACCACAATTGAAATATTTAAATTACACATATTAAAAAAGTCACTTCGAAAGAGTTGTATTTCTGGATCCAGGATCATATAGAGCTATAGCTCTTTTAAATACTGATCAAAAGATACTAACGAAAATATTAGCACAAAGATTAAGCACAGTTATTAATAAACTAATTCACCCCGATCAAACAGGATTTATACCAAAACGATATTCCTCATATAACCTCAGACGATTATATAATATTATATATTCGAAAAGAGGTATTAATAAAGACTTAGTAATTATTTCGTTAGATGCGGAGAAAGCCTTTGACCAAGTGGAATGGTCTTATTTGTTTTCGGTTATGGAATTTTTAAATTTGGGAGAGAAGTTTATCACTTGGGTTAAATTATTATATACCAATCCAACAGCTAGAATAATAACAAATCAAATACTATCAAATAAATTTAATCTATTTCGAGGCTGCAGACAGGGTTGTCCTTTATCCCCACTATTGTTTGCACTTGCATTAGAACCTTTAGCTCAACGGGTGAGAATACATCCTGAAATATATGGATATGACACCACAAATACTGAAAATAAAATTTCTTTATATGCGGATGATGTATTACTTTATATCACAAACCCGGAAATTAGTATTCCAAATTTACTAAAATTAATAACTGAATTTGGATCATATTCAGGATATAGTATTAATTGGAACAAAAGTGAACTTATGCCGATAAGGGTAAATAATCTGCATATATTACAACAATTTCCTTTTAAGATAGCAAACGAAAAAATAAAATATCTTGGAATTTATGTAACAAAAAGATTTGATTCTTTATTTAAATCTAATTTTCCGCTCTTATTGAATAAATTAAATAAAAATATTTTATATTGGAAAACATTACCAATCTCAATGATAGGTAGAATTAATGCAATAAAAATGATTTTTCTTCCACAATTATTATATCTTTTCCAAATGATTCCGATATATCTTCCTAAAAATTTTTTTTTTTAAATTGATTCCATAGTCACTAACTTTATCTGGGATTATAAGAGCCATAGAATAAAAAAAGAACACTTATGTAAACCAAAAATAAATGGAGGTCTAGCTCTACCAAACTTTACGTTTTATTATTGGGCAGTCAATATTAAAAATATTAACTTTTGGTTAGTAGAGACAGATAAACAACCAACCTGGTTAATAATGGAAAAAGAAGATTGTTCGCCCTTTGAAATTAGTTCGATTTTATTCGCCAATAATAAAATAAGTAAGAAAACCTATAGTGAAAACCTTATAATAGATAGTGGAATACGTATTTGGAAACAAATAAAGAAAACATTAAAATTGGAATGTATACCACTAGCTCTTACTATTGTAAATAACATCACATTTAAACCTTCAATGATAGATAAAGGTTTTTTACAATGGAAAAACTGTGGAATTAATAAGATGGGAGATCTCTATAGGGAAAATTTTTTCCTTTCATTTCAAGAATTACAACAAATTTATGGATTACATTCAAAAGATTACTTTAGATATTTACAAATTAGAGATTATGTAAAAGCAAATACACATGAAATTAGAAATAGAAAGACAGAGATTTTAGATGAATGTTTGAATAAACACCCAAATACAGAAAAATTGATATCATATATTTATAATATTCTACTGGAAAACGACGCTCCAAGTACAGAAATATATAGACAATCATGGGAAAATGAATTAGGTCAAATTATTAGACCTGATATATGGGATGAAAGTTTACAACACATACATCACTGTTCGCTAAATGCTAGACACTCTCTTATACAATTTAAAATATTACATAGACTACATTATTCAAAAGCTAAATTACATAGTATTTTTCCAAATATATCTGCCATGTGTGACAAATGTCAGCAATTGGAAGCTAATTTAACGCATACATTCACAAACTGTGAAAAAATCACTAAATTCTGGACAGAAATATTTAAAATAATTTCGAATGTTGTTAATAGGAAGCTGATCCCTGACTCAAATTTAATAATACTGGGAATATTAGAAACAGATCAATTATTAACAACGAATCAAAGAATTTTTATTGATTATAGTTTAATAATTGGGAAAAAATTAATACTGAAATTCTGGAAAGGTCCTACATCCCCCACAATTAAAATGTGGATTACAGGAATGTCGGAGACACTTCATCTGGAAAGATTGAGACTTGTACTAGTGGACAGGTTGAATCTTTTCAGAGGAATATGGTCTCCATTTATTGTATATTTAAAGGGTCAAAATGGCTTGGTTCGAGGACTTGACCGTGGCCTGAATAATGGAATGGAGGAAGAATTATGAATAATAAATTATGGATATATCTCCAATGATAGATAACTTTTTTAATACTCCATTCATTTCTCCAATTTGGATCTCTTATTTTTATTTTATTTTTCTCTATCTTTTCCTCTCTTAAAAAAAAGTATAGAAATATGTAGGACACAATTGTTAATATTAATAATATCACGAATGTATGTAATAAGTAAATTTTATTAATATGTATTTATGTTCAATAAAAATATTTATCAAACAAAAAAGAAAGAGTTGTATTTCAAAACTAGAAAAGGGCTGGCTCACTTCTCTCCATAAGTCATTTTATTTCTTCTTCACTGCTCCACAACACTCGAGGCTCTCTGTGACAATACTTATCCAGGAAACTCAGTGACAGCTGAACAAAGGGAAGCGGGGGGGGGGGGGGGGGGTGGACTCAGTGAGTAAATTAATTGCAGCCTCGGCCTCTAGTTCCAATGTTCAGTCTTGTGAAGGATTTACTTCTATTACTGCACAAGCGTAGGTTCAGCCTGTCTTTTTCTCATTGCGCTGAATATTATTTTCCAAAATATTCTAAAAGTAACACCTTGCATCCATTCAAAAACACTAAAATCAACTTTGGAACCCATAAATGTACTTTGGATGCTTGCTGTCAAAATTCTGGAGCTTGAGTACAACTTGTTGTGAATATAATGGATATTAGTTGAGGTGGGAGAGTAATTATCTGAAAAGCAGCAATTGGTAAAGAGGGAGTTGGCACAGCTAACTCCAGCAGCATCCTCCTGCCAACAAAATGTTTGGAAGATATTTTTGTCATAAACTATTCCCTGTTTCATCACAGGTATAAGTATATGTATAAGATCTGTGGAAATATCAGCACTGGGTCCTTTTAGATTATGTTCTTATCTGAATGGGCCCCCCTCATGGATGTATGTATCATCTATGCTGTGACAATTGCTGATGATTCTTGCAGTGTCTACGGCCTAATCCATCCTGTTACCTTCCTCAGTCTGAGGTACCTGGATGAGAGCCTTGGCTTCTCTTCCAGAAAACACCAGGATTGGTGTGATAAGAATAACCCAGGAGGCTCAGGGGCTGATTATCTGTATTTTACAATTGGAAGCCCCACCAGAACTCAAGGGAAAAGAAACAACACTCCTGGGATAACAAAACAGAACATCCACACTAAAGAATATATAGTGGGAGGAAATAATGCAGGTGGTCCAGAATCTTGTTGATAAGCATGGCATGCTTGGAATCTTTATTGCCCAAATACCCTGGGGTCCACCCATGATAAGGTAGATATATCAGTGAGGCAATCTGTGTCCACTGGAAGGAGTACTTCAAAGAAGTGCTATGATAGTATACTGGAATGTCCTCCAACCTACAACTATCCACTCTTGTTTTACCAACATTCCAGCTGACAAGGTCAAGAAGTATGCCAACTGAAGAACAACTAGGTATTGACTAATGTCAAGCAGCATTTAATCTTGAGTGGCAACATGGCACCTTGGTTATCTTGAAATAAATTGGCATTGAGGAGAAAATATTCCCATGGCTGGAGTTTTACCTCGCACAAAGGAAAATGGTCATGGTTGTCAGAAGTCATCCATTACAGCCCCAATACATCACAGAAGAAGTTTCTCAGGGCTGTAGCCAAGGCACAACCATTAAAAATTACATTTTTGAAAAATTTAGATTGGAAAAAATCGAATCTACATCATATAAAATATGTCAATATATATATTTAAAATTTCAGTGCCAATTAGCTCATTGATAGAAAATGGCACTTAAGTCATAAAAATACCAGTTGACAAGATTTTAAAACCTGTGGTTAGTCTCATTCATTTATATCCCACAAATACAGCAATTCCATGGCATTCCATGCATTCAGTAATGGACGTGACAGCAAGGTGCTGTTTTATTGAAACAAGCTGTAATGCAACACACATTGGACAGCAGCTTTTGCATCGACTATCCCTAAGACAGTATTCATGTAGATAAAATGACAAACTCCATTTGCCTTAGTTAGTTCATTGACTTCTTCGGGAATGTGTGATTGATCAAAGCTGCAAATCAAACTGTGTAATTCACTTTTCTGGCTGACCTCTAATCCACCTAACATAAGTGTGTTTGGGAGCATAAAGCTCTTTAGAGGTCTGTCTGCACAAGCCAACTGATTGCCAAATTGTGATATTTAATTCAATCCCTAAATATTAGTTTAAAATTATACAGCACATTCAACTTACAAATTATTCTACAGTACTTACATTTCAAACATTCATAAACTACAGAACCACCAACAGTTATCTGCTGAAATAGAAGTGAGTCAGAACTTCTGCTCTTTGTGTTGTAAATCCTGGAAGTCACCAACTTTTGTGTAGATTGGGAATGCCAAATCTGTTAGTTTGCTCCATTGCAGGATTCCAACATGGAATCATGTGACAAAGCTCCACCTCGCTGTAATTGCCAGCTTTTACATCGGGGAAATTGTTTCTCAGGATCCAAAACCCTATTTGTTTCAGGAATGTTAAAACTTGTGGATCTAAGGCAAAGGGGAAAGTAACCTTCACTAAAAAAGATATTTCACTGTATTTTATTTTTTAAATAATTATTACTATGTATTCTATGATTTTTTAAATCTTTTAAAATATTTAAAAAAATATGAAATGCCTCATAGTTTTTACAGCCATTATAGTTGAAGGGACGTGAATTTCAGAGAGGAAGCTTCCGAAGTGCAAACTTGTCATCAATCAGACCATGCTGTTGTTCGATGGGACACTTTGTGCCAGCAAGAAAAGCACTCTGCACGCATATGATGCAAGTATTACCATGAGGAGTCAACCGGTTTGGTTTAGTTTAGTTTAGAGATACAGCGCGGAAACAGGCCCTTCGGCCCACCGAGTCTGCGCCTACCAGCGATCCCCGCACATTAACACTATCCTACACACACTAGGGACAACTTACATTTATACCAAGCCAATTAACCTACATACATGTACGTCTTTGGAGTGTGAGAAGAAACCGAAGATCTCAGAGAAAACCCATGCAGGTCACGGGGAGAACGTACAAACTCTGTAGTCAGGATCAAACCCGGGTCTCCAGCGCTGCAAGAGCTGTAAGATGGCAACTCTACCGCTGCACCACCATGGTGTCGATCTCAGCGAGCAATATTCTTACTTAGTGTAAGAAAATAACTGCAGATGCTGGTATAAATCGAAGGTATTTATTCACAAAATGCTGGAGTAACTCAGCAGGTCAGGCAGCATATCAGGAGAGAAGGAATGGGTGACGTTTCAGGTCGAGAAGGAATGGGTGACGGCTCAGTCCACCTTAACATCGTTTCGCTCAACACCTTCGCTCAGTCCGCCTTAACAATCGTTTCATTCAACACCTTCGCTCAGTCCGCCTTAACCAACCTGATCTCCCGGTGGCTGAGCACTTCAACTCCCCCTCCCACTCCCAGTCTGACCTTTCTGTCATGGGCCTCCTCGAGTCCCACTGGAAATTGGAGGAACAGCACCTCATATTTCGCTTGGGCAGCTTACAGCCCAGCGGTATGAACATTGACTTCTCCAACTTTAGATAGTTCCTCTGCCCCTCTCTTCCCCTCCCCCTTCGCAGTTCTTCCTCTATCTTCCTGTCTCCACCTGTATCCATTTGTCCCGCCCCCCTGACATCTGTCTGAAGAAGGGTCTCGACCCGAAACGTTACCCATTCCTTCTCTCCTGAGATGCTGCCTGACCTGCTGAGTTACTCCAGCATTTTGTGAATAAATATTCTTACTTATACTAAAATACATTTAGTATAAGTTCAGAAATGAGGGTATCAGAAATCATGTTTATAATTAAACTCATGCTATTATAAATTGAGCTGTTAATTTGAATTTCATCAATTGCAATTAGGTTTTGAGGTACCTAGTATCACATGTGCATTTTCTTCTATATTTGTCAGATACGTGGAACTAAATATTATATGGTAGACAGAAAATGCTGGAGGAACTCAGCAGGACAGGCAGCATCTCTGGAGAGAAGGAATGGGTGACATTTCTGGTCGAGACCCTTCTTCAGTCTGAAGCATTTACAATCTGAAGCAGTCGGGAGTTACTCCAGCATTTTGTCTACCTTCGATTTAAACCAGCATCTGCAGTTCTTTCCTACACATAAATAATATGGCGTTATCCTTGTGGAGGGCGTCCTAAGAGGTAAACGTAACTGAAAGTAGGTGTACTGCAAGAACACATAGTTTACGTTACATAGAGAACTTTACATTTAACTCTATCGCGCACATCAGATGATGATTCAGATATTGAGCTTCTGTAATAATCATGGGCTTAAACATATGCGCCAATCTGGATTAACCTAAAATTAATCATTTTTAGAGCAACCCAATTTATGTATGTTTTCAAATAAGCCATTCAAAACCTGAAGAAAAATAAGTCAATATTCATCGATTCGCCTCATACCAGCAGAAATCTGAATGTCAGATGCATTTGTGTTTGTTTGCAACCATACTGAAGCACAATGAGTATGTGTACATGCAGATGACTGTGCATGCGATTTTCTCCTCACGCTACTTCAAAGCACAGTTGTAATTGCATTCAGTCAGTATTCACGCAGAACAACATGACACAAACCGTTTATGAATAAATTGAAAAACATACCAGGATTAAATGTCAAAACTTGGTTATTATTCCAATATAAAGAGAAACGTTTAAAACATTGTTATACTCCTGTTTATACAAAGCTCTGAGCACATCAAGATGGAAGAATGCAGCAAAGTAAATTGCATCTTTTAATTCATTCCTCCAGCTTTGAATATATTGTCATTGTACCATCGTGTAACTGAATTTCACACGGATGCTCACATTAATATGTGCGGGTAATACATTGCTTTATTGTTTTCACATCCAAATGTTGGCGTGCTAACAAGGATAAGATAATTCAGTTTGCATATTGGCAACCTCTTGACCCTGCAGTAATTACATGTCGATTCAGTTTTACCTGACTTCCTGCATCCTAATGTCCCATGGATGCTGTGGTTTTGTTCTGCACTAACGTGATATTCAGCAGCAGTGCCACATTTAATTTATGCTCAGTCTGAAGTCATTTTCAAACAGCGCTGTATGCTTTGCAATTACAGTTTAAAAAAACAAATAGCAGGTTGAAATGCTTTCCACAATGCTTTATTCCAAAGCTTGCTATTAAAGAAAACTATTGTTTAGTTGGACTAAGTGAACCCAATAGCATGAGATATTTTTTTTTAAATGGACATGAGAAATGAATAAGGAAAACTGACATGTAATTACAAAAGATTTTAACATGGAGTGAATAGCACCAAAAGTACTCATTAATCTACCTGTTTTTTGCACTTTATGTTTGTGCCACTTAACTTCACAGAAGTCAGAACCAAAATACTGAAAATAAACCACTGTGGGGCAAAATAAAAACATTTAATCAGGACAGAATAAATCAGATTTTGCAGCATTGTTAATGACCTCAGCATGGAGACTTTTAAATCAGTTATTCACTTCCATGATTCTCATGCCCACCATTGCAGATACAATGTTCCTACTGCAAACTCAGCAACAGAGTTAAACAGCTCACCCTCCACTGATGATAAATCTGTGGAGTCTAAATCACAAGTTAAGACCCCCAATGACTTTGAAACAAAGTGAAATCAGATTAATCCCTCATGTCCCCGAGTTAGGATTTGGGCTGTGTTATTTTTACAGTTGTTGATTCAATGAAAGGTGAACCTGTGTCACAACAATGTCAAGAGTCAAGAGTATTTAATTGTCATATGTAGCATGGATGGAACAATTAAACTCTTACTTGCTGCAGGTTTACGGAACAACACAGCAAATAAATGGTCATTAATCAATAATAGAATAAATGATCAACAAGGTAACAAGATCATAATAGTGCAAACCAAAGTATGTAACCAATACGAAGTCCATAACAATCCATAAATCTACTCACAAATGAATAGAGAGATATAGACTACATATAAAATGCAACTACATATAGTGATGATGAACATGCTATATAGTAGAATTTTACACCATTTCTGAAATTCATTTTTATTGGCTTCAATGAACGCACGTTTTGGAATGATATCAAAAATCTCTGCAAAGCACTTAGCTGTACTGACCAGTGGTGCATTTCATGGAGAAAGAATTATGTGCTTTCCTCAATTATGTCTTGACTTGCAACAATACAATAGAAGACAATACAATGCACCTATCAAAATTAAGGTAATTTCAAATGAATTATTTCTAACATGCTGAGGCTCTATAAGGCGCTGGTCAGGCCGCATTTGGAGTACTGAGAGCAAATTTGGGCCCCATATGCGAGGAAGGATGTGCTGGCTCTGGAGCGGGACCAGAGAAGGTTCACAAGAATGATTCCAGGAATGAGTGGGTTAGCATATGATGAGCATTTGACAGCACTGGGCCTCTACTCGCTGGAGTTTAGAAGATTGAGGTTGGGACCTCATTGAAACTTAGAATAATGAAAGGCATAGGTAGAATGGATGTGGAAAGGATGTTTCCACTAGTGGGAGAGTCTAGGATCAGAGGTCGTAGCCTCAGAGTTAAATGGCACTCTTTTAGATAGGAAGTGAGGAGGAACCTCTTTAGTCAGAAGGTAGTTAATCTGTGGAACTCATTGCCACAGAGGGCTGTGGAGGTCAAGTCCGTGGATATTTTTAAGGCAGAGAGAGACAAATTCTTGATTAGTACTGGTGTCAAGGGTTATGTGGAGAAGGCAGAAAAATGGGATTAGGAGGCAGAGATCAGCCATGATTGGACTCGATGGGTCGAATGACCTAATTCTATTCTTTATCAAGGCAGAGATTGTGCACAAAATAAGAATACAACTAATGGATCCCCGGCACTTAGGATTTTTGGGTATATACCTTATGCAAGATCTTGTATGATTTGGAAATGCCCAATATGACGTTTTCTTCATTAACTAACTAGTAGTAACTAACCCACATTATCAGATCTGAGCAGTTGGTGAGAACATGAGAACATGAAGTCTTCTGCATGTAGAAGTCAGAAAAGAAACCTCAAAAGACCAATCTTATCAGAAAGCATCACATCACTCCGGCACACTCCTCGCTTTAAAAAAAAAAGGCAACTGAACCAAAACAGAAACTAAAGTTTGTTAGTTATAAAAATAATTAATAACTTGTTCAGTATCAATGTGGCTACTAAGTACTGCCCCGACAAAACTGGATGATTCCAAGTTCCATCTATGATGTGTGTTGACTGGGCAAGCTCAGTTAGATACCACAAAATGAACGTGTTCTTGAACAAGGCAAGAAAGATCAGCCAGGGTTTCAGCTCCTGACTTTAAACAAGGGAAAGCAAAATGGTGCAGATCCAAGATGTCCTTGTTTCTCAGCCATGAAAGAAATTTTATCAAACTATTACGGCCGGTTCACACTTTCTTCCTCAGGGTTTCATCTTTCATTTCCAATTCTCCATGCAGCTCTTCCTTTGACAAAGAAGCAGTATGGGAAGCGGTGAAGCAGACTAAAGTGTTAACAAATGTGCACTGTGAATTGACAAATTAAATGAAAGCTTAAATTAATTTCACACAGTCATATTAAAAGCATCTGATCCTGTTCCACTGTTCTCTCAATCTGTTCACTTTAGTTTTTGGAGACAGAACAGAAAGAACAAGTGCTGGAATATTGATTACAAAACAAAGTGGTGGAGAAACTCAGCGGGTCTGGCAGCATCCGTGGAGGGAACCACAGGATGTGGGGCAAAGCTTGGGAAGTGATAGGTGGAGGTTACGGGGAGATTGGCAAATGGATGAAGTAAATGAGAAAGGCAAGAGGTGAAATAGAGGAAGGCAGAAGTTAGGTAATGGAAGAAGAGGAAGAGAGAAATGTAAAGCCTGGCAGGGAAGGGGGAGGGATAAAATGGAAAAATGGGAGCCAGGGATGTGAGGAGCATTTGGAGAAGCGGAAAGGAAAGGAGCAAGGTGACTAAGGTGGTGGGGAATAGTAGCAGAAATGTGTGCACACATCAGGGGGAGTGGGGGAGGAGGGCAGGGGAAAGGGGGTTATGGAGTTGTATTGCTTGAAAATTGAAAATTCTATGTTCATATTGTTGGGTGATAAGCTAGCCAGGGGAATATGCGGTGCTGTTATTCCAGTTTGTACTTGTTCTCACTCTGGCAATGTAAGAGGCCAAGGACAGAAAGGCCAGTACGGAAATGGGAAGAGGAGTTAAAATGGTTAGCAACCAGGAGGTCTAGTAGGCCACGGTGGTCAGAATGCAAGTGTTCGGCGAGATGGTCACCTCGTCCACACAAGGTCATGGTCACAAATGAACAGGGGGAATAAAATGTTTACTGAGAAAAGAGGACAGAGAATGGAAAGCCTAATCTTGGGAGCAGAGACGGCAGAGTCTGAGAAACTGAGCGTAAGAGAACCATTTCCCTATTCTTTCTCTGTTATATCAACAATTGCAAAAATAGATTTATTCAATGATTACAATACTATTTACAATACTAAACAATACAAACAAACTCACCACCATAATACAAGTAAAACAAATATTCTTAAATAACTATTTCACAATCTTGAAATAGTCCCCGTGGTGCCCAGCAGTTCCGGAAACCCCCCAGGGTGCCCATAGACAGCACGTAGTCCCTCTAAAATCACCCGGGCGCGGACGTAACCCCGGAAAAGGGGCATGCAGTCGGCTCCAGCCGAGCCCTCTTCCACCTGGCACCTCGACTCGTGGATGGCCGGCTTGGCCAGGCCTAGGAGCAACCCAACCAGGACATCTTCAACTCTACCCTCTCCCCTACGCACAGGGTGTCCAAAGATGAGGATGGTGGGTGTGAAGTGCAGCCAGAAGGTAAGGAGCAGCCCCTTTAGATATTGCAACAGGGGCTGTAACCTCACACACTCCATGTACACGTGGAATGCAGACTTGTCCAGCCCACAAAAATGGCAAGCGGCTTGCGAGTCTGTGAACTGGGATAGAAACAGGTTGCATGGGTCTCCTCAGTGTAGTACCCTCTACCCCAGGTCCCCGATGTAGAGAAGGATCAACAACTGCATTGGGGCTGCATCCTGCACTCGTGCAGAACACCGTTGATTTTTATCAACTTCACTAACTTCCACCCTGCCCTTAAATTCACTTGGATTTACTTACTTACTATCCTTACTATCAATTCCTTGCTATCAATTTCTCTGCCTCTACTGCACCTGCTCCCAAGGTGAGACTTTCCACTCTAGGACATTATGTCCTCTTACTTCAGTAAACCAGGTCTCCCCGCTGTTGTTGTGGATGGAACTTTCACCCATGTGTCCTCTGTGTCCCACAGTACTGTTCTCACAACTCCCCTCCTCAGACTGAACAAGGATAGCGTTCACTCCACGAACCTCCGCATCCAACACTTTATTCTCTAGGATTACTGCCACCTTCAATGTGATCTCATCTCTCTCTCCACTCATCTCTCTCTCCACCCACCCCACCCCCCCTCCCCCACCCACCCCAACTCCCCCCCCCTCCCCAACCCACCCCACACTCTCCTCCTTTCCACTTCCTCCTGTCCCCTTTTACCTATATCATACTCTCTGGCTTTATAGTTCTTACTCTTCTTATCTGACACCCTTTTGTTTCTTTTTCACTTTTAGCCTTAATCACTTACTCCTCCCATCTGCCAATCACCCCAGCTCCTCACCTGTCTTCAACTATCACTAGCCAGGATTTGCCCGACCCTCACCTCACTTTTCCAACTTTCTGTCCCCTTGAAAAATTTCTCTCACTCTGAAAAAGTTCCCAATCCGAAACATCGACTGTCCCTCCACTTTATTCGCTCCATTAATGCTGCCTGCTAAGAAATGACCATCATTAACAAGAGAGGGGCTGAACAAATCCAGAACAGCCAATGGCTTTATCATCTCTAGTGGTGGGAGGCAGGAAAGGGGAGCAGGGTTCAGAGATTCACAATTGATCAGAAACTCAACTGGACCAGCTACTTACATTCTGCGGTTTAGTATAGTAAGACTAAATTAGAGGCTGGTGATCCTACCTTACCCTCCCTGTTGCCAAACACTTTAACTCCCCTTCCCATTCCCATACTGACCTTTCAGTCCTGGGCCTCCTGTCCTGGACCTCCAAGGCAAAACACAAATTGGAGGAACAGCACCTCATATTTAGCTTGGGCAGCTTCCAACCCAGTGGTATGAATATTAAGTTTTCTAACTACAAGTAACCCCTGTATCTCCTCTCTCTCCATCCCTGCCCCACCCTAGTTGCTGTACTACTTTCACTGTCATTTCTGTTGAGTTTCATTGTCTGTCTCATTGTTACCTAGCTCATCGTTACTTTTTTGCATATCTGTCATTCGTTTGTTCTATATCTCTCTATATCATTGTCTATATCTCTCATTTCCTTTTGTTCTGAAGAAGGGTCTCAACCCAAAACTTCATCTATTCCTTTCTCCAGAATTGCTGCCTGACCCGCTGAGTTACTCCAGCTTTTTATGTCTGCCTTACTCACTTCCTGTCACAAAGGCTTTCTACTATCAACGTGTCACTTCCCTAAATGCGTGCACATTCAACAATATGCATGCAGTAATAAGGACAAATCAGCCTGTTTAGTTGCCATCTCATCAATCACCCTAGACATTCAATCAATCCCCCAGCAATTGGGTACTGCAGCTATTAGCTGAGGCCAATTCAAAAGCAGCTCCAAAATCAGCAAAGTTGGCAAGCGCTACAGATGCAAATGAACCATTTCCTTCTGTTCCCCCCCACTCCCCATTTGTAATAAAATTGCCTTTCATTATCACAGCTGAGCTTAAACCCTGGAAATCCTTAAACAGCTGCTTTCTAAGGGTGCCAGCACGACCCTGATCCAAAAAAAATGTGAGTAAAAATGGTTTCCTACTAGGTGGGAGAGTCTTGACACATTTGAATAATGGAAGGAGACTACACTTTCTAATACACTAGACCAAGTGGACCCGTTGGGCCCAAACCTCTCCTGCATTGGTGCAGCACCCTCTCTTCCCTCCCCTCCCCCTCCTCTCCCTCTCACCCCCCTCCCCTCCATCCCCCTTATCCTCCCTCCGCCCCTCTCCCCCTCCCTCCACCCCCTCCCTAGGAGATAAGTTTCAACATTAAAATGTGAATAACTTTAAAAGTATTACACCGATTTCAATGAAACTTCTTCCATTAGCACCAAAGGGACGACGGTGAGTAATGTGGGCCTGAAATTGTCGCGCTATCATGTACCGGTTTGGCTGTAGTTCAGGAACAAACAAACAAACAAGAGTATTACTATATAGATAATGTTAACTTTCAAGTAAATAGTTCAAATCTAGAAGGGTACTAAGGTACTAGGGTACCAGCAGGTACTAATCTGCATCAGAAAACATTCTTCCAAGTTTAATATGTAAAATATTAACCTGATTTTATGAAGCCACTCTTCTTGTCATAGTCTAACTCATGGATGTTCAGGATTGAATATTTTGAAGCATTGCCAGTTGAGTTTGATGAAATGTGTAAAGAAATCAACAGTCGTCTTCAACCTGAGAAGAACAAACTCTTGAGTGCAAGTGTATTATGTTCCACTTCCCACAGTGGCTAGGCTGAGCGATTATGTTAATCTGGTGTTGCATTAGTATCAGCACCATACACTTTACCTGCTACAAAATGAGACAACTGTGCTAATTTTCTGCCATTAAAACAAATATGATACAGAGAGCAGTCTGCTGCCAAGTTATTGTCTAGCTTGTGTTGGCTTTTGAGCTTTAAATTATTTAAAAAGTGAAAAAAAGAACACATAGCATGACAATAGTTAAAAACCCTGGGGGGTTTTTCGGGTTGGTGAACTGTAGAATAAGGGGAAACAGGGAATAGTATAACATAAAGTAACTCCGAGGCCATGTCTTTACTTGCTTGTCAATCCACAAATTTCCTGTCAAAGGTTTGTTCAATGTCATCAGAATCCCACAATTCCAGACACCAAATGTGATGTGTTAGTCCTGACTTCACACAAACCAGTGAGCAGTTTAATATGAAACTCATTTTTTAAACAGTTGTTCGATTAGAGTTCAAAGAAGAGTAATTTTCAAACTCTTGATTGATAGTCAGCAGCATGAGAAAAGACAGTGACACCTGCAACAAGTCTGACATTTACTGCCTTTAGATTCAAGTTTGGAATGAACAGGAATTAACTCTATTTGACCCAAAGACACTTCCTTCCTTCTTGAGGCAATTTAAACTTGAGCAAGTCTTCTCAATAACTCAGTGGATGCATGCAATGCCAAGTATACGCCAATTGTCAGACAAAGCAATAATGTTAAAACATCCTAGTTCTGAACTCTATCTGGCAACAACTCTGGGAATTGCATTTGCAGATGTTTGTTAAAGATAAATCTGATGTGGATTTGATCCTGCCAGAGACAATAATCCTTTGATCCCCAACGAGTTGGAGTGAAGGAATAAGGGGGAATGATCCAGAGGAAAACTAGAGTACAGATTCGGACTTCTAAATTTAATGAAAAGCTGAATAAAACTTCTCAGTAAGTGAGGTACAAAAAGTACTTTGCATGCCAGTGTTAGAACTCTCCCTAAATCTGTACACCCACATAGAAACACACAGAAAAGACTTTGGAAGTCCCTACATCAAGTGGGTCATTCTACAAGCATATAGTCATACAGCGTGGAAACAGGCTCTTCAGCCAAACTTGCCCACGCCGACCAACATGCTCCATCTACATTAGTTCCACCTCCCTGAATTTGGCACATAGCCTATCCTATCCACGTACCTGTCCAAGTGTCTTTTAAACACTGCGATCCTCTCTCTGTACATACTGCAACCTTCTGAACTCAATATCAACTTCTCCAGCTTTAGGAGGTAACTCACTTTTCCTTTATGTCTATATCAGATCTTGCCTTTTCTGTCTGCCATCATTTTGGCTCAGTTTTTGTTTCTATTTGTATAATCCGGACTGCTGGGCATGGCTCACAGGCTTGCTATTAGCAACACATAATATTAATAAAGAAGCATAACATATTAATAAAGAAGCAAAAATAAGTCTTTTTTTTCCTCTGGTTTATTTTCACCCACATCTTTAGACCTTAATGTTGTATCCTTATTGTTTTGATGTGGTTATGCTTTATTCTTAATTGTTAACTGTATGTTTGTGTTGTCATTTGTGAGCGGAGCATCAAGGCACATTCCTTGCATATGCACATACTTGGCCAATAAACTTATTCATAACATAATCCTAACTGTTACTCTGACTGCTAATTGACTTGATTCCTCTTGCTCTATCAGACATATATCTTATGTTTCACCATCCTTTCTCTGACTTCTCTGCTACTGAAAACAAACTTATCTTCTCTTCTTCCCCAATTCTGTGCAGGATCTTAGATCTAAAATGTTCATTGTTTATCTTTTCAAAAACTGTTTGACCTGCTAAGTGCTTCCAACATTTTGTTTTTTAAATTTTGGATTTTCAGCATTATACTAGCTAACTGACTGTACTGTTCATCGGAGATGTGGAGAAACTATCCAGTTCAGTCACTTTATTTAATCAGCAAAATACTGATCTTGTGATAGATTGCCAAATAAATTTATTGAAAACACATTCTGCTTCATATCTTCATGCAGCATACATGGAAAGAGAGCCAATATTTCAGATCAATGATTTTTCATCATATCCTCATCGATAAGAAGTGTCAACATTTTTCCTCTCCAGATACCATACGTCCTGCTGAATATTTCCACCATTCTCTCTTTTTATTCCATGTCTGTAGTAACTGCAGTGATCACAAGGGAACTGAATTGTTATATTCCCACTTTACGCTCTCATTGAAAAAGAGATGGAGCTGAGAGAGAAATTTCCCTTAAAAATAAGGCATTATGGTTACTTAGGATGTGACTGGAGCCATTAACATTTTATTTACAACAGACTAAAAAATCTGACATACAGTTGAAATTGAAAGGTTGAAAAGATGATTCAAGTGATATAATAAATAGCACTATCTTAAAATGGATTTTAAATTTCAATTTATTATTGTTTAGGCATTAGAATTTTCCATTACTGAGAACAAATGATGAGAAAATTAAAAAACACTCACACTTTGCATAAGAAGATTGGGTAGATCGCGGCTAGACTCTGAGTACGAAATAGCAGCCACTTTGGCCAAACAGTTCAACAACTCCAACAAAACAAAATACTGATGATATCAACATCTATAGCAATAGCTACTGAAAGTAAATAAACTCTTGTCCATAAACAGTTGTTAATGTTTTGAAGGCTGTTCATATTTTGATTCGGAAAATACTTTGCATTATAATTAAAATCTTCAGAATGACAAGACTCCCACATGAATACCAAAAGAATGGAAGTTCATTTTCTGAAGTTGAGATATTATTCAGCAAGCTTCACCATTTCTCAATTAATAAGACAAATAAAAAAATCTAACCTAATTGTAATATCTTGCTCCAATTCTAACATCAGCAAACTTAATGTGTATGGCAAATACCAATTTCTTCCATTTATGATCTTTTCGTTATTCTCTGCAACATACTTAGAAGCACATTGCACAGTCTATTCTATATTAACACACGATATTCTTCCATATAGTTCCCTCTTTGAACCTGCTAGGCATCTCCCAGACCACTTCTGAGTTATTTTCAGTCACATTTTAAGCAAGTAGTTAACATATTTGGACTATTTTGAGAGACCTGCCCTGCCTTCCCCTCTGGCCTTTTTCTGATTCGTGATCTTGCATTTTCACCAGCAAAACTATGTGGCAAATGTAAATGTTTTTTGAGGTTAGTCACCCCCTATTTGCAAGTTTGGCTTGCTAGAAATGTATCTATGTAGAGGTAGTGAAACGTCAAAACATAACCCAATTAAATTAGTTCAGCCTGTGCTCAGGTTGCAGTTGTGGGGCAGTAAAGTCCAAGGAGAAAGAAGTTATCTTACAAAAAACAAAATGCTGGAATGACTTTGTTTCCCAAGAGCAACTACTGGAGAATAGTGAAGCAAAGGAAATTAGTCCAAATTCTAAATAGGAAATCATGGAAGCACAAAACTAAATCTTTGGAAGAGCCTTTCAAAGACAATTGAAAGGAAATGCTGCTCATCGCCAGTTAACATTGACTGTAGATTCAGGGTAGTTATGATTGACATTGATATTACTAAGACATGAGACACAGAAGGAGAAGGCCACTTGTCCCATTCAATTTGTTCTACCTTTTAATGGATTAACTTTTTTATCAGCATCACTATCCCACACCAAGCCTATCTCATTTGATTCTTTAATAAATAAGCACCCTTTGATTTCCAACTTGAACATATAAAGCGATTGTGCCCCCTTGAATGCAGAATTCTCTATTGGTATTGGTTTATTATTTTCATGTGCACAGAGATACGGTGAAAAACTGCTTTGTGTGCTAGCTATCCAGGTAAATCATAAAGACTAGGTGATTTTTTTTCCTGTCTCATTTCGATCCCTAATGGTTGACCTCATGCTTTGAAACTGTGAACCCTGGTACTGGACACCCCAACCATGGAAAATTTCAATGCTGCATCTATCCGATAAAGCTCAGACCAATATCGTCCTTTACAATTGGATCATCTCTCCTTCTTCTAGATAAAACTGAGTACAGACTTAGAAACAAAGAATTGCAGATGCTGATTAATACACAAATGGACACAAAGTGCTGGAGTAACTCAGCAGGTCAGGCAGCATCTCTGGGGAACATGGATAAGTGATGCTTTGGATCGAGACCCATTCAGTCTGAAGAAAGGTCTTGACCCAAAATGTCACCTATCTCTGTTCTCCAGAGATGCTACCTGACCTGCTAAGTTAGTTTAACACCTTGTGTCCTTTGGAGTGTAGACATAATCTGCCTCACTTCTCCTCTTATGACAAACTTCCCATCTCAGGATTTAACCTCATGAACTGCTGCACTCCTTTTATCACAAGTATATCATTCCTTAAGACTGGACGTGAACACAATAGTCCAATACAATCGCACCAGGTATCTGCATAATTGGAGAAAATGTCACTTCTTATTGTACTCAAAACTTGCAATGCAGGACAACATATTGTTTGCCTTACTGATGCTATGCTAAAGATGTATGTTAAATTTCAATGATTTGTGCACAAGGTTATCCAAGACCCTCTGAACACAATTCATTTTCAATCACTCACCATTTAAAAAAGGTCTGCCTTTTTAATTTTTTTCAAGTAAGCTGTTTTCCTCAGTTTTTCAACTTTATATTTTATCAACCGTATCCTTGCGCATTCACTTAGTCTTTTTATATTTCCCTGAAGAGACTCTGTGTCCTTCTCAAAGCCCACAGTGTCACTGAGGTTTGCATCACTATCAAATATCAATACATCACATTTGATCTCCTCATCCACATCACTGATATAAATTGTGAACAGCTGTGTCCCAGGCACTGAACCATACAGCACTCTCCTGGTCACAGCTTACCAATGTTAAAATTACCCGTCTATTCCTATTCGAGCTTTTCTGTCCATTAACCAATTCTCAACCCGCTTTAGCATGCTCCTCTCAATACTTTTTTTCCCTAACTTTGTGCAAAGATTGTGTGGCACCTCATCAAAATCCTTTGAAAATCAAATTTAAAACATTTCAACATCAACTGGTCTGTCTTTAACTTTTCTGCTAAATACAATGACAAAAAAATGAATTCGTAAAATATGCTATCCCCTGTGTAGTCTCTGGTAATCCTATTATATTTCAAGTGCCCTGTTACCATTTACTTAATTATATATTCCAGCATTTTCCCTATCACTGATGTACAGCTAACTGGTTTGCAGTTTTCTGCCTTCTTTCTCCCGCCTTTTGAAATTGTAAGGTTACTTTTGCTAATTTCCAATCTGTGCGAACCATGATAGATCAAAGTAATTTTCAAAGTCAATAACTAGAATATCCACCATCTTCAAAGCTGCCTCTCTCAAAATTCCAGGGTTCAGATCACGAGGTTGTGAGTCTTTAGCAGTTTTCAGTCCCATCTATTTATCCAGTTCCTGTTCTGCACGATTGTTAATTTCACTGAGTTTGTCAGTTATCGTAGACCAGTACGCCTCCATTATTTCAGGCAGGTTTTCACTGTCATCTTTCTGAAGGAAAAATATCCTGGGGAATATCTTGTGAAAACAAAAGTGGCTTGCAGTTGGATTACCTGCAGTGCAGATACAATGCATACTATGGACTCTATCCTTATTAAACGTGTTTGCAGTATTTCATTGTTTTAACCTGAATTTGGAATCAGCAGTGAAGCAATAGCACTGAAAGAAATCTGCCTAAAAAGTTATTTTTATCAACCCAAGAGATTCTTGACACAATGCAACTACATTGTCATCAAGCTGGCTGAGCAGTAACCAAAAATAATGGTTTCATATTCAAGTAAAAAATTATATATATTTTTTAAATAGCAAAACCAGTTATCACCCAGCTTACAAATTCAAGTGAGTTTTTCCTATATTCTACTGGAGAAGTCTACAAATAGAGAACCTTGTGCACAAAGGCAGAACAACTGACAGCAACTTCAGAATTTCCACATTAAACTTTACAAAATCACTTAGTTGCTTTTAGTTTCACTGAAAGTGAACACTGATACTTTCACCATCACTACTCATGCAAAATTTGGGCCATTGTTCACGACATTTATACATCTCCAAATATTTGCACATTCCCAGACTTGCAACCTCACAATACTTTTTAAAATTATCTTGCACATAAACATAAATCCTTTGGAATAATGAAACCACGGTTGGCAGATCTATGCTCAAGATGCTTCTATTGGACTTAGTTGTCTCTGAGTGTTGTTGATAAGCAGAAAATTTACGGGCAAAAGGGAAAATCTATTGTGGCAATAAAGAAATTTCAATCTTTGAAGTACCAGAGCTTGCATGTACATCTGTATTAGATCAGCTGTCACATTAAAGCCTGATAAGACCACTGAAGTATAGCACTGCACCAAAGAATACATGTATTGAATGGTAAAAGAATTTACTTGCTCTTATCCCCAAACTGCCATGCCTCTCTGTTAAGCGATAAATACACATGTATCACACAGCGTTTCAAAATCCCTATTAAGATAATCTTCTTTATGTTCAGCCTGATATGATTTGCTGCAAGATCTTCTTTATGTGCTTATAGCATTCTGCAGAATAATGCCATTAGTTAAAGATTAAGCCAGGAACATATATACCATGCAAGAATAAAATTTATTTTTATTTCATGAACATGATCATTGTTTGTTACCCATTCCTATTTGTCTTTGAAAAGATGGCAGTAATTTGCAACAGTGCAGGTGGGGATGGCACCACCAACATTGTTATTAAATAATTGTTCCAATATGAAGGAATGGTAATATATTTCTAAATAATGTTGGTGTTTTTAATTGAAGAGGTACCGTGTTTTAATGTGCCACTTGCTGTGGATGGATTGTGGCGTGTTTGAGAAATCTTGATAAAAATGCCTATATGATTAGCCAGAAACATCTTTATAGATGGTACATAAGGTAGTCACAGTGTTCTGGTGATGCAAAGAGTCTAACGTTGTGCTCCAAGTGCTAAGTGAAAAAATATTAAATTGAAAATACTCAACAATTTCTGCAGCATCAATAGAGAGAAATAGATAACACTTCAGGTTGATGACTTTTCATTCAGTCTTTCAAATATGCTCGGGCAATGGTAGTAACCTGAGTAGCTTCCACAGCCATGTCAAAACACCAAGATGCCAAGATGGGCGGCGCGGTGGCGTAGTGGTAGAGCTACTGCCTTACAGCGCCAGAGACCCGAGTTCAATCTGAGTTCAACAGAGTTTGTACATTCTCCCCGTGACCTGCAAGGGCTTTCTCCGAGATCTTCGGTTTCCTCCCACATTCCATAGACGTACAGGTTTGTAGATTAATTAGCTTGGTTATAAATGTAAAATTGTCCCTAGTGTGTGTAGGGTAGTGTTAATGTGTGGGGATCGGTGGTCGGTGCGGATTTGGTGGGTCGAAGTGCCTGTTTACACGCTGTATCTCTAAACTAAATTAAACCAAGAGAAATGGCCTCCATTTGATTCCATTGAAATTGTTCCACCTTTCTTTCCTCCTTTAAGATACTCATTAAACAACACTCTTTGAACAAGTTATCGGCCAAATTCCTAAATAATCTCCTGATGAAGCTTGTTGACAAATTTTGTTTATTAACAATCCCATAGAGTACCCTAAGATGTTCTGCAATGTTAAACGGTGTTAAATAAATACAGTTACATTTGCAGATATTACCTTCGTCAATAGTTCTCCCGAGTTCAATTTTAGTCAGCTTCAGAACTGGTAGAACTTTGAGGCAGTCAAGATGGATAATTTAATTTACCACTTGCGACTGAAGTTATGCACTGGGTACCATCACAATTAAGGATGAAGTTGAACGAAGCTGAATCCTCCTGTTAGCTGTTTAATTCTCAATCGTTCATATGGATAGAGAAGCACTGGAGAAATCAGATTCTTTTGTTGTGAGATTAAGCTCTGTCTATTGCTTGCTTCTTCCATTATTTAAAATCCATATTTTGAAATTTCATTACATTGGCACTTCATTTTAGTTTTTCCTCATATGCTCCAGGCATGATCTTTTACAGTCCTCATTGGGTAAAGGTTGGTTCCTGGCTTGAAGAATCCAGAAATGAGTAATATGTTGGTTCATGCAGTTACAGATTGTACGGAGCACAATCCTTCTGCTGCTGATGACTCCGAAACTCACAGATACTCAATCTGAATTCCTTTTTCTGATCTCATGTAAGTAGACAGTGAGATGGATGTTTGATAGGAAGACTGATGATAACAAGTATTGGTTCCTTCACCATCTAATGAGTACCTTTCTTTTTGTCAGGACTCTGCCAACTCGGTGGATGAACATTGATCTTCCACACTAAAGTACATATATTTTGTGGCATTGCTACCCTCAGTATTTTTTCCAAGTGGTGTTCAATAAAATGGTGACCTGAGGAAGGATATTGGGCGGAAACTGCAGGAGATTCTGAAAGCAAAATACTCCAAACGCTACAAACCCAAAATAAAATCAGGAAATGTGGGAAAGATACAGCAGGTCAGGTAGCAACTACAAAGTGAGAATCACGGGTGGTTTCCTTGCCCATAATTCATATTATACAAGAGGCTTCATAATTTCCTGGGTTGATACTGAGGTGTCCGAGGGCCATTCCCTCCTAACTAACAACTGTTGTGTCATGCCTCAAATGTCCTGCTGGTGAGAATGATGACACAAGAGACTAGAATCTGGAGCAACAAAATCCTGGAGAAAGTCAACATTAGGCAGTATTTGTGGAGGCAAAGGAATTTCAGTTTCAGGCAGGTTGTGCCCCTGCATTCGGGACCTGTCATATTCATGGACAGGTATGGTTCTGAAATTAATAGTATGTGAGGATTGCTTGCTGAATTTGTTGAACAGCATTTGCAATTTTGATTGGAAAATTCTGAAGAGCTAACTGGGATTGATTATAGCTTTCCGACGCAAAACGTTGCTTATTCATGTCCTCCAGAGATGTTGCGTGATCCACTGAGTTATTCCAGCACTTCATGCATTTTATTAAGCTTTATAATGTCTGGTGTCCAGGTTAATGTCTGATGTCTATTTAAAAAATATTGCTTTTTTTCACCATTGATATCAATTGGATTGCTTGTCAGAGGAAATTCAAGAGTCAAGGTTTATTTAATAGATGCAAAGGTCATTTACATTATAGTCAAAGTAACATATGATCCTGACATGGCGGTTGGATGGAAGCAGTGCACTCTGCTGATGAATAAGTTTTCCATCAGGGAGAAAACAACAGCAGAGGACTGAACCTCATTTAGCTTTATGCAATTCTTCTTACATAATTTTGTAATGGCTGCATGCCAGTCATTCAGCAGCTATTTCTGGAAAGCGGTGTTATACTAACTTACAGATAATATGTCAATGAAGATTATATGGGAAAGTATATTGCTTCAAGGTCTTGCATACAGCTGGGCCTTCAGTATTAGACACAGCAAATATAATCTGCCAATGTTGCAAGCATCTTGTAATAAAATATTTTTTGTTCAATATCATTTGTATATTAATGATTCCAATATAAATCATTTTTAGCTTGAAATAATGAACAGGCGAAAATATTCTTTTTAGTTTCTGCTGAATAGTCTGTTCAAGTGGCTTTTTTCCTTTTACAGATTTGTCACATTTTTCAGCTGTCTATTGGTATACAAAGAGGCCACAGAATTCTCCTGTATCTGAGGAGAAGGACATTCCAATATTTGTTGGACCTGGATAGTCTACATTCTTTTAATCTGATGGAACTGTCAAGAATCCACTTAATGCCTTCAGTTTGCATTGCCCCATTTCAATGATTTGGAAGCAGCATTGTTGTAATTGACTGAGTTGACATATGTCTGTTGAGTGTAATTACTATGATCAAAGTGATTAATAATTCAGTGGGATGTATTGTTGCAACATTTCTGTTTATTTGAAGGTATGACAGTTAGTAGTTATTTATGATCCCCAAAGGTACACAGTAGCCCCAGTATCGCAAATATTGTCTTTGATACACCCTGGTTTGGAACATCCCCAAACAGACTTTCTGTTCCAAGTGTTGACAAGGAATCTTGCATTATTGGTCTAATTAGATATCTACTGGTGCTAATATTATAGAGCAGTGTAGGGGTAGTTCCAGCCAGCAAAAATAAACATGCTACATCACAGTTGCACAGTTGCTTAATGAACAATGATAAAATGGAGAACTATTTTAAAAAGAAAGTCATTTTTTTGAATGTCAGGTTTACTCATGAATAAAGGTATTTGGCTATATGTCAAATTATTATTGAGAAATTTCAGCAAGTAAATGTAGTTTTTTTCTTTAAAAACAGGAGAATATCAATGGGATGAATTTACATATGTACAGTGACCAGTTAATTGTTATCTAAATGTAATTGCATATCAGAGACAAATGTGACAAACACCAATGATTGTCAAACAATGCAATTTGACACAAAAAGATGCAATTTCTCGACAACTCAGTTCAAAAGATATAAACAGTCTTGTAAATCTTTTACTAATCACGAATATTAAATTGCAGAAATCATATTTATAAATGAATTTTTAAAATGTTATTAAATGTTTGCATTTTTGAAGCAGAAATTGAGAGAATTATTTTCCTACTTGCTCATTAGGGTACAGTGCTTGTGATATGTCTCAATGAATCCAGGCAATCCCCTCAGTCTCATTCCTCCCTCTCATTTTCCTGTACCCTTACAACTTGCTTCTCTCTTATATGCCCATCATATCCCCTTTGCTAATTTTGCTACTTACTTTGCAATGGGGGGTAATTTGCAGTATGCAATTAATCTACCAGTGTGACTTTGAGATCAGGTAGGAAACAGGAGCAGCCGAGGATCAGTAACGCATTCACCGGGAGAACATGCAAACTTAGACAGTAGCCAAAATCAGTCGCTGGAGCTGTGAGATAGTAGTTCTAATAGCCCATATTGTGCGTTGCAAATCTCTCATCATCAAGCTTTGATGTTAATAGTTGTCATAAGCGTTTCTTGTAATATCCACTGCAACAAATGCATACTTTCACATTCCACCTTGCAATTTCTCAATCACCATTTCAACATTGCCACATCTTTCAAGGTTTCAAGGTCAGTTTATTGTCCATCTCTGCAAGACCAGAAAGGTTTTGCCCTGGCCTGTTCAGCAAGGCCATGCGGTATAAATTGCAGAGGCCATGGTGAGTTTGGAGTCTGCTGGAAAAAGCATCAAGTCTGGAGATACAAGACACTGCAGATAGAAAATAGGTGTAGGAGGAGGCCATTTGGCCCTTTGAGCTAGCACCGCCATTCATTGTGATCATGGCTGATCATCCACAATTAGTAACCCATGCCTGCCTTCTCCCCATATCCCTTGATTCTGCTAGCCCCTAGAGCTCTATCTAACTCTCTTTTAAATCCATCCAGTGAATTGGCCTCTACTGCCTTCTGTGACAGAGAATTCCACAAATTCACAACTCTAGGTGAAAATGTTTTTTCTCATCTCAGTTTTAAATGGCTTCCCCTTTATTCTTAGACTGTGGCCCCTGGTTCTGGACTCCCCCAACATTGGGAACATTTTTCCTGCATCTAGCTTGTCCAGTCCTTTTATAATTTTATACGTTTCTATAAGATCTCCTCTCATCCTTCTAAATTCCAGTGAATACAAGCCGAGTCTTTCCAATTTTCCTCATATGATAGTCCCGCTATCCCGGGGATTAACCTCGCGAAGCTACACTGCACTGCCTCAACAGCAAGGATGTCCTTCCTCAAATTATGAGACCAAACCTGCACACAATACTCCAGATGTGGTCTCACCAGGGCCCTGTACAAATGCAGAAGGACCTCTTTACTCCATTACTCAAATCCTCTCATTTTGAAGGCCAACATGCCATGAGCTTTCTTCACTGCCTGCTGAACCTGCATGTTTACTTTCAGCGACTGGTGTACAAGGACACCCAGGTCTCATTGCACTTCCCCTTTTCCTAATCTGACACCATTGAGATAATAATCTGCTTCCTTGGTCTTGCCGCCAAAATGGATAACCTCACATTTATCTACGTTACACTGCATCTGCCATCTATCTGCCCACTCACTCAACCTGTCCAAGTCACCCTGCAACCTCCTAACATCCTCTTCGCAGTTCACACTGCCACCCAGCCTTGTGTCATTTGCAAATTTACTGGTGTTACTATTAATTCCATCATCCAAATCATTAATATTTGCGATAGTAAATAGTTGCGGCCCCAGCATTGAGCCTTGCGGCACTCCACTTGCCTGCCATTCTGACATTGACCTGTTTATTCCTACTCTTTGTTTCCTGTCTGCCAGCCAATTTTCTATCCATGTCAATAACCTACCCCCAATAAGATTTAATTTTGCCCATTAATCTCCTGTGAGGGACCTTATCAAAGGCTTTCTGAAAGTCCAGATACACTACATCCACTCGCTCTCCTTCATCCATTTGACTTGTCACATCCTCAGAAAATTCCATCAGATTAATCAAGCAGGATTTCCCCTTCATGAATCCATGCTAACCTGGAACATTACTTTTACTGCTATCCAAATGCGCTGTTATTACCTCTTAAATAATTGACTCCAGCATCTTCCTCACCACCGATGTCAGACTAACTGGTCTATAATTCCCCGTTTTCTCTCTCGCTCCTTTCTTGAAAAGTGGGATAACATTAGCTACCCTCCAATCCACAGGAACTGATCCAGAATCTATTGAACATTGGAAAATGATCACCAATGCGTCCACTATTTCTGGAGCCACCTCCTTGAGTACCCTGGGATGCACACCATCAGGCCCTGGGGATTTATCAGCCTTCAGTCCCATCAGTCTATTCAATACAAATTCTCGCCTAATGCAAATTTCTTTCAGTTCCTCTGTCTCCCTAGATCCTCTGTCCCCTAGTACATCTGGGAGATTGTTTGTGTCTTCCTTAGTGAAGACAGACCAAAGTACCTGTTCAATTCTTCTGCCATTTCCTTGTTCCCATAATAATTTCACCTGTTCCCCACAATAATTTCGCCTGTTTCTGCCTTCAAGGGACCCGCATTTGTCTTTACTAATCTTTTTCTCTTAACATACCTAAAGAAGCTTTTACTATCCCTCTTTATATACTTGGCCAGCCTACCCTCGTACTTCATCTTTTCACCCCATATTGCCCTTTTTGTTACCTTCTGTTGCCCCTTGAAAGTTTCCCAATCCTCTGGCTTCCCGCTACTCTTTGCTATGTTATACATCTTTTTTTTTTTGTTTTATTCCATCCCTAACTTCCCTTGTCAGCCATGGTTGCTTCTTGCTCCCCTTAGAATCTTTCTTCCTCTTTGGAATCTGAACCAAAAAGCACACTGCACATGGGTCAGGCGACATCTATGAGGCAGAGGGATGGTTGACATTTCGAGTCTAGAACCTGCACCAGGGTCAATCTATTGTTTGCATGCATATCCTGCTTGTAACTTCACCAAAAGACACAAAGTGTTGGAGTAACTCAGCGGCTCACTCAATCTACATTGCAACATAATCAGATTGACAAACAAACGGCTGCTGTTGAAGTTAAAGTTGAATACCGGCATCTGTGAGGAGGGCGAGCAACATTAAGATAAGACAAGGCAAGGTCTTTCCTTTTCTTTTAATCCACTCATTATTAAAGTGGCATTAATGACAGTGAGTAAAGTGAGAAGCTCATCCTGTGAGATGCAGGAGATCAAGGACAATTCAGGTGCTCCTGACGACTACAAGTGGGATGTTATGTTACAATTGTGAGGTTGCATTTTGAGTATTATGTTCAGCTTGGTCACCTTCCTTTCGGAAGGATGCTGTTAAGATGGAAAGAGTGCAGAAAAGATTCACAAGGATGTTGCCAGGATCTGAGGGCCTGAACTATCGGGAGAGGTTGGGCTAGCTAGGACTTTATTCCTTGGGAGTGCTGTAGGCTGAGGGGTGATCTTATAGAAGTGTAAAAGTTTCATTGAAATCGGTGTTATATTTTTAAAGTTATTCACATCTTAAAGTTTAAATCTATCTCCTTGGGAGGGGGGGGGAGGGAGATAAGGGGGGTTGAGGGGGGATGGAGTAGGGGGTAGGGGAAGGAGGGGGAGGGGAAGGGAGGAGGGAGGGAGGGGAGGGGGAGGGGGGTGGAGGGAGAGGAGGAAGGGGGGAAGGGGGGGAGGGGAGGAGAGGGTGCTGCGCCAATGTAGGAGAGGATTGGGCCCAACAGGTCCACTTGGTCTAGTAACATTTAAAAGACATTTGGACTGGTCCATGGATTGGAGAGTTTTAAAGGAAAATAAGCCGAATGTTTGAGTTAGTACCAGTGTCTTGGTTGGCATTGACAAGGGTCTGTTTCCATGCTGCATGAATCTATAACTCTATGTATGTCCAGCTGCAGTTCCTCTCAGATTGTATGGATCAGTTGAAGTGGCAGTTGAACTAACTGAGGAACATACAGGAGGCAGAAAGTATTAGGAATAAGAGCATCATTGATGTGGTCAGATCACACCAAAGGTTCAGCTAGCTAAGATAGGTGACCATCAGGAGGGGCAGGCAGGTAGAGCACAAGCTTTCTGCGAATATTCCTCACTCAAACAGGTCTCCCACTTTGGATATTGTTGGGGGGTGGTCTCTCTGGGGAAAGCAACAGCCTGATCAGTTAACACCACGAGAGCAGTGAGTGGTAGCGATAGGGGGATTTTACAGTCAGAGGTGGACAGGTATTTCTGTGGTTGTGTGCGAGGTTCAAGGATGATGTGTTACCTCCCAACTGCTAGAGATAAGGATGTCTCTGAGCAGGCACAGGACATTCTGAAAGGGCAAGGTAGGTAAGCAGATGACGTGGTCCATACAGCTACTAACGACAGACAGCTGGAGAGATGCAGTTCTGCAAAAAGTAATTGAGTGAGTTCGACAGCAGATTGCAAAGCAGCTCATCCTGGTTGTAATCTCGGGATTACTCCCTGTGCCAGTGTCAGCGAGGCAAGAAATCGGACGATAGCATGAATGCATGACTAAAGAACAGGCAGGAGGACCTTAGACACATGGATCATTAGGATCTCTTCAGGTAGATGGTACCTGTAGGAGGACACGTTTCACCTAAGCTGGAGGAGCACCAATATCCTTGCAGGGAGGTGTGTTGAAGCTTCTCGGGAGAGTTTAAACTGGTGGTGCAGAAGGGTAGGAACCAGAGAAGTAGGTCAGCAGGTAGAAAGATTGAGGAGAAGGTAGAGATTAGGTCAAGTGCACTTAATAGGAAGAACATGCTAATGGAGACGCCGAGGCCATCTTGCACCATTCTGCTGTTTGTACTCATCATTGTATGTACAATGTAGGGACAAGAGACTGTTGACGCTGGGATTTTGAACAAAACACAAAGTGCTGGAGGAACTCAGCGGATCTGGCAGCATCTTGGGAAAGAATGGATAAACAACATTTTGAATCAGGACCCTTCTTCCAACTCTATTCTCTGGAGCATGGAGGGGTTCTGACCTGAAATGCTATCTAGCTATTCCATCTCTAGATGCTACCTGACCTCATGAGTTCCTTGAGCACTTTGTGTTTCGTTCGCGATTCCAGCATCTACTGTCTCTTGTGCCTCCATTGTCTATATTGTTGTATTTATCATTACTGCATGAATATAGTTCAGTTCAGTTCAGTTCGGTTTAGTTTGTGGTCATGTGTACCGAGGTACAGTGAAAAGCTTTTGCTGCGTGCTAAGCAGTCAGCAGAAAGACAAAACATGATTACAATCGGGCCATTTACAGTGTACAGATACATGATAAGGGAATAACATTTAGTGGAAGGTAAAGCCAGTAAAGTCCGATCAAGGATAGTCCGAGGGTCACCAATGAGGTGGACAGTAGTTCAGCACTGCTCTCCGGTTGTATACTGTTTACTTTGTGAGTTTCATGTGATCAAGGAATTTCATTGCACCCTGGTACATATGACAATCTTAATCTGTATCTTAAGTATATAGTAAAGTTGAGAGAATTGAATTTGATGTAATTTATGTGGACTAAAAAGTCCATGAGATCAATGAGCATGGTAATTACCCATTCCATTTTGTCTCTGATATTTTCCTTCTTGTGCTTATTCACTGCTGTGTCTTTCATAATTGATATCTACAAGTAATATGAAATCACCTAATTAATAAGCCTCTTCATATTGACAACTCCTCATACTGAACCTGAAAATTCCAGGAATTAAAGACAAATTTTAATGACACTGTCATGAGAGATTTTATAGAAAAATCAAGAGACATTAAGAAAAAAGTGCTTAATTTTGAGTTTCATTGAACACTTTGTTTATCGGTGATAAAAATATTCTAAAAGGAGAAAAAGAGGCTGCATGACTGAGTAAGTGGTCGGATGTAATGAAACAAAAATAAAGATTGGTTGTTACAAATACATTCTACTTAATAACTCACATAAAATACACACACGATATTCTGAAGAAATCAGTGATGATCTGAAACTGGCATGGGCATGGCTAGCATATTTTTTGTTATTTAGGCTAAGAATATAGGTGTTAAGATTTAACTTAACCAAAACACATTGCAATAGCGGCAGTATACATTGTGTGACTGCAGGGCAGAAATTATAGTTGATGCTTTTCAAATGATTCCAGTTAATATCAAATTACTCCATCTGTCACAGAAACAGAGATGTTAACAATTTTTATCTTATCTCATCATGTTTACAACAAAATCAATGAAGACTTATTCTTTCATTACCGGAGATTTAAAAAACCGATATTGCCAAAATCCTTCACCAGGACAGATGGAGCTAAAAACATTCTGGGCACACAGTTTTATGGTGGAATAACGGCTCATGTCTGGATCCCTAAAAATAAAACGTGTGATCTATTTTTCTTGAATCCGAAGGCTTGTCATTGACTGCTTTTGGCAACCTCTGCACCTACCCACCACTGCTGGTCCCTGGCACTTTGATTGCACAGCACAGTTGATACTCAAGGTCATGGCCATTGCATTAATGCCATTACACTGCAGATTTCAGATTCATTATACTTTTGAAGCTAACACATTACTTCATCACACAAAATCAGAACGTCTCTCTGGCCTTTGGAGATAATTTGTTTTTCCATTCAGAGCTCAGTGTCCTTTAGAGAAAGAAGCTTGTCTAAGAATATAGTAGGGCAGAGATCAGCTGGAATGTTGCATGAAGTGGCAGCAGATGGAATTTAATCCACACAGGTTTGAGGTAATGCAGATTGTAAGGTTGATTTCTGGTAGGATACGCAGAATAAATGGCAGGGACCCAAGGAATGTTGATGTACAGAGAGACCTTGGGGTGCAAGTCTGAACGTGGCAATACAGGTGGATAGGATAGTGAGAAGGCAATTGATATGCTTGACTTCATAGGCTGTGGTATTCAGTGTAAGAATTGCGACATCATGTTGCAGATGTACAAAACATTGTTTAGACTGCTGTGGAAGTGTTGTGTACTGTTCTGGTCACCGCATATAGGAAAGATATGGTAATAATAGACAGCGTACAAAACAGGTTCACCAGGATGTTGTCTGATCAGGGATGTTGTTATATGGGGCGATTGTACAGGTTGGGTTTATTCTCACTAGAACAGAGCATCTGATGGATGACCTTACAGAGATTAGATTGTCAGGCTTTTTCCCAGGGCAGAGGATCTAGAACTACAGAAACACAAATTTATGGTGAGGGAGAAGAAAATTAAAATAATTCTGAGTGTCGTTTTTTTTACAAAGAGAGTGGTAAATATCTGGAATGAACTGCCAGAGGCGGTGGTAGAGGCAGATACAATGACAACATTTAAAAGGAAGGTTCTGAGATAGAAAATTAATAGTGGGATACTGGCCCAATGCAAGCAAATGGGGTTAGTGTAGACCAGGGGTCACCACATTATGGCCCGCGGGCCACATCCGGCCTGCCAAGAGATTTTAATACGTTCCGTGCTACAGCTCGGCTTCCCCCGTCTTCTCCCATCAGCACATCTCCGGCTCCCTCCCAGTGCTCCGAATGTCCCGACACCTCTTCCCCTTCCTGCGCTCCTCGTCCTCCAGGCTCGGCTCCCCTGCTCCACGCCTCGCTTCCAGTGGCTCTTCGGCCCCTTACTGTTCCTGCTGGCCCTCCAGCCCTTCTTCCCGCTCGCCATCTCTGTCAGCCGCGCTTCGTTTCCACTTGGCCGGCGCTCAACACCTCGAGGCTGGAGCCGCCGAGCAGAGCCGTGCTACTCCACCTCTTCCACCGCCTCCTCCCCCAAGCCTCCCCCTCTGCCTGCAGAGACGAGGTGGGTGGAGGGGACTTGTTTCTGTATGTCTCCATGACATTATGACTGGTAGTGAGTTCCTAATAGATAAGAAGCAAACAATGATAGTTGGGTTTGGTGGCAACGTGAGTAAGCTACTGAAACAGCAATCCATGGCTCGTCAGTCAACTTTTTATATTATTCATTTTTAGACTCATATTCTACTGTAATAGTTGTAAACTGGTCATGCCATAAGTATAACGGCACAAAACCAGGAGAAGGCCATAAAAGCCCTTAAGCCTGCATTGCCTCTCAATACGATCGTAGCTGATCATATACCTCAAGTTCACTTTGCCCAGTAATCATCAGAACCCTCAATTCTTTTGGTGACAAAAATTGTACAGATCTCAGCTCAAATATTATCAATCACCGAGTATCGACAGCTCTCTTTGCTGGAGAATTCCAAAAATGTACAAGTTTTTGAGTAAAGAAATAACACTGCTCTAAATGGTGAATTCCTTTACCTGTGATTATTTTCCTGCTGTTTGTTTTTTTTAGCCTGTGGTAGTAGCCTTGAAAAATCTTTAAAGCATCAATCAAATCAGCACTTAGTTTTCAAAATTCCAGTATCTTTCAAGCTTCCTCAATATCTTCCGAGAAAACCCTTTCCTTCCAGTTCTCAATTTGGTGAATCGGCACTCCACCATATCTGACACAACTACAGGTATCTTTTGGGATCTTTCCTTCATTCATTCATGGTCTACAAAAGCTTTGTAAAGTACAGCACGACTAGCTTATTTTTGTGCTCCAACCACTTTGGAATAAAAGCCTATGTATCAAATACCTTTCTTGTTACTTTGTGTACTTGTACATTTACTTTCTGCTTTGGATGAATCAACACTCCATCTCTCTTGTTCATTCATATTAACAAGTTTCTCACCATTTGAAATATCTATTATTTTACTCTTCCACCAAAGTGAGTAAGCTTTTCCCATGCTACACTGTTTTCAGCTACCTTGCCAACTCACCTAACCTATCAAATTCCCTCTGTAGACTGTGTGTCCTCTTAGCTCCCCCAGCCTTGCATCAGCAAACCCACATGCACCCTATTAAAAACAGAAAAAATCAGAAACGCCCAGCAGGTTCCAAAGAAAGGTGATCCACATCAATAGATTGACTCGTGTTTTCTCTTCAGAGATGCTGCTCAAATTGCGATGCATTAATTCAAATAGATGCTTCCATTTTTATTTCAGATATCAATGTCAAATTCAGCAAGCTAGTTATGCAAATTGCAGTTCCCCAGCATCTATTCTCAAGTAATTCTTGTACGCCAGCCAGTTCAACTTCCTTAAGGGCCTGTCCCAGTTATGTGATTTTTACGGCGACTGCCGGCGACTGTCAAAGTCGTAGCAGATCGCCAAAATTTTCTTTTACCCTTCGACAATGACCATGACAATGCCGAGTCAGGTTGCTACAAGTTACTTTTTTTGTGAAACTAGCACTTGGCTAAGAGATTACACCGTCTTCGGAAACATCACAAAATTCCCACGCTTACCTGACCGTCAAACTGTCGTCTCCAATCTACCTGTCAAATGACCTGACGGTAAATAAATTGGTTAAACAAAACTATCTTCTGGTATCTTCAAATGCCTTTTCTTAATTTAATATTACATGCTTCTAAATGCATCTGCGACAACCTAGCAAACCTGGGACAGCATGCGACAGCGCCCGCAATAAGCTATGATACCTGGCGACAAGCCAGCTGTCGCCAAGAAATTTCTAGCAGGTAAATTTTTCCGCAACATGCCGAGATCCGCTGTGATTCATTGAAGACTCCTCACGATCATGCCCGTGACACCCCAGCTAACGTTCGGCGACAGACGGGTCGCCGGCAGTTGCCTTAAACATGCCTAACTGGGACAGGCCTTTTACAAAGAACAGTCTTGTCACTTTAACTACAATGTGGTACAAAACTAAGGGCAGCCAAATTCCACGGTCGTGTGCATGCGCGGCTTTAACTGTACGCTGGAATAGACAAAATGTTTTAAAATCATATATTTATTTGACATAAGGATGAAGGTATTTGTGCGAGAAAATTGTATGTTTAAGTTTGATTTTAAATGTTTTCATATTGCTGATAAAAGTAACTGATACTTGAAAATACAAGTAAATTTGTATTACTTGTAATTTAGTAGCTTGATCATTCATTCTGCAAGCTAATCTAAATTAAAACATTTCATCATGTCAAAAAAGACTGGTGAATAAAAATCAATCATTTTCAATGTAATAACCAAGAAAATATACAGAGCAAATGTGAAACCATATGCTGAAGAATGGACACAAATCAAAAAATGTCAGTTACATAGATACATAGACAGTAGGTGCAGAAGTAGGCCATTCGGCCCTTCGAGCCAGCACTGCATTCAATATGATCATGGCTGATCATCCACAATCAGTACCCCGTTCCAGCCTTCTCCCCATTTCCCTTGATTCTGCTAGCTCAAAGAGCTCTATCTAACTCTCTTTTTAATGCATCTAGTGAATCGGCCTCCACTGCCTTCGGTGGCAGAGGATTCCACAAATTAACATCTCTCTGTGTGAAAATGTTTTTCCTCATCTCAGTTCTAAATGGCCTACCCCTCATTCTTAAACTGTGGCCCCTGGTTCTGGACTCCCCCAACATCGGGAACGTTTCCTGCATCTAACATGTCCAATTCCTTAAATATTTTATATGCTTCCATAAGATCCCCTCTCATCCTTCTAAATTCCAGAGAATAAAAGCCCAGTCGCTCTATTCTTTCATCATATGAAAGAATCCCAGGAATTAACCTCGTGAACCTCCCATCGCCATCCCAGGAATTAACCTCGTGAACCTATGCTGCACTCCCTCAATTGCAAGAATGTCCTTCTTCAAATTAGACCAAAACTGCACACAATATTCCAGATGCGGTCTCACCAGGGCCCTGTGCAACTGCAGAAAGACCTCTGCTCCTATATTCAACTCCTCTCGTTATGAAGGCCAACATGCATTAGCTTTCTTCACTGCCTGCTGTACCTGCATGCTTACTTTCAGTGACTAATGCACAAGGACACTCCGGTCTTGTAGTACTTCCCCTTTTCCTAACCTGACACAATTCAGATAATAATCTGCCTTCCCATTCTTGCCACCAAAGTGGATAACCTCACATTTATCCACATTATATTGCACCTGCCGTGCATCCGCCCACTCACCCAACCTGTCCAAGTCGCCCTGCATCCTCTTCCCAGTTCACACTTGCACCCAGCTTTTTGTCCTCTGCAAATTTGCTAATGTTACTTTTAATTCCTTCATCAAATTCATTAATGTATATGGTAAATAGCTGTGGTCCCAGCACTGAGCCTTGCGGAACCCCACTAGTCACTGCCTGCCATTCTGAAATGGACCCGTTAATCCCAACTCTTTGTTTCTTGTTTGCCAACCAATTTTCTATCTATGTCAATACCTGACCCCCAATACCATGTGCTCTAAGTCAATGTTCATTCTGCTGGGGTTGTAAGCTGCCCAGGCGAAATATGAGGAGCTGTTCCTCTAATTTGCAGGAGGAAATTGGCGGAAGGAGAAAAGGAGTAGTTCTTCCAATTAACAATGATGTAAGGCTGTTGTAAGCATTTTTTGTTCAAAATGGCTGCTCTGCTATTGGGGAGTTTGTAATTTTTTTGTTTGTAACCAGCATCAGAGGTTAAAATCCATTTGTCACTCAGTCTGAAACGAAAGGGCGGCACGGTAGCGCAGCGGTAGAGTTGCTGCTTTACAGCGAATGCAGCGCCGGAGACTCAGGTTCGATCCTGACTACGGGTGCTGCACTCATATCATATCATATATATACAGCCGGAAACAGGCCTTTTCGGCCCACCAAGTCCGTGCCGCCCAGCGATCCCCGTACATTAACACTATCCTACACCCACTAGGGACAATTTTTACATTTACCCAGCCAATTAACCTACATACCTGTACGTCTTTGGAGTGTGGGAGGAAACCGAAGATCTCGGAGAAAACCCACGCAGGTCACGGGGAGAACGTACAAACTCCTTACAGTGCAGCACCCGTAGTCAGGATCGAACCTGAGTCTCCGGCGCTGCATTCACTGTAAAGCAGCAACTCTACCGCTGCGCTACCGTGCCGCCGTAAGGAGTTTGTACGTTCTCCCCGTGACCTGCGTGGGTTTTCTCCGAGATCTTCGGTTTCCTCCCACACTCCAAAGACGTACAGGTATGTAGGTTAATTGGCTGGGTAAAATGTAAAAATTGTCCCTAGTGGGTGTAGGATAGTGTTAATGTGCGGGGATCACTGGGCGGCACGGACTTGGTGGGCCGAAAAGGCCTGTTTCCGGCTGTATATATATGATATGATATGATATATGATTATAAGTGGATTCCAACCATTTTATTCCCTCTTAGTTCTTGTTCTGCCATTTTGCAAGGGATGCACGATTTCCTCATTTTCTGTTTTCTTCCCTGTCCTAAATTGGTGAACCATCCACTGTTATGGTGATTTATATGCTAAGGTACTAGTGTTTACCTCTGTTAGTATTTCACATTTTCAAAGGAATGTCATTTTCTGTTTTTTCCTTTTACCATGCTCTGCTCATTTCTTCTGTCATGAAGCTGAGTTTCGCAATAGATAATAAAACAGAAAGGTTATTATTCCCCTAAAAACCCAGCTGGTGTCACTGTGGCAGAGAGTTTTGCTTTACCATCAGCAATGAGTGTCTGTAATTATTTCCAAGAGCTGCATGATAGGGAGTTTAAGCAACCCAGGTGACAGAATGGATTTTATTTTAAACAGTGATGCTATAACAATTTTCACTACCAGCACAGACAGCTAATTAAAGCAAGAATAGGGGTTAATAATCCTTGAAAGCGATCCAATAACCTCAAACAAACTGGGATTTACTTGCTCATTTGATAAAACAGCATTTCAAATGCTTCACTTCCAGGCAAATGACTGCAGTTTGAATTTCATGGCTGTCACTGAAATCATCTGCCATGAACAGAAGCAAACTTGGGTGCCAAGGGCATGATGGATATGTTGATATGATCTGTTCACCCATATTGGGAGAATTCATTTGTTCACTGATCATTGACTGCAAATACAAAGGTGTTTGCCTTTTCCCTCCTTTTTATGAAAAGAAAGACAGCATAACAGGACTGCAGCTCCACTGTGGAAATAAATGGAAACAGTTCAAAGAGCTGACTAAGAAAATTAGTCTACTTTTTCCTTTCCGTTTACTTTTGGCCATGAAACACATAGAGCACTTTCAAACTCACTGAACAACGTTAAATTAAGTTAAAATAAATCACCCCAAACCAAAAAAAACCCAAACAATATTCAAACATAAAACATGACCCATATGAACATTCGATAGATACATTCTGAAATATTTCCTAAAAAGGTAAAATTTGTTGTAGAATCAGATGATTCCATCGTCTTTTAGTACAAATGTTAAAAAAGGACTACGAGTTTTAATACAATTTAACAGAGCAGTTTGGATTTTTATTAGGTATTTGGGAAGGGGAAGAGTTGGAAAATTATAGCGTGGTTTGGAAGGATTTGTTAAAGTGCTTGAACAAGAGCAATATAGCAAATGTGAGTCATAGCCAGATTATAAAGTTAATGCAGTTCCGCCAGAAGAGCTAGTTGGAGCTCGAATTAAAAGGCACAAAAGGCCAAATAGATTCCTGCTGTGCTATGATTCCTGCATTGCTATGATTTCCAAGTTCCAGCAAAGAAAAATTTAAAAAACAGAATCAATCATCATCTTCCATTGGATCCAAAGTTCAAAATTTCAGCAATTCCCCAGTATTTACACTGGGCCATCAACTGTTAGATCTCTGCTGAGTGAGACTCCACTAGTTTCAATAAAGAGGAATGGGTGTGAGGGAACAAAGAAAAAAATTAGATAATTTACCTTTTTTTCATTAACATAGAAACATAGAAAATAGGTGCAGGAGTAGGCCATTCGGCCCTTCGAGCCTGCACCGCCATTCAATATGATCATGGCTGATCATCCAGCTCAGTAGCCTGTACCTGCCTTCTCTCCATACCCCCTGATCCCTTTAGCAAAAAGGGCCACATCTAACTCCCTCTTAAATATAGCCAATGAACTGGCCTCAACTACCTTCTGTGGCAGAGAATTCCACAGACTCACCACACTCTGTGTGAAGAAATGTTTTCTCATCTCGGTCCTAAAAGACTTCCCCCTTATCCTTAAGCTGTGACCCCTGGTTCTGGACTCCCCCAACATCGGGAACAATCTTCCCGCATCTAGCCTCTCCAACCCCTTAAGAATTTTATATGTTTCTATAAGATCCCCCCTCAGTCTTCTAAATTCCAGCGAGTACAAGCCCAGTCTATCCAGTCTTTCCTCATATGTAAGTCCCACCATCCCAGGGATCAATCTGGTGAACCTTCTCGATTTATTCACAAAATGCTGGAGTAACTCAGCAGGTCAGGCAGCATCTCGGGAGAGAAGGAATGGGTGACGTTTCGGGTCGAGACCCTTCTTCTGTACTCCCTCTAAGGCAAGAACGTCTTTCCTCAGGTTAGGAGACCAAAACTGCACACAATACTCCAGGTGCGGTCTCACCAAGGCCCTGTACAACTGCAGCAGAACCTCCCTGCTCCTAAACTCAAATCCTCTTGCTATGAATGCCAACATACCATTCGCTTTCTTCACTGCCTGCTGCACCTGCATGCTTGCTTTCAATGACTGGTGCACCATGACACCCAGGTCACGTTGCATCTCTCCTTCTCCCAATCGGTCACCATTCAGGTAATACTCTGCTTTCCTGTTCTTGCCGCCAAAGTGGATAACCTCACATTTATCCACATTATATTGCATCTGCCATGCATTTGCCCACTAACTGACTTTGTTCAATGTTTTAAATTGTATTCAACTATTATAATGTTTTTAGTTTTTATGTTATAAATTAATTTCTAAACCTTTTAACGATTTGATTGCTCATTAATAGTTTGCCCATGTTGCGGAATAACAAAGGCTTGAAGCTACGGTTTTGAGTGGGTCTTGTTTTGGGTTTACGAAGAGATAGGATTTAATTTTGAATACCCTGCACAGAACATCCATGAAGATCGCAATGGCTTCTGCAAGGAAATTTTTGTTGGGAGATATACACAAGGTGAAAGCAGACTTAACAGATAAGCCAGCAGTGAAAATCAATGATTTTGCACCAGTATTAAAAAAGAAAATGATTCACATGCAGCAATATTATATATTAAAAAATAGAGAAATACCTGAAAATTGGAAACATGTTATAAGGATTGAAGAGTATCAGTAAGCCTTCCCTTGCATATCTTTCAACGTGATAAAATTATCCAACCTCCGCTATTCGTTTGAATAATTCTGAGACGAGGAGAAGTCATTTGTTCTTTATATAATAAAATATAAATATTACTGGTCAAGGGCAGGAGTGACACCAACACTAATAATTTACCACTAGACCAAGTGGACCCGTTGGGTCCAAACCTCCTCTGCATTGGTGCAGCATCCTCTCCTCCCCCCTCCCCCTCCCCCCTCCCCATTCCCTCTCCCCCCTCCCCCTCCTCCCCTCCCCCTCCCATCCCCTCCCTCCCTCCTCCCCTCCCCTCCCCTCCCCTCCCCCTTCCCCCTCCCCACTCCATCCCCCTCAACCCCCCTTATTCTCCCTTCCCCACTCCCCTCCTTCCTTCCCCCTCCCTCCCTCCTTCCCCCTCCCTCCCTCCTCCCCCCTCCCTCCTCCCTCCCCTTCCCCTCCCCCCACTCCATCCTTCTCAACCCCCCTTTTCCTCCTCCCCCTCCCTCCCTCCCCCCCCATATCTCCTGAGAAGATAGACTTAAACTTTAAAATGTGAATAACTTTAAAAATACAACAATGAAACTTCTTCCATTAGCACCAAAGGGACGATAGTGAGTCAAGTGGGCCTAAAATTGTTGCGCTATCGTGTACCGTTTTGGCTGTAGTTCAGGAGCAAACAAACAAAACGAGTTTTAGTATTTAGATATCCTATAAGAAGTTAATTATCTTGTAGTAGCTGGTCAGAATATGAAAAGTAAAGGGCTTGAAACATGTTATAAGTCAACACATGCAATTGTGTGAAACACAACACAATGATACTCATTGTGGATGACTGTTGGCAGGCAAAAGGCTTGAATACAGTATCAGTTAATTAAATATTACAAACAATTGTTCTGCAATGTGAGCATATAACACTTATTTCTCTCAGTAAATCGTCTAATTGTCTTACTGTTATTAACATTCATACATTAAATCGACAGATAAAATCCAATTGGAGAGATGGAGACACAAGAAACTGCAGATACTGGAATATTGAACAAAACACAAAGTGCTTGAGGACTCGGCGGGTCAGGTGGCATCTGCGGAGGGAATGGACAGAGGACATTTCAGTTTGGGACACTTCTCAGTCTGAACAAGGGTCCTGACTTGAAACGGCAGCTGTCCATTTCCTTTATAGATGCAACCTGACCCGTTGAATTCCTCCAGAATTTTGTGTTTTGCTTAAAATTAATTTCAACTGTAATTCATGTCAGGCCAAAAAGCAGAAAAGTTTAGAAAACCAAAGTTAACTTTCAAACAAATTTCTATAATGCTAGACACAAGCTTTATATAGCAAAACAAACAAATCAAATATTTTCAAAATACTTCAAAACAAAAAATCTTGGAATTCTACAGGAATGAATAAAAAAGAATTAGAGCAGAAAATCAAAAAGACAGTGACACAATTACATGTGCAATTGCTATCAGCTCTGTCAGGCACACACGATTGCTTCAAACGAATTCATTTGACACACAATCTCCCTATGGCTGAAGAATATTTCACTTTCTTCCAAAACTGTGTAAACGATAAAGCCCCTTCTCGAGGATAGAACTGACATTATCAACTGCTAGAATTGCATTTTGCTTTTGCCCATCATCATGTTAATGTAAGGTCTCTTTCCTACCAGTATTACATAAGCAAAACCCGTTCAGGCTTGAGGCAGGTGATATCTTGCAACTGCATTTGTATTAAATGGTTCACGTTTTCCAAAAACAAACACTTCCACCTAATTAAAAAGTTTTCAACGAAGGAAACATTAAACAGTCAAATATTTAACGGCTTTAAAATAGGAGGCCAGAAACACACTCATGGAAACCAACATCACTGCTATAGTCAATTAGAACAGATTGCAAAATACAATGAACTAGCACTTGACATTCATTGTCAACTTAAAAGCATTTATGGTTTATGAATGAACTGGATAGTTTAAATCACAATTATTTTGACTTACGACAAAAGCGAGAGGGAGAAGATATTTATCCTTGGGGATGATTACAAATTTACAATTAAGTCTTTATAGAGCCATTAAGAATACCAAAAGGGTATTCTGGTCTAAACTGGAGTCTCGAGGCAATAACAGGAATTGTGGCAAGGCTTGCATGCTCTAATGGACTACAAAGCCTAGGTGGACAGTATTGCTGGCAACAGTGGGGCCCTCCAAGATGAACTCAATGCATTATACAGCCGCTATGAACAAAAGGTCGGTGGTGGAATGACACCTGCCCCGCCAATCTCAGGTGCACCTGTACCAACAGTTACTGACGCAGGTGCGAGATCAGCTTTCCTGAGAGTGAATCCGCGGAAAACAAACTGGTCCAGATGGAGTACTTGGCCCCTTCCTCAGGACCAGTGCGGATCAGCCGGCAGAGGTATTCACTGACATCTTTAAGGCGGAGATTGACAGATTCTTGATTAGTAAGGGTGTCGGGGGTTACTGAGCAAAGGCAGGAGAATGGGGTTGACAGGGAAAAATAGATCGGCCATGATTGAATGCTGGAGCAGACTCAATGGACCAAATGGCCTAATTCTGCCCCTAGAACATATGAAACTCTCACTGCACCATTCTGAGATTCCCCACTTGCTTCAAGAAGACTACTATCATCCCAGTACCAAAGAAAAGTAAGGTAGTGTGCCTTAATGATGGCCATCCAGTAGGTGTGACATCCACCATCATGAAGTGCTTTGAGAGACTGGTAATGGCACATTAACTCCAGCCTCCCAGCCAGCCTTGATCCACGACAGGTTGCTTACCATCACAATAGGTCCACAGCAGGCACTGTCTCCCTGATCCTATACTCATGTCCAGAACACCCGGACAACAAGGAGTCCTACGATAGACTCCAACTTATCAACTACAACTCTGCCTTCTTCACTATAATCCCTTCCAAATTAATCTCCAAACTCTGGGACCAAGGAATCAGTTCCTCCCTCTGCCACTGGATCCTCAGCTTTCTGATCAACAGACCTCAATCAATGATGATAGGTGTCAAAACCTTCTCCGCAGTAACTCTCAACACCAGTGCCCTGCAAGGATGTTCTCAGTCCACTACTATGCTCCCATTCCACTCACGATTGTACAATTAAATTCAGCTCTAAATCCATCTACAGGTTTTCAGATATTACCACTCTGGTGGGCCGAATAACGAACATTGATAAGACGGAGTACAGGAAGAACATAGAGAACCTAGTGACATGGTAGTTGTAATAGCACCACCTTTGGTGGAGGATTGCAAATGATTGAATAAAACACAGTGCAGCTGCGCAGCCATGAGTTACATGTTATTCTGTGTCTGATCTCAAGATATCACAAATTGTCGACGAGGATGGGATCGTCGAGTCCCCAGCTTTACTTGTTTGTGTAGATAAGGAATTCTACAGAGGCACGGAGAAGGTTGTGTAACTTTTGGTGTCAAGGAAAGCTGGAAATCGGGTCACAAAGTTGAATTCTGTGAGACTGTTAAAAAAAATCTAAAATGGCGGTGCCCAGTGGATATATCGGAAGATTGGGTGAGTTCCAGTAAAGCCGAAAAACGTTCAGTGGGTACATCAAACGTTTAGAGATGTTTTTTTGCTGAAAATAACATCACTGAAGTAGAAGCTTCTGATGCAGAATCAAGACAGTTGAATGAAGCAATTCAAACTAGGATAAGAGCAATTTTTCTCACTGAAATGGGTTCTGATGTTTATGATACAGTAAAGAATTTATTAGCTCCAGCCAAACCAAAAGACACGCCTTTGAAGTATATTCTGAAGAAGTTAACAGAACATTATGACCCTAATCCCTTAGAAATAGCTGAAAGCTATCGTTTTGGAACAAGATGCCAACTTCCAGAGGAGGATATTAGTAATTTTATCGTGACACTCAAGAGGTTCTCAATTCATTGTAATTTTGGAAATTTCCAAGACCGGGCATTAAGAGACCGTTTCGTGTGTGAATTGAGAAGTGAGCGGATCCGAAGTAAGCTGATGACGGTGTATGACCTGACCTTTGAAACAGCTTGTAAAACTGCTTTGTCAATGGATATAGCAGAAAGGGTTTCTAGAGAAGTCAGGACAACTTCTAGACAACCAGCGGAAGAGTTGAACAAGCTGCAGTCCAGCAAACTAAAGACGGATAAGCCGACAAAGACGTCGGAGAATCGTTATCCATGGAAGGGTAGCAAGACGACGGCAAAGTCATGCTATCGCTGTTTGGGCTCACATCTAGCACAGTCTTGTCCGTTCTTCAAGGCAAAGTGTTACTCGTGTCACAAGAGGGGACACCTAGCGAAGGCTTGTCGAAAGGCTAAGCAGAAAAAAGGTTCAACAACAAGTAAGCTGCATTCTATGGAGCAACTGCAGGCAGAGGAGGAGCTTCTCGATATATACACCATCTGCAGCACAGAGCTAGTAAACCGGAAGACAAAGAATGTGTCCGGGCAAGTTCAGTTGAATGGCGCTCATGTTAGCATGGAAGTCGACACAGGAGCATCTGTGAGCGTGATTCCAGAATTTGTGTATCGGGAGAAGCCAAGTCAAATTCCTTTGGAAGCGAAGAAAATCGAGCTACGTGGTTACTCTGGAGAGAAGATTCCAGTGTAGGATGCATACATATACCAGTTAGGTATAAGGAGCAACAGGCGGAGTTGCCCCTCATAGTTGTAAAGGGACATAAACCTGTATTGCTAGGTCGGAATTGGCTGCAGATCTTGAAGCTCAACTGGAACGAGATATTCCTCGTTCGTGAAGAATTAAAGTGTCCGAGGACGTAATTAAGCAACATCCGAAGGTGTTTAGTGACCAGGGAGAGCCAATCAAGAGGTACAAGGCAAAAGTACACGTGAAGCAGGATGCGACACCAGTGCATTGCAAACCACGGGTTGTGCCTTATGCTCTTAAGGACAAGGTTGAGAAAGAACTGAAAAGACTTGAAGCTGAGAACATTATCAGTAAGGTAGAAAGTAGTGAATGGGCAACACCCATTGTAGTTGTACCTGAACCTGATGGTAGTGTTAGACTTTGTGGGGATTATAAGGTGACCGTAAACCAGGTACTTGAAGATAGCATACCAGATACCCTACCAATGGCAGAGGATTTGTTTAGCACCCTCACAGGCGGCCAAGTCTTCACAAAAATGGATTTGACAAATGCCTACTTGCAGTTAGGTGTAGATGACAAATCTAAATCCAAGCTATTAACACACATTTGGGATTGTTTCAGTTCAATAGGAGAAGTTGGCTGCGCCTAACGGCTGCGGCTCTCTGGCAGTCTGTTGTCTTTTTTTCTTTTTTTTTGTTTGTGTCGGTGTTGGGATGGTTTTTGTTTCTGTTTTTGGCTGTGTATGTGTGGTGGGGGTGTGTGGTGGGGGTGTGGGGTGGGGTGGGGGGGTGGGGCGGGGGGAAACCTTTATTTTATTAGGTCTCTTCCCCGGGGCGCGGCTCGGCTGCGGGCCTTAACATTGCCGGCGCAGCTCGGCTGCGGGACGTTTCAGTGCCCGGTGCGGCTCGGCTGCGGGCCTTAACATTGCCGGCGCAGCTCGGCTGCGGGACGTTTCAGTGCCCGGTGCGGCTCGGCTGCGGGCCTTAACATTGCCGGCGCAGCTCGGCCGCGGGACGTTTCAGTGCCCGGTGCGGCTCGGCCGCTGGACTTAACATCGCCCGGTGCGGCCGCGGGACGTTTCAGTGCCCGGTGCGGCTCGGCCGCGGGACGTTTCAGTGCCCGGTGCGGCTCGGCCGCTGGACTTAACATCGCCCGGTGTGGCCGCGGGACGTTTCAGTGCCCGGTGTGGCCGCGGGACGTTTCAGTGCCCGGTGCGGCTCGGCCGCGGGACGTTTCAATGCCCGGTGCGGCTTGGCCGCTGGACTTAACATCGCCCGGTGTGGCCGCGGGACGTTTCAGTGCCCGGCGCGGCTTGGCCGCTGGACTTAACATCGTCAGCGCTGTTCGGCCGCGGGACGTTTCAGTGCCCGGTGCGGCTCGGCCGTTGGACTTAACATCGCCCGGTGTGGCCGCGGGACGTTTCGGTGCCCGGGGCGGCTCGGCCGGGGGGCCTTCCATCCCCTTGCGGGGGCTGTGCGTGTCGTTTGCCTCGGTAGGGGTCGAGCTGCCTGTCCGTGGGTGCGGGGGGAAGAGAGGGGAAGTTTTGTTGCCTCCATCACAGTGAGGGGGTGTTTGGAGTCACTGTGATGGATGTTTGTGTTGGGGTCGGGTGTCCTGTGTTCTTTTCTTTTTGCTGTATTTTGTGTGACTGCTGAAATCTCGCTCGGTGTTGTGCCGAGTGACAATAAAGTGTTGTTATGTTATGTTATGTTATGTTATGTTATGTTATGTTATGTTATGTTAATAGGCTTCCATTTGGTATATCATCAGCCCCAGGGATTTTTCAAGGGGTAATGACACAAATTCTAGAGGGAATTGAAGGTGTGGTGTGTTACTTGGATGACATCCTCATCTCAGCCCCTGACAGGCAGACACATGATGAAAGGTTGGAAGTGGAACTCAAACGACTTGAAACACACAGTGTAAGAGTGAAGGCACAGAAATGTGAGTTCTTTCAGAACTCGGTAGAGTACTTGGGTCATAAGATAGACAAGGATGGTCTACACCCCACCAAGGGTAAAGTTGATGCGATCAAAAATGCGCCCACTCCCAGAAACATATCTGAGATCCAATCCTTTTTAGGATTAGTACATTATTATGGGAAGTTTGTGCCAAATCTGTCCACCTGTTTACATCCCTTGAATGAGCTTTTGAGAAAAGATGTACCATGGAAGTGGACAAGCTTTCAAGTCATGTAAAGCTCAGTTGGCAGAGAGTTCAATGCTTGTTCATTATGATGTCAATAAGATGATGAAGTTAGCATGTGATACTTCACCATACGGTGTTGGTACTATGATCTCTCATGTGTTAGGAAATGGAGAGGAAAGGCCAATAGCATTTGCATCTAGAACACTCAATTCCAGTGAGAGAAATTAGACGAGTCAGATAATTGGGTTACCACTCAAGTGCAGGTACCAGGTGAACCAGAAATGGTACAAGAAGGTACACAAGTTAGTGAGAGTTTGAATCAGCCTGAAAATGGAGGTTCAAGTGGGGTTGACAGTCAAACAAAATTGACTGATGGACTGGAATCTATGAATGTTGGTCAAAAGGAAGGCTGAACTGGATTAACAATGAGTCCAAGTGGTTCTAAACAGTCAGAAACATTTGGTCAGAGAAGATATCCAGAAAGAAGGAGAAACCCAGTGGTTAGGTTAAATTTGTGAAGTTGTTTCCTGAAATGCACATATCATTGTATATGCAACATATATGCATGATGCCTTATTTTATTCAGGTTATATAAAAGTAAACTATCAGACGATTGTAAAAATTTCATACCGTTGGTTATATTCAAAACAAATTGTCCACAAGGTAATAATTTTTTTTATTAGGGTGGAAGGAGTTGTAATAGCACCACCTTTGGTGGAGGATTGTAAATGATTGAATAAAACAGTGCAGCTGTGCAGCCATGAGTTACTTGTTATTCTGTGTCTGATCTCAAGATATCAGTGTCGAGACAACAGCCTCTCACTCAATGTCAACAAGATGAAGAAGCTAGTTATTGACTTCGGGAAGCATGATAGCGTACAACCCCCATTCAGTATCCATGGTGTGGATGTAGAAATGATTGAGAGCTTCAAGTTCCTTGGCATTAATATTACCAATGATCTGTTGTGGAGCAACCACTTTGATGTGATAGTCAAGAAGAAATTCGGCATGTCTCCGTTGACGCGTACAAACTTGTACAGGTGCAACATAGAAAGCATACTGATGGGTTGCATCATAGTTTGGTTTAGGAACAGCTCTGCCCAAGACCGTAAGAAATTGCAGAGTTGTGGATGTAGCCCAGTCCATTTCACAGGCCAGACGTCCAACCACTGACCCCATCTACACTTTACACCGTCTTGAAAAAGCAGCCAAGATAATCAAAGGCTTGTCTCATCCAGTCAGTCCTCCTCCCTGTTCTCATCCAGCAAAAGATACAGGAGCTGGAACACGAGCATCACCAGACAGGTTTTACCCCTCTGTTATCAGGCTTCTGAACGGTCCTTCCATAAGCAAGAGTACTGATCAATTCACCCAATTGAGGACATTGGACTTCAAAGCACTACAATGCTGAGAACTATGTTCTGCATTCTTTATCTTTCTCCTTTATTCTTTCTATTGTACTTGAATATAAACTGAATGTATCTTTGTATGATATTTCAGATCTGTTTGCATAGCATGCAAAGAAAAGCTTTACACTGCACCTCGATACATGTGACATAATCATAAACCTAAACCTATACCGGGAAACGCTCGTAAAATTAAACTCGAGCGCTACCGGAGCACTATTAAACAGAAAACTACTCACCGATATACCGATAGAGATCATCAAAGGAGCGCACCGCGGCAGCAGCAGTGGGAGCGCAGGTCAGTGGGAAAGTCGGAAAAAACACCGAGGGAAGCGAGGGAGGATTCGGAACAGGCTGAGAACCCAAGCCTTACGTCCACCTCTGCCCAGCATACTTCTGGCCAACGTCCAGTCCCTGGAGAACAAGCTGGATGACCTGAGGGCAAGGATCAGATTCCAGAGGGACATAAAGAACTGTAACATCCTTTGTCTGACTGAAACATGGCTGACCCCACTGGTGCCTGACCAGGTGATCTGCCCATCCGAGTCCTTCACTGTTTTCCGGGAGGACAGAACGGAAGAATCTGGGAAATCCAAGGGCGGAGGAGTCTGCTTCTTGACCAATAATAACTGGTGTAATCCTGGAAATATTAAGACGCTTTCTCGTTCCTGCTCGCCGAACCTGGAACATCTAACTATCTCATGCCGACCATTCTACCTACCCCGGGAGTTCAGATCGGTGATCATCACAGCCGTCTATATCCCACCGCATGCGGACACCGATGTGGCACTGTCCACCCAACATGATGTGTTGTGTCAACACCAAAACAAGAACCCTGATGCGGCTGTGCTGGTGGCTGGAGACTTCAATAGGGGAAATCTCAAAAAGGTCATGCCCAACTTCTACCAACACATCACGTGTGTCACCAGGGGGGAAAGAACTTTGGACCACTGCTACACGCCGTTCAGGAAAGGCTTCAAGGCCGTTTCTCTCCCTCCTTTTGGGAAATCTGACCACGCTGCCATTTTCCTGCTGCCGGAGTACAAACAACGGATAGTACGGGAAGCGACAGTGACGAGGGACGTAAAGCGGTGGGCTGACCATTCAGAGGCCATGCTGCAGGATGCACTGAGCGAAGTCGACTGGAACATGTTCCAAGCAAGTTCCAGAGACGTAAATGAGTTTGCGGAAGCGGTTACGGACTTCATTGACACAGTAGCCGATACCATCATCCCCACGGTAAGGGTCAGTATCTTCCCTAACCAAAAACCCTGGGTGGACAGGTCTATTTGCGTGGCCTTGAATGCTCGCACCGCTGCTTACAACTCCGGCCTGGCATCCGGCAACATGGACGACTACAAGGGAGTCCTACTGACTGTGAAGGGCAGTGAAGGATGCAAAAAGGAGGTACCGGGACAAGATGGAGTCACAGATGGAGCAGCAGGACACCAGGCGCCTTTGGCAGGGGCTACGGACTATAACTAGCTACAGGTCCAGCACCCCCTCAACCGGAAGTGCCGGCTCCTCCTTAGCTGATGACCTGAACTCTTTTTATGCACGGTTTGAGACGGGTAACACCACCAGCTCGCCGTCTAAAAACAACACCGATGGGACGCTGGCTAGCGAGGCTGGAGGGGGATCCACCGCTGGGGATGTGCACACATTCTCGGTGTCCGAGCATGAGGTGAGGTGGGGTCTGACGCGTGTGAACACGAGGAAAGCTGGAGGCCCAGATGGTATATCTGGGCGAGTACTAAAGTCTTGTGCTACTCAGCTTGCTCCAGTGCTCACCACAATATTCAACCTCTCCTTGGCAAAGTCCGTGGTCCCTGCATGCTTCAAAAGATCCATCATTGTACCGGTGCCAAAGAATGCCTCTCCAGCGTGTTTAAATGACTACCGACCGGTGGCCCTCACCTCGGTTGTCATGAAATGCTTTGAGAGGCTAGTCAAGAAGCACATCTGCGCCCTCCTTCCTCGCAACATGGACCCACTACAGTTCGCATACCGTCCGAACAGGTCCACGGATGATGCGGTCTCCCAGGTTCTACACACCGCTCTCTCTCATCTGGACAGCCAGGGGGGCTATGTGAGGATGCTGTTCATTGACTTTAGTTCAGCATTCAACACAATAATCCCCAGCAGACTGGTTGAGAAGCTGCTGGAACTGGGGCTTAGCACCCCTCCGTGTGCCTGGGTCCTGGACTTTCTCACTGCCAGGCCCCAAGTGGTCAGGATGGGAGAACACACATCTAGCTCCCTCACCCTGAACATAGGATCCCCCCAGGGCTGCGTCCTTAGCCCCCTACTGTACTCCCTGTACACACATGACTGTGGGGCCAGGTTCAACTCAAACTCCATCATCAAGTTTGCTGATGACACTGTGGTGGTGGGCCGGATCTCCAACAACGATGAGAAGGCCTACCGGGAGGAGGTGGCTGATCTGGCACTCTGGTGTCAGGACAATAGCCTCCTCTTGAATGTCACTAAAACAAAGGAGCTGATTGTGGACTTCAGAAGGGCTAAACATCCAAGGACGTACACGCCACTGGAGATAAATGGGTCTATTGTGGATAGGGTGAGCAGTTTTAAATACTTGGGAGTCCGCATCGCAGAGGATCTGACGTGGGCAACGCACATTGCCGCACTGGTGGGTAAGGCTAAGCAGCGCCTTTACCACCTTAGACAACTGAGGAAATTCAGAGTGTCTCTGAGGATCCTTCATTGCTTCTACTCTGGGGCTGTAGAGAGCATCCTGTCCGGCAACATTACAGTCTGGTTTGGGAACAGCTCTGTCCAGGACAGGATGGCCCTGCAGAGAGTAGTGCGTTCGGCAGAACGCACCATGGGAACTACACTCGTCCCCCTGCAGGACCTATACATCAGGAGGTGCAGATCCAGAGCGAGCAAGATCATGAGGGACCCCTGCCACCCCAGTAACGGACTGTTCCAGATGCTACGATCAGGCAAACGCCTCCGCTGTCACGCTGTGAAAACGGAGAGGATGAGACGGAGCTTCTTCCCACAGGCCATCAGGACTGTCAACTTTTATAACCCCAGAGACTAAATTTTTGTCGACACTAATAGTAACTTATTAACTTTATTTATATGCTGTAACTGTAATTCTTTTTGTGCACAACCCGCAGGCATTGCCACTTTCATTTCACTGCACATCGTGTATGTGTATGTGACAAATAAATTTGACTTGACTTGACTTGACTTGACTATACGACAGAAGATTCTTTGTCAAACTACGTTCAAGTATCTCTTGATAAATACTTACATAGAATACAATCAGATACACCCATTTGATAGAAGGCTAAGAGGATTAATTTTTAAGAACGGGTTTGGTAAATTAGACAAAAGAAAGCCTGGAGGAGATCTGGACAATGTGTTTAAAGTATTTAATGTGCAGAAAATATAACTGAGAAATGGGTGCGGTAAACATCCCCTGAGGCGTGCTAATAGCTGTTTCAATTGTGAGCAAATGTCAATTGCCTTGGGAGCAACCATATGGGCAGATGGCATTTTTTGGAATAAGCAATAAGTATCCTTTGGTCATGGGAGGTGGAAGTATGAAGAAGTCACGGGATCAATCGGTGCCTATGTTCAGCGGGAGGAGACGGCTATGGATGCCAAAATGTGGGTAACAATTGGATATCGCGATCAGAGCCCACATCACAGAGGACTTGATGGACCGAATGGCCTAATTCTGCTCCTATGTCTTATTACCTTATGACTGTTATGAGGATGTTGCCAGGACTTTATAAGTATGTTGTCTGCCAGGGCTTGAGGGCCTGAGCTACAGGGAGAGGTTGAGCAGACTAGGGCTTTATTCCTTGGATTACAGGAGAATGATGGGTGATCTTGTAGAGGTGTCTAAGATCATGAGGGGAATGCACAGGGTAGATACACAGAGTATTTTACCGAGAATAGGGGAATCAAGAACCAGAGGCGATTGGTTTAAGGTGAAAGGGGAAAGATTTAATAGGAGAAGGAAAGGCAACGTTTTCTACACAGAGGGTGGTGGGTAAATGGAAGAAACTGCCTGAGGAGGTAATGAGGCAGGTACAATATTTAAAATCCTTTTGGACAGGTACATGGATAGGACAGATTTAGAGGGATATGGGCTATACGCAGGCAGAAGGAACAAGTGTAGATGGGGGACTTTGGTTGACATGGGCAAGTTGGACTGAAGGCCTCTTTCCATGCTGTATGCCTCTAACTGGTATATGCTAAAATGATTTTAATAGCACAGTAGTAACATTACTTGGATGTTATTTTGAGAGTTAAGATGGGCAATAAATGCTGATCAAGCCGGTGACACTCGTATTCCATGATCAAAAATTAAAATTAGCAACTGCTATTGTCACCTAAATTTTAATCATATTTACAATGTGCTCTGAATTGGATGCAAACTCCTTATTTCATTCATTGTTGTCCGACCAGAATCCTGGGATTCCACACCTAACATCATTGTGGGAATGATAATTGTGCCAGGTCATCAAATTTCATTAGAGCATTTGGATGTCTTGCCATTCTCTGAATTATAGCAAATGTCACACCCATATTAAATTTGGATAAAAGAGAAATTAAATATATGGTAGAACTAGGAATGGGATATAATTGTGGTCTTGCTGGTGTTTCCTACATATTACAGACCAAATTTAAACAAAAAGCCGATTCTCCATTCATCACTCCGGCAGAAAACAGTGCTGTAGAATGAATTCAATGTGTAGGAAGGAACTGCAGATGCTGGTTTAAATCGAAGATATACACAAAATGCTGGAGTGGACACAAATAGACACAAAATGCCGGATTAACCTAGCGGGACATGCAGCAACTCTGGAGAGAAGGAATGGGTGACGTTTTGGGTCGAGACCCTTCTTCAGAAGAAGAGTCTCAACACGAAACATCACCCATTCCTTCTCTCCAGAGATGCTGCCTGTCCCGCTCAGTTGCTCCAGCATTTTGTGTCTATCTGCAGAATTCAATAATCTTATGACTTGTGTCTATCTACAGAATTCAATAATCTCATGACTTAATCCCACCACAAATCATAATGTAAAATACATTTCAAATTTAATATACCTTATCTTAATCCAGGAAAATCAACAAAATGGGAATCAAGCTGAAGACCTCCTCAAAATTAAAACATTATTTCTAAAGAGTGCAGATTTATGAGATGTTGCCAAGATTTGGGGTCACGAGCTGCAGGGAGAGGTTGGGTAAGCTAGGACTTTATTCCTTAGAGCAAATATTCCTTGGAGGCTGACGGGTGATCTGAAAGAAGTGTATAAAACTGTGAGAGGATTAGATAGGGTGAATCAATGTTTGACCCTTAGCTGAGCTTCAGATTTAATTGAACGTGAACCATGTGCCTATCTGAAATCCGCTTAAATGCTACTATTGTATCTGCCTCCACCATCACACTTGGCAGCGTGTTCCAGACACCCACCATTCTCTGTGTAAAAACATGCCCCGCATATCCTATTTAAAGTTTGTCCCTCTCACTTTAAAACTATGTCCTCTAGTCTTTGACATTTCCACTCTGGGAAAAAGATTCTGACTGTTAATTCTATCTATACCTCTCATAGCTCTAAATACCACTAGCAGGTCGCCCTGCAACTCTGACGTTCCAGAGAAAACAAGCTACGTTTGTCCAACCTCTCCTAATAGTTAATACCCTCTAATCCATTTAATGATCACAATTATCTGCCAGCCATCAACCATACTCATCTGCAGACAGTCACCATCTTTGCAACACTCTCTCTTGTAAAGGAAATACACAGAAGTAGGGTCTGAAGAAGACCTGAAGAAGGGTCCCTGCCCAAAACGTCACCTTTTCAAGTTCTCTAAAAATGCTGCCTGACCCGCTAAGTTACTCCAGCATTTTGTTACTTTCCTTAGTAAACCAGCATCTGCAATTCCTTGTTTCTATATTCCCCCTTGTAATTTTCCCATGTAAATGCTTCACCTCATACTGAGTACATCGGCGAGACCAAGCGCAGGCTCGACGATCGTTTCGCTCAACACCTTTGCTCAGTCCGCCTTAACCAACCTGATCTCTTGGTGGTTCAGCACTTTAACTCCCCTTCCCATTCCCAATCTGACATTTCTGTCCTGGGCCTCCTCCATTGTCATAGTGAGGTACAGCGCAAATTGGAGGAACAGCATCTCATATTTCGCTTGTGCAGTTTACACCCCAGTGGTATGAACATTGACCTCTAACTTCAGATAGTTCCTCTGTCCCTCTCTTTCTCCTCCCCCTTCCCAGTTCTCCCACTAGTCTTCTTGTCTCCTACTACATCCTATCTTTGTCCCGCCCCCTCCCGACATCAGTCTGAAGAAGGGTCTCGACCCGAAACGTCACCCATTCCTTCTCTCCCGAGATGCTGCCTGACCCGCTGAGTTACTCCAGCATTTTGTGTCTACCACCTCATACAGAGGGTCAATTATCATAATGTTATAACTGCTATGTTAACAATTGTTAACATTTGTTAACAATTGTTAACATGAGGTAAAGCTTCTTCACCCAGAGAGTTGTGAATCTGTGGAATTCTCTGCCACAGAAGGCAGTGGAGGCCAATTCACTGGATGTTTTCAAGAGAGAGTTAGATTTAGCATTTAGGGCTAAAGGAATAAAGGGATATGAGGAAAAAGCAGGAACGGGGTACTGATTTTAAATGATCAGCCATGAATGGCGGTGCTGGCTCGAAGGGCCAAATGACCTACTCCTGCACCTATTTTTCTATGTTTCTAATTGATTACAGTAATATTATTAAAGCAGCCAATGAAAGATTCTGTATATTAATTGGACAATAGACTTCATTTCCATCAGTAACTTCACCTCCTTTTCTTTTATTCTGAATTATTTCTTAACTACATATTCTGTTTAATGAAATCAATAAGAAACTGAATTAATCTGCTTTTGCTCGTCCCAAGTGATTCTCCCTATTGTCAGGTCCAAAGCAGTTCAGTTAAAGTCGTTTTCTGATGGGTCTAAAAAATATTTGGAGCTCTCCTTAATCTATGAATAATATTGTATGCACCTGTTGATCAATTGGTTTATGGTTTCAATATATGATCAACTGTTGAAAATTGTTAAATGATCACCAATCAAAAAACTCTGGAAATGGGTCAGTTTAAAATATTTATTTTAAAGAGACAGTTGCTTGAAACTTAAAATAATTTTTTACACTTAGTCTTATCCAAAATTTAATATACGGCGAATGCAAGGTCAGACGGGAAAGATTTAACAGGAACCTGAGTGAACAGGAACTTTTTCACACAGAGGGAGGTTTGTGGAGCGATTTTGCAGAGGAAATATTCACGGCAGATATAATGACAACATTTAAAAGACATCGATTCATCCAATACATATTTTTCCGAACTTCATGATATCTGGGCTGTGGGGAAAAAAAGTTAGTGGTGGAAATGTAGATCTCAACATCCATTTGAGAAAGGGCGATTAATATTATGGATGAAGACGGTTGTTAAAAATGACTGCTGAAAGGTCACTGTCATTGCCTTTGCTCAGATCAGAATATGACAAACTGTTTCATTATCTTCAGTATTTTTATTTTAAACTGCCAGCATTTGAATTTTTTTCCACTTTGATTGCAGGGAATATTTCTGCAATACATTCAAGTAAATTGAATTCAGAATTCAGAAAGACAGCTGGTCTCTAATACCAATATTCTACAAAAACTCAACAGCAAGAGCAAAATATATTTCAAAATATTAAGTGCCTGGGGCATTTCAAATATTTTCAACATGGCACTGAAATCTATCTGGTAAATTTATTTCTGGCTTTCAGATGATCAGTAAAATTCATTTAAGAGTCGAAGAGTATTGTCATTTGTCTTTATTTTTCCTTGCTTTCTTTGTGCACATCTCCCCTTATCTCTGACTCCTCTTCTCTTATTCCTTTTTCTCTTTTCCATGGCTATCACCTGCTTTATCTCAAGATATATCTATGTTCATATGTTTATCTTTTATATTTGGGTGTTTCCGCAAATACAGCACTCAGTAGTGAAACAGAAGTTTCCAAACTTCCAGGTTATTTCCCTGTTATTCAAAGGTATTTATTCACAAAATGCTGGAGTAACTCAGCAGGTCAGGCAGCACCTCAGGAGAGAAGGAATGGGTGACGTTTCGGGTCGAGACCCTTCTTCATGTAATATTCCCATTGTTTCATATCCTGTATTTTAAGTAGTATAGAACATGTTGTATAGCCAAAATAATGAGATGAAGCAAAAAATTTAAAATCTGTTTTTACAAAGAAAAATATCAGATGTGTTCCTTTGTTTTCTTGCTTTTTTTGGTGACATTTTTCAAGCAGGATTTCATCAAATGCTTAAGCTAATTTATACCAGAAAGAGAGCAGCCTATGCCATCAGTAACAGCAAACATTACCACGCCCCAAAGAAATCAGTCACTTTTGTCAAAGCTGGAGAGAAGCCTCGACCACAACCAAACACAAGGGCGGGCCTCCTCTACACGGCCACTGACTGGCAGCTGCACGTCGATCTGGGCAAACAGCTGAAATTTCCGCAGCACATCACAGCAACATCACTCCGGCCAAACATGATCATCACCTCCGAAGTGACAAAACAGCTGATCATTCTGCAGCTGACAGTGCCCTGGGAAGAGCATATTGAAGAAGCTAATGAGAGCAAAGTACCAGGAACTGGTGGAGATGTGCCAGGGCAGAAGCTGGAAGACATATTATGAACCCATAGAGGTGGGCTGTAGAGGCTTTGCAGGACGCTCACTCTGCAAAGTCCTCAACCAATTGGGCATTACGGGGCTGGCAAATAAGAGGGCCATTCAATCTGCAAGCGAAGCCGCTGAGAAAGCCAGTAGGTGGTTTTGGATTAAGAGGGCTGATCCGTGGGCAGTTGCTGCTGGGGCGCAAGTTGGGGCCTGATCAACCCCGGCTGGGTCGCCTGGGCGAGGGTATCTGATGTAGTGAGACCCGAAACACCCGATGACCTCAGGTCACATCACTGAGGATGCGTCCCAGCGCATCCAGAATATGTATCTTTCACTCACTACCAGAAAGATAACATTAAATTTGCAATTAAATAACTCTATATATGCCAAATTCTGATTATGCTTATGATTTTTTTGATTTATCACCTGATGAGATGGTTTTCTGATGCCCCAAATTTTTGCAGCACAACATGAGTAGCAGTGTCCCTTTGGTCACATGTGAAATGTGTGAGTTAAAAGCAAAGTAACCGTTTTTATATTTACTGCTTTTTTTAAATTGTTTATATTTTCTTTTTTCTTGTTTATATTTTTTGTTTAAGCTTTCCATTGAAATACTTAATAATGAATAGAACTTAAAATCATCAAATAAAAATCTAATTTGCTCACCTATTTTATCGATGTCTCATTCTGTAGTCCCTCCCGTTGTCTGACCTCGTCAATGCTTTAACCTTTGTTTGCACTCATCGCGATTTAAAAAAAAATTCAAACAACACGATTGTAATGATCCTGCCATGAACTACAGGCCTCATGGTGGGTTACATGCTGATATTTTATAAGGGAGCTTAGAAATCAGTATAAGAGACAGTGTTCCATATGTCTTATAAATAAATTAAAATCCTTGTTTTTTTCTCCAAATTTTGAAAATATTAAATTTTGGTCAAATTTTGATCCCAAATTAGCTCAAAAAGATCATAGGTAAGCCAATTATTAATGCTGTGGTATTTCATTATGATTTAATAACTTTCAAATTCGGCCACCCATGTCACAGGTTGGTATCTTATTTACGGAACCCTCCATTTACATATCTCATATTTTCATCATTCTTCCCATAGATTTCAAATGGTAGATAACCACAAACATATTACCTCTCTGTTGCAACTTCTCATCTTTTCCATCCCACATACGACTCACCAGTGCTTATTTTGTAGACAACAAGGACTTCGAAAAGAAAATGAAGATTGACATTGAGAGATCAAGTTTGGTAAATCTTGATATTATGCCAGCCACTAAGAGGAAGCAATGTTACTGTTTTCCTCTTATGAAATTATAATACTTATTCAACATTAGACAGAGGAAGATTCAAAATGTGATTTATAAAGCTCATTCATAATGAATGCTGGATTTATCTGGACATTTGACATTACTGTCACAAAGAGACAAATTCTGCTTTGAAGGGGAGCAGCTATATCAGCGAATGTTAGAATAATGATGATTTTCACTGCATTACGTTTAGTTAAATAGTGGTTAAATTTCCTGACCATAAATAATATTTTTCCCTTTGTCAGTGCCTTATTTTTATCATTGTGGAAAGGAGAAACTAAAAATAATTTAATCTTGGAGCTGTACTTAATCAGTGACATAGCCAAATGCAACTCTGTAATATTCTCTCAGAGGATTGAGAATCTTTGGAATTTTTTTACTCCAGAGAGCTAAGGAGGCCGAATCATTTAGTATATTCTTGGATGCGATAGACAGACTTCTGGTCTATAGGGGAGTCAAGGACTATAATGAACAGGCAGGAAGTTGGAGTTGAGACCGAAATCAAATCAGCCCTGATCGTATCAAATGGTAATGCAAGCTCAAGATCGTACTCCTATCTCTTATGCTCTTATATTCTTGTGCTTTCCAAACATCGCACATTAATCGAAATAAAAAATAAAATAGTCACAATAAATGGCCCATGTTTTTCAAACCTTAACAAAATGAAATGATTGCGACCTTCCTCTCAACACACATCATTCACAAAATGTTGCCAGAACAAATGACAAATCGGTGACTCCATAGTCCGAGGGACGGACAGAAGATTCTGTGGCAGCAGGAGGGACTTGAGGATGGTCTGTTGCCTCCCTGGTGCCAGGGTTCAACACATCACAGACCGGCTTCAGAAAATCCTAGCGAGGGAAGGCGATCAACCTGAAGTCGTTGTGCACGTGGGCACGAATGACGTCGGGCGGAAGAGGAAGGAGGTGCTACAGCGGGAGTTTAGAGAGTTGGGAAAAACGCTGAGAAGTAGGACGTCGAAGGTAGTTATCTCTGGACTGCTACCGGTACCTCGTGCTGGTGAGGCCAGGAACAGAGAGATAGAGGGTATGAATTTATGGCTGAGGGACTGGTGCAGAGAGCAGGGATTTAGATTTCTGGACCACTGGGATCTCTTCTGGGCTAGGGGTGACTTGTACAAAAGGGACGGGTTGCATCTTAACAGCAGGGGGACAAACATTCTGGCAGGCAGGTTTGCTAGTGTGACACCTGTGGCTTTAAACTAAGTAGTGGGGGGGAGGGGTTAACAAATTGTGAATATGAAGATGAGGTAAAAGGGAATACAGGAGATATTGCAAAAGACTCTCGGAAGAATGGGAACAGAAGTTCTAGAGCGGAAAAGAAATTAAGGGCAGGGCCAATTGTGAACGATGTGAGAGGGGAGGTAAATACAGAAGTTAAAGTGTTGTACTTAAATGCGCGTAGTATAAAAAATAAAGTGGATGAGCTTGAGGCTCAGTTAGTCATGGGCAAGTATGATGTTGTAGGGATCACTGAGACATGGCTACAAGAGGACCAGGGCTGGGAACTGAATATTCAGGGGTACACAACGTATAGAAAAGACAGACAGGTGGGCAGAGGGGGTGGGGTTGCTCTGATGGTAAGGAATGATATTCATTCCCTTGCAAGGGGTGACATAGAATCAGGAGATGTTGAATCAGTATGGATAGAAATGAGAAATTGTAAGGGTAAAAAGACCCTAATGGGAGTTATCTATAGGCCCCCAAACAGTAGCCTCGACTTAGGGTGCAAGTTAAATCAGGAGATAAAATTGGCGTGTCAAAAATGTAATGCTACGGTGGTTATGGGAGATTTCAACATGCAGGTAGACTGGGAAAATCAGGTTGGAAATGGACCCCAGGAAAGAGAGTTTGTAGAGTGCCTTCGAGATGGATTCTTAGAACAGCTTGTACTGGAGCCTACCAGGGAGAAGGCAATTCTGGATTTAGTGTTGTGTAATGATCCTGATCTGATAAGGGGACTAGAGGTAAAAGAGCCATTAGGAGGCAGTGATCACAACATGATAAGTTTTACTCTGCAAATGGAAAGGCAGAAGGGAAAATCGGAAGTGTCGGTATTACAGTATAGCAAAGGGGATTACAGAGGCATGAGGCGGGAGCTGGCCAAAATTGATTGGAAGGAGGCCCTAGCAGGGAAGACGGTAGAACAGCAATGGCAGGTATTCCTGGGAATAATGCAGAGGTTGCAGGATCAATTTATTCCAAAGAGGTGGAAAGACTCTAAGGGGAGTAAGAGACACCTGTGGCTGACAAGGGAAGTCAGGGACAGCATAAAAATTAAGGAGAGGAAGTATAACATAGCAAAGAAGAGTGGGAAGACAGAGGATTGGGACTCTTTTAAAGAGCAACAAAAGTTAACTAAAAAGGCAATACGAGGAGAAAAGATGAGGTACGAGGGTAAACTAGCCAATAATATAAAGGAGGATAGCAAAAGTTTTTTTAGGTACGTGAAGAGGAAAAAAATAGTCAAGGCAAATGTGGGTCCCTTGAAGACAGAAGCAGGGGAATTTATTATGGGGAACAAAGAAATGGCAGACGAGTTAAACCGTTACTTTGGATCTGTCTTCACTGAGGAAGATACACACAATCTCCCAAATGTTCTAGGGGCTGGAGAACCTAGGGTGATGGAGGAACTGAAGGAAATCCACATTAGGCAGGAAATGGTTTTGGGTAGACTGATGGGACTGAAGGCTGATAAATCCCCAGGGCCTGATGGTCTGCATCCCAGAGTACTTAAGGAGGTGGCTCTAGAAATAGTGGAAGCATTGGAGATCATTTTTCAATGTTCTATAGATTCAGGATCAGTTCCTGTGGATTGGAGAATAGCAAATGTTATCCCACTTTTTAAGAAAGGAGGGAGAGAGAAAACGGGTAATTATAGACCAGTTAGTCTGACATCAGTGGTGGGGAAAATGCTGGAGTCAATTATAAAAGACGAAATTGCTGAGCATTTGGATAGCAGTAACGGGATCGTTCCGAGTCAGCATGGATTTACGAAGGGGAAATCATGCTTGACAAATCTACTGGAATTTTTTGAGGATGTAACTAGGAAAATTGACAAGGGAGAGTCAGTGGATGTGGTGTACCTCGACTTTCAGAAAGCCTTCGACAAGGTCCCACATAGGAGATTAGTGGGCAAAATTAGGGCACATGGTATTGGGGGTAGGGTACTGACATGGATAGAAAATTGGTTAACAGACAGAAAGCAAAGAGTGGGGATAAATGGGTCCCTTTCGGAATGGCAGGCAGTGACCAGTGGGGTACCGCAAGGTTCGGTGCTGGGACCCCAGCTATTTACGATATACATTAATGACTTAGACGAAGGGATTAAAAGTACCATTAGCAAATTTGCAGATGATACTAAGTTGGGGGGTAGTGTGAATTGTGAGGAAGATGCAATAAGGCTGCAGGGTGACCTGGACAGGTTGTGTGAGTGGGCGGATACATGGCAGATGCAGTTTAATGTAGATAAGTGTGAGGTTATTCACTTTGGAAGTAAGAATAGAAAGGCAGGTTATTATCTGAATGGTGTCAAGTTAGGAGGAGGGGGAGTTCAACGAGATCTGGGTGTCCTAGTGCATCAGTCAATGAAAGGAAGCATGCAGGTTCAGCAGGCAGTGAAGAAAGCCAATGGAATGTTGGCCTTCGTAACAAGAGGAGTTGAGTATAGGAGCAAAGAGGTCCTTCTACAGTTGTACCGGGCCCTGGTGAGACCGCACCTGGAGTACTGTGTGCAGTTTTGGTCTCCAAATTTGAGGAAGGATATTCTTGCTATGGAGGGCGTGCAGCGTAGGTTCACTAGATTAATTCCCGGAATGGCGGGACTGTCGTATGTTGAAAGGCTGGAGCGATTGGGCTTGTATACACTGGAATTTAGAAGGATGAGGGGGGATCTTATTGAAACATATAAGATAATTAGGGGATTGGACACATTAGAGGCAGATAACATGTTCCCAATGTTGGGGGAGTCCAGAACAAGGGGCCACAGTTTGAGAATAAGGGGTAGGCCATTTAGAACGGAGATGAGGAAGAACTTTTTCAGTCAGAGGGTGGTGAAGGTGTGGAATTCTCTGCCTCAGAAGGCAGTGGAGGCCAGTTCGTTGGATGCTTTCAAGAGAGAGCTGGATAGAGCTCTTAAGGATAGCGGAGTGAGGGGGTATGGGGAGAAGGCAGGAACGGGGTACTGATTGATAGTGATCAGCCATGATCGCATTGAATGGCGGTGCTGGCTCGAAGGGCTGAATGGCCTACTCCTGCACCTATTGTCTATTGTCTATTGTCTATTGTCCATAAGTGTCAAATAAACTTGGTCAAAAAATAACAATGCTTCAGCTTGAATAGCACATTTTGTCTTCATTCAAAATCTTCCACTTAATAAATTCCTGGATCAAATTAATTACAATATAATTATTTGAAATAATTATAGTAGATTAACAACAGATAGACAAATTATTGGATTCTGAATAATGACTTTTTTGAATGATGATAGGTTTGTACCAAGTAAACAAGGGAACATGAATGGGTCTACTTTGCGCTAATCAGGATTATGGAAATGCTGATGGGAGAAAGATGTAATAGTTGCAATGAGCTTATAACGAATAGGTTCAGAGCTATCATTTATTTTCTGAGCTGGAAAAGAACTGGAGAAGATAATGTTATAATGAAGAACATTTCTGGTAAAAAGCAAATTGGAGAAATATTACTACTTCAGGAATAATGTAACTGGTAATTATATAGTATATTAATGGGATAGTAAGTAGTGGGCCAACAAATCTTTTCTTTGAGGGCCCATTAACACAAAATACAAAAGTGTAGGAAGGCTTGACATTTATTTGCTATTATAAAGACTTGCTTCATGGTGAACAATCTTTCTTTCAATGGTGCTTTATTGTCGTGTGTGAAATTCTTTTTGCATAGATCATACATGCTTGAGTGGCCACATTTTGGCGACATTTACAAATCGTCCAAAGTGGGTCCACGCGCCTCGATGTACCGGAGTGGTTCCTGATCCAGGTAAGCCCCAGGCTCTGCAGGACCTTCTCCGTTGTCCTCGATCAGCTCTCCTTGCCTGACTGCCTTTGTGCCACAGGGGCTTCCCCTGCAGCCAACCTTAACAGTGCTGAAGGCAATAGCCCGGTACCACTCCGACCGGCCACACCCCACCAAGCTCAGAGGCTTCCGAGATTCCCCCCTGCAAGCAAGGCCTGACGATGTGCATGGCTGCAGGGGCCTCGGCCGTTTCCCCCTACATCCTGCAGTCCCGCTGGGTCTTCCTTTGTTTTGCCACCAGGTTTCATGAGCAAGTTCCCGGCTCTGAGGCATCCTGGGAGCCTTCTGCCGCCATGAGCATCCCGGCAGCCTTCAGGCTCTTGACCACAATACACCAAGGAAATAAGGCAAGGTTGGGCTCAGGCTTGAGAGTTTGGGGAGAGGGCAAGAATGTTAAGATCATAGGAAAGATCAGCCAGCCAAGATTGATATAGGTGGAGGGAGGAGGAGAGGAGGAGGGGGGGGGGAAGGAATGGAAGTAGATTGGGGGACAATTGCAGAATAAGTGTAACCTACAGATAAGAATGATGACTGATTTCTTGAAGTGGGTTAGAATTGCAAATGGGGGGTAGGGAGGGGTTGTTGAAACGCAATGACAACTTTGTCAGAGAAGGTAGTCGGCACAGTGAGATGGAGAAGCCTAGAAGAGATACTTTACCTGAGAGAGATTCCCTGGGGAAAGAGTGCAGGGCCTAGGCCTGCTTGGATAAGTATGCTTTAAGTAACAGTGAAGAAAGCTTCATGACCGCCTGGATGATCCAAGGGGCATACTTGCATGATAGAAGATCTATTCAAATGGTCACCAGGCATATATTAACATTTCCGATACAGAGCATAAGGAAGATGTGCAGACTGTATGGAACTAACCCTGTCCATAATTTTCCTTTACAAATACATTTTCACTTCATACTTTATACCAAGATATATGCAATGTGATCCATTGTTGAGGTTCTGCTGTTACAAAGAACATTCATCCAACATCTAAATACAGGAAGTGGTAATGTTTTGCCTGAGTCAGAAACACCTGAACCGAGGTCCAGAAAATGTAAAGCTCAATATTCCATCAGTAATAATGGCAAAACTACTCAAATATTAAACAGCTGGCTGTCTTGGAACCAAGATGATGATGACAATATATGTTATCTCTCTTTGATTGCATGAGTCATTAATATAGTAAGTACATATGTAGCTCTCACAATCATTTTAACACTATATAGCAGAAACCTTTGAAAAAGGCAGCATTGACTTTGAAACTCAGACCTCTTTGTCCTTCACAAATGCAGCAACTACTATGAAGCATCTTATCAGTGGTTACCAAAACTGCTAGGTGAGCCCTTTTGCCTTGGTCAGAGGACAAAGGTTTGTTCATCGTATACACATCCCAGACATCAGATATATGAATTTCCATTGAAGCAACATCCATTCTCCCTTACATGAAGTTGTATACAGAGTCCAATCAAACACAACTGAGCAACCAATGGACAGCTGCAGACTTGGGTAGCAAACTATCCCAGAACAAACTATAAAAAATGCAGCAAATAATTAATTCAGACGAGTAGGATCACAAGGTCAATAATTTTAAATCGCCGGCTTTATGTCAAAATATTTTCAGCAGTCCTTCAACATAAAATTATGAACATTAAAACTAAATGTCAAATAAGAGAAAGTTAAAATAAGAGGAGAAAGATATAGAAAAAGACAAACAAACATTTCTATAGCATTAATATTTTCCTCTTCCTTGGCAGACTCACAGGATCAAAGATGATTTGCTTTTACTCCAGTTCTAAGATGGCTGATGAGGCTGGAAAGGGACCTGCAGACTTTGCGAAGCATGGGGCAAAATAATCCAAAGTACCCCGGATGGGTTCGGCATTATAAATAACCAACCGTTAAAACGAGCACTTTCATGACAACATTGCAAGTCAGTTGGTCTGAAAAGTGTAGCAAAATCTATTGTATATCTTGGTTCTAGTAACACTATTCCTACATTTCAAATATTAATAATGAACAACAAAATCAACCATCAACATATTTTCCTGATATGGCAAGACTGGAATGTGTTACAATATAGAAGTGTTTTGTAAAGTTACTCTATAAAATATGTTTAAAGAACTGCATATATATTAAACATTTCAATTTTGAATATGTGGGAGTTATTTCAAACTGAATTTGCTATATCTGTTGCAATTGCTAAGCATTACTTCAAGCTTTCAATACTTCAAGCCCTAAACTTTGGTAAATTTCCAGAAGTTACTATGCAGTCACAATGGAACATAAAATAACTGACCATTGCGAACATTTGAAAAATCCTACTTCAGCAAAATTGCCTCAGTTTTTTATGATCACATTTGAGAGGCCTCAATGCCCTGCACATATTAGATGACCCTATAATCTCAAGTTTGCAGACATAGACATTTCCCAAAGGCAACAATGATAAACAGCAGCATACACACCGTAATCAGTAATCTTACAGGATACCAGGTACAGCTCCTTCAGGCTCTTTCCTTCCTTAGCTATGAATTCCACACATCTACAAAAAAACAAAATAAGGCACTCAGTTAATACAAATTGGAGTCAAAGGTTTAAACGATTAAGCAAACAAGAATTCCTGACACAATATCTGGTTGTAATTGATGAGATAAAGCAAAATGCCAAATTCTCTCTATCATTACACACTCTTCCAATCACAAGTACTAAAGCAACAATAACTCAATGTCACCAAAGGGAAAGATTGTTTTGTCTTTTGTTTCCACAGAAGAAAAACAATCGGGTTGTAACACCAGAGAATTCTAACTTCTCCAATGTTGACTGGGATTACCTTAGTGCAAGAGGCTGAGTGGAATTTGTAAAATGCATCCAAGACAGTTTTTTGAAGCATAATGCAGACCTCTCCTACCAGAGAGGGGGCTGCACTTGACTTATCAGAGGGAATGATGAGGGGCAAGTAACAGAAGGGTCTGTGGAAAACGCTTTGGGAAAGTGACTATAGTTCGGTAAGCTTCAAGGTAGTCATGGAAGTGGTTGGTCCTCAAGTCTAGGAAGGTAGATTTCAATAATGTGGGACAGAATTTGGCACAAGTAGATTAGGAGCAGCAACTTGAAGGAAAAATAATATTAAAAACATGAGAAGAGTAACATGAAAACATTAAAAGTAAAATAGTTCAGAGTCACCATGTCCCTGCAAGAGTAAGAAGCAAAGATACTAAGTTAGGGAACATTGGTTAACAAAGGAAATTGAAAGTTTAATCAAGAAAAACAAGGAAGTATATGTAAGGCATAAGAAATTTGTATTGAACAAGTCACTTGAGGTTACAACCTTTTCTTCCTAAACAATCATCATTTCTAACATGTCCTTGAAACTGTAGCCCCTTATTCTAGGAACTATCTTTGAAAATCTTTGCTAGAATCTCCCTAATGTTCCCATTCCTTCCTTTTAAGTGACGACCAGAATAGAACACAATCCTTTATCTGAGGTCAGGCCAGTGTTTTATAAAGTTTAAGCGTGACTTCCAAGTTTTTACACTTAATGCATCTATTGATATAGCCCAAAACTGTGAATGCCTTATTGACTGCACACGCACTCCTGGCTCCATCTCTGTCTACATTTTTTTAATGCAGTGCCCTTTATTCTACATTGCTTTCTCCCATTTTTTCTCACCAAAATGTAACCCCATAAATTTCTCCATGTTAAACTTTAGCTGCTATGTTTCTGCCTATTCCACCAGCCTGTCTATATCCTGCTGCAATCTATCTTTACAGTTAGTAATAATGTGCAAATTTTGGGTCAACCATAAACTTAGAAATGCGTACCAAAGTCCAGGTAATTATTATAGACCAAAACAGGATACCAGGTTGGATGGCATGGGATCCAGGGAAAGATAGCTGAATGGATAGAAAATTGGCTTCATGGAAGGAAGCAGAGGGTGATGGTGGAAGGTTGCTTCTCGGACTGGAGGCTTGTGACTAGTGGTGTGCCTCAGGGTTCGGTGCTGGATCCGTTACTGTTTGTCATCTATATCAATGATTTGGATAAGAACATGCACGGTAAGGTTAGCAAGTTTGCAGATGATATAAAAGTGGGTGGTTGTGAAAAATTGCAGCAGGATCTTGATCAATTGGCCAGGTGGGATGAGGAATGGTTGATGGAATTTAATGCAAAAAAATGTGAGGTGTTGCATTTTGGGAAGTCTAACATGGGCAGGACCTACACAGTGAATGGTAGGGCTCTGGGTGGAGTTGTGAAGCAGAGGGATCTAGGAGTGCAGGTGCATCGTTCCCTGAATTGGAGTCGCAGGTAGATCAGGTGGTCAAAAAGTATTTTGGTACATTGGCCTTCATCGGCCAGAGTATTGAGTATAGACGTTGGAAGGTCATGTTGCAGTTGTATAAGACGTTGGAGAGGCCACATTTAGATTATCGTGTTCAGTACTGGGCACCTTGTTATAGTAAAGATGTTGTCAAGCTGGAAAGGGTACAGAGATGATTTCCGAGGATGTTGCCAGGACTAGAGGGTCTGAGCTATTGGCAGTGGTTTAGGCTTGGACTCTATTCCTTAGAGCGCAGGAGGATGAGGGATGATCTTATAAAGATGTATAGATTAGTTAGATGCACAGAGTCTCTTGCCCAGAACAGGTGAATCAAGGACCAGAGGACATAGGTTTAAGGTGAAGGGGAAAATATTTAATAGGAATCTGAGGGGTAACTTTTTCACACAAAAAATGGTGGATGTATGGAACAAACTGCCAAAGGAGGTAGTTGAGGCAGGGACTATCCCAACATTTAAGAAGCCGTTAGACAAGCACATGGATAGGACAGGTTTGGAGGGATATGGATCAAAAGCTGGCAGGATGAACTAGTGTACCTGGGACATGTTGGCCGATGTGGGCATGTTGGGCCGAAGGGCCTGTTTCCACACTGTATCACTCTATGACTCTAACAGCTGTTTCATTATTCATCCCCCTCACCATTATTCACCCTCCTCCTGTCTGAAAAACCATTTACCCAAAACCTCTGTTGCCTGCGAGATAACCACCTTTCGATGCTAACCCATGCTAACCACGCTGTCAATGTCCCTTTTATGCTAAGTGCTTCAACGTTCCTTTCATAAGACATCTGGAAGTCCTTGCATTCCACATTATCTGTATTACTCTCAACAACTTTATCCATGATCTGAACTAAAAATTATATCAACTTGATTAAACATAATTTGCCCTGAACAAATCCACGTTGGCTTGCCTTGAGTAATTCAATTTTCTCCAAAATCCTGTCTTGCATCAATGATTCCAAATGCCATACTGAGGTTAAACTCACTGGCCTGTGGTTGCCTCTTTTGAGCAAGGGAATAACACCTCATGCTCTCTCATCCTCTGGTACCACAACCAACTGCACTGCCTATTTCGCCAATCACTGGGAGATTATAGTCAGTCATTCCATGATTTCCTTCCATACGTTCCTCTAAATCCTGGCATACATCCCATCCAGTCGTGGTGATTTAACTACTTTATGTTCTTCCCACTTATCTGATACCTCCATGCAATCAAATTTTAATGCATCCAGTGGCTATCATCGTTTGTACTGCACTTTGCTAATAGCTTATATGGGATAAAAATTGGGCGGCTATAAAGCATCCTAAGAGATTCGACTCATGTAAATAATTTAATTCAGAGTTCATAATCATCACTTGGGCTCTTTTTATGTCTGGAGAAGAAACATAATAAGAGTGTAAATCACAATTGCAACATCCCAGTATTTTTCCTGTTTGGACCACAACGCCTTCTTGAAACATATACAGTTGTGTGGATGGGCAAAATACACCAAACTCAAGGCCAAAAGAAACACAATGAAATAAGTTTTGGCATGTTTCTGATGATATTATACACTGCACAATGCAAAGAAAAGCAGTAAAGTTTGAATAAGAGTACAAAAACATAAATCACAGTATGTGTAATAAAGCTAGAAACACCCAGGCAACCATTCGTGAACTCTGGCGTTACAACTCCCATTACACAGAATACGTAAATCGTTTGTGAAAAACAGTTACTGTAAGAAATGAAGACCGTATAAGATAGTAAACAGTATAGATCATTTATCTAGAGTACGATATGAAATTAAACTATGTTGGCAATTGAAAACACATTCATTCAGCAATCAATGTTATGTAATTCCACATAGGGTATAATCAATGACAGAAATATATGTCCAAATAGATTAGAGCAGGCAAAAAACTCTGGAAATATTCAGGCAAAAAGTTGTTGTACCAACATGAGTGAAAACATGTATTAATATGGAGCAGACAGGTCCCATGAAAACTTGTAAAGTGTGCATTTGTCTGTATTTTTTCTAACACTTGGAAGAAAAAATAATGATTCTTAGCTTTCCAGATTACTTAAGCAGTACAACAGTGAGAAGATGTGGTTAATTAGCTTTTGTGTTGAAACCAAGCAACACTGAATATGCAATTGCTGTTTGTAAAAGTATCCTAATAAGAAGCAGCACACTAGAAACAGATGGGAGTGGAAGAGGGATGAGAGGGGTTAAAATTGGATAAAAAATAGACAAAGGTGTTATTACAGCATGGACTAGTTAAAATGTAGTTAGAATCTGATAATTTGAAGTGTTGGCCTGGCAATCAGTTACAAGTATATCTATGGATACATTTGTGATAATAAATCTACAACTTGGCAATTAGAAAGTACAGTCTAAATTCTTGGCAGCAAAAAGCAGCCCTGAGAGGCCTTTTTACTGTTTACAATGTACTCACAACCAAGAGAAGCTAATTAGAACTGTCATATATTGGTTATCATCTCTCACTTTCTAGGGCAAGGGACTTCAGATTACTCCAGAGTTTAAAGCAAATTGTACCATAAGAGACACTTAAATTACCAGACATAACTGCCCCTGGCCAGATTTTGTTACGAACGTATATTTGTGTCCGGAAAGTCTACAAGTCAGACAAAAAGACAGAGATAACAATACCATTTTCCGCCACTTCCATGACAAAATTTAATTTTCTAGGAGGCATCGCAAGTACCATCTTAGACCAATCTGTAAGAGTAAATATTCCTTTGATGTATTGGTTTAAACTGAAAGTGAAATAGGGGGTTGGTGTGGTTCTTCAGACAGCAGATTCAAGGGAATCATTTCAAACATCACATCCCATTATAATAAGCGAGTTCGGTATTCCGAGCATGTGTAGGTCATAGATCGCGGGAGCATAGAATTGTCGCCAGCTGATCTACTACGTGTAAACAAACCTATGTTTCATTCATTTTTTCCAGTTTTGCTGCATATAGGTAAGAAATTACTGTTTTCAAAACTGTTAATTTGGTGTACATATGGTTAATTAGTAAAAACTACGTGATTTGGTAGGTTTTTTTGCTTTATGCGGCGAGTTCCCCTCAACTCTCCCCGACCCTTTAACTTGTCCCAGAGCTGTGGAACCGAGGCGGCGGCAGTAGGTCTGGAGGCAGAAGCTGCCAGCGAAGGTTCACCGGACCGCTGATCGCCACCGACCCAGAGCCGGGACAAGGCGAGAGATTGCAGCGCCCCCTCGCAAACAACAAACTCAAGGAAACTTCCCTCCTCGTCGCCGCCGCTCACCCCGGGGATGCGGGGCTTCTAAACATCAACTACAGCACTTGCGTTTGTTCTTATTTCGCTGCGTTAGAGGGAGACGGGGCCGGGAAAGAGAGTAGAGCAGCGGCGCAGATCTCGCTGGCGCTGGGCGAGAGAGAGAGAGAGAGAGAGAGAGAGAGAGGGGAGAGAGAAAAGGGGGAGAGAGGAGGGAGAGAGAGTGTGGGAGAGAGAGAGTGGGGGGGAAGAGTCGGGGTAGAGGGAGCAGCGGGTGAGGGCGGGAGCACGGGGAGGGTGTCAGAGGGTCCGGTGAAGGAGTGCCGCCACTTGCGGGGGATGCTCCCTTCCTCTCTCTCTCTCTCTCTCTCTCTCTCCCCCAGCGCCAGCGAGATCTGCGCCGCTCCTCCATTCTCTTCCCCGGCCCCGTCTCCCTCTAACACAGCAAAATAAGAACAGACACAAGTGTTGTAGCTGTTCAGAAGCCCCGCATCCCCGGGGTGAGCGGCGGCATCAAGGAGGGAAGTTTCCTTGAGTTTGTTGTTTGCGAGGGGGCGCTGCGATCTCTCGCCTTGTCCCGACTCTGGGTCGATGGTGATCCGCTCTCCGGTGAAATTTCACCGGCAGCTTCTGCCTCCAGTCCCCGCCACCGCGGTTTCACGGCTCCGGGACAAGTTATAGAGTCGGGGGGAGTTGAGGGGAACTCGCCGCATAAAGCAAAAAAACCTACAGAATCATCGGTTTTTACTAATTAACTGTATATACACCAAATTAACAGTTTTGAAAACAGTATTGTCTTACCTGTACGGAGAAAAACTGGAAAAAAAGGATGAAACGAAGGTTTGTTTACACGTAGTAGATCAGCTGGCGACAATTCTACGCCCCCAGCGACCTATGGCCTGCATATGCTCAGTCGGAATACCGAACTCGCTTATTGTGTCGATGGTCTCAAATTCTGGCTCCCACAAAGCGACTAGTGTTCTGAATTGTAGCTCAAGGAGTTTAATCTAAACAAGCATCAGGAAAAGTAAATAATACGATTCATTTCTGATTGGGTCAACAGTGATGAAGGATTGAAATGTGGAAGGAAACTTTAAAACTTTATATTGCATGACATAATGTAATTCAGAACACAAGGTTAAAAATTAACTATGATTTTGTTTTCCAAACTGTTCTCAAATTCAACTAATGTATTTCCCTTTCAATGATACATGTACCTTGCGATCCATACTGTTTTTACATTATTTGTTTTCAAAATGGAACCAACCTCCATGAATTTATTTAATCTGTACTTGCAGCGCCGGAGACCCGGGTTCAATCCTGACTACGGGCACTGTCTGTACAGAGTTTGTACGATCTCCCCATGACCGCATAGGTTTTCTCCGAGATCTTCGGTTTCCTCCCACACTCCAAAGAAGTACAGGTATGTTGGTTAATTGGTTTGGTGTATGTGGAAATTGTCCCTAGTGTGTGTAGGATAGTGTTAATGTGCGGGGATCGCTGGTCGGTGCGGACTTGGTGGGTCGAAAGGCCTATTTCCACATTGTATCTCTAAACTAAACTAAAATATGTCTGAATAAGAACATATTCATGGACAATAGGGCAGAAGAGGTGTTCAAGAAAAGAGACAAGAGTGTTTAATTATCATGTGCACCAAATATGAACTGGAACAACAAAATTCTTACTTGCTGTTGCTTTACACCCATATTAGATGCAACAATGAGAATAAATATACAATAAACTATTAAAGGGTGGGCAGGCTTGGACTTCATTCCTTAGAGTGCAGGAAGCTGAGGGATGATCTAGAGTGCAGGAAGGAACTGCAGATGCTAGTTTAAACCGAAGATAGACACAAAAAGCTGGAGCGACTCAGCGGGACAGGCAGCATTACCGGAGGGAAGGAATGGGTGATGTTTTGGGTCGAGACCCATGATTGTATAGAGCGTGATTATAAAATCTTGAGGGGAATGGGTGGGGTGAAGGCACAGAGCCTGTTACCCAGGGTTGGGGAATCAAGAACTAGATGGCATAGGTTTACAGTGAAAGGGGAAAGATTTAATAGGATCCTAAGGAACAATTTTTGTGCACAAAGGGTGGTAAAAAATAACAAAGGCATGGATAAGGGTTTCAGAAGCAGATAAATGGAACAGTGCAGTAGCTGTTGGTGGATTTAATCATTGTTAAAAGTTTTGCTCAAGGTTAAGTAGAAGGCAAAGGCACATACAATGCCATGTGATATGAACATGAGTCCTGCCACTTGAAATAGTTTGCAGCTGTCAAAAAAGCAGAGATAATGATGTTCATTGATATGGCCCTCTTTTTTCCACATAGTGATAAAAAAAATATTTTTCAAGTTAAAGAACAGCCTTGTAGCACAAGGACTAATCTATCAATCACTATCATAGAACTATAGTGCCAGAACATGAGAATATTGCTGCATTCTCTTTAGGTATGAAAGCCAGAACCAATTTCATTCATGTCATCTAAACTCATTTTTTTTCAAACCTGATAAAACTGTTTTTTTCTCTCTCTTCGGTAGCAGATTACTTGAATGAATTGTTTTACAGTCGACTGGTTCGAAATAACTTAAACCACATCCCTGTATGACTGACTTCTCCAGAGGGAGAGAGGGTGGTCACAGAAAAGATGATCCATGACATTAGATTATAAAGTCATAAGGGATAGGGGTAGAATTAGGCATTGACAGTGACAGTGCCATGGGTGGACCGTCTGGAGGAGGCCACGAGAGGAAGAAGACCAAGTACGAAGAGCCGGTCATAGACTGCCTTAAGCAGGGCTGGAAGGGAAAGTGTAGGCCTGTCGAGGTTGGCTGTAGAGGTTTTGCAGGGCAATCGCTCTACAAAGCCTTAAGTGCACTGGGCATCACCGGAATGGAGTGGAGAAGAGTCATCAAGAACATCGCAGAGGCAGCAGAGAAAGCCTCGAGATGGCTCGGGATCAGGAGAGGAGGTCCATGGGGAGGAGCGAATGCCACCTGAACACAAGTCGTGGTCTGATCAACCACAGCTGGGTTGCCCGGGCGAGGGTCTCTGATGTTGAAAGACCCAAAACACCCAATGACCCCAGGTTACATCACTGATGATGTGTTCAGGAGCATCAAGAGATGCATTTTATCAATAAAGTTGTCTTCCTGCACCAGATGCAGCAACTTTAGTGGTTGGCTACTGATTTGAAAGTGGCAACCACTCTCTGGTACCAGTCTCAAATTGGTATCTGATCATGAGAGTATCGCAGTAAGTCTGATTCTATCCTCAGGGCTCCCTGCTGCTTTTTCTTGTATTCTTAGACCAAATATGATGCAGTTGTGGTGCCTCCGAAAGCAACATCAGATCTAGCTGGAGACAAAACAAACTGCAATATCAAGACTTGGGTTCCAGAAGCAATTGAAGGAATTAATTTGGTTCACACAGAGAAAATGTCATTGCAGTTAATTCTTTATATTCAAACATAAAGTAGGAAATGCTGCAAATATACAGCAGGTTAAATAACATTTAGTTTAGTTAAATGCACCAGGATCCAGTGAAAAACTTTTGTTGCATGCTAATCAGTATGCGAAAAGACTATACATGATTACAATTGAGCCATCCACATTGTATTGATACAGGGAGTAACGTTTAGTGCAATAGATAGTCCAGTAAAGTCTGTTTAATGGTAGTCCAAGGGTCTCCAGTGAGGTAGATAGTAGCTAAGGATCGCCCGCTAGTTGTTGATTCAGGTGCCTGATTGATTGAGGGAGAATTAGAGTTTAAGTAGGTGATCTTTAATCAGAACTTAAAATGTAACTAGCATCTGCAGCATTTTACTTTTGTTTCTTCACATTTAAAAGGCTTCTTTGCACAATTCAGATTTTAATTCCCATAATTAAGCAGAGTAAATAACATGGAAAATTGAAACTTTTGGTGTTGGAAAGTTTGAATAATCAAGAAGTGTGGATTAAGCAATTTTGAATTCACAATAATTAGTTGTCTATTACCATCATGGAAACAGCCGTAGGATGAAGGCAGGAGAATGGGGTGAGGAGGGAGAGATAGATCAGCCATGATTGAATGGCGGAGTAGACTTGATGAGCCGAATGGTAAATAACATTTTCTACCATCATTTTTCAATATTCTTTGTGCTCTACCTGCTGTACCTGTGTTTGGCTTGATTGCATGCTCATATGGTATTATCTGATTTGATTGGAGAGCACACAAACAACACTTTTAACTGTACCTTAATACATGTGACAATGATAAACATTAACCGCAACCTAACAAATGAACGCAACTGATTTGAATGTCATCGTTATGATTGTTCTAGCACTAACAAATTAAATCATAAGACAGTAAGTAAAGGTAAGGATCGGGAGAGTCAAGGACCATAAGGGGCAGCCCAGTGTTGAGACAGGGGTTGCTAGGTGATAGGTGGGATCAGAAATGGAGGGTGGAATGAGGCAGATTGAATTGCATGAGCAAGGATGGAAACAGCTGGTATGTTATACGTGGAAGCAGATAGGATTGGAATGATAGGGAAACTGAGCCAAGGGGAGAGGGGATATTAAAAAAATGAACTAAAGGGAAGAAAACCCAGATGGATAGTAATGTGGGTGATGGGCAGACGGAACCAGGTGAGGGAGGGTAATGAGAGAGAGTCTTGACAACGAGTGGGGTGAAGGGATGGAAATGATAAAGAGAGAAAGAACCCGGATGGGAGTGGAAATGAACCTTAGACGGTCTGAAATTAGAAAGTTCAATGTTCGTGTCATTGGGTTAAAGTTTATGTTTGGCCTCACCCTGGCAGCAGAGAAGGCTGTAGACTGGCAGGACGGTGGTGGGTTTGGGAAGGGGAGATAAATAACATGTAACCCAAAGCTCCAGATTACTTACTACCCCCCCCCCCCCCCCCCCCCCACCAGGCTCTCTTTGTTGGCAGCAGCTCTTCTTAACTAATTCCACATATCACCCAGTAGCCTCTCCCTCTCACTTCTACGAAATGACTATCTTCCCTCTACACACTCAGCCCTGATGTAGGGCATCAACCAAAAACATCAACCTTCCCTTTGCCTCCGTAAATGCGTAATGGGCATTTAGTAGTATACTTCCCATGACTGCTGCTAAATAGGATTTTGCAGGCTTACAAATGCATGCTGCACAATCAGCCTTCAGCTTGTTTCCACAGAGCCAATACATTCCTGGCCAGATTCTCACGAAACGTTCTATTTCACTCAAAAAAAAGCCCAAATGAAGCACAGTCAAGGTTAGGTTCATTTTTGATCACTTTACGCCTCCTACTTCAAATGTAGCCACTCACGCCGTGGAATTGCTGTATAAATTGTGGCACCAGCTGCAATGATTTAGAGACCAGCATGTGAGGAAGCAGCCTGAGGCTTCATCATTATTAAATCTCTGGGTAAAATACATCCATAATTAGGGAGACAATGCCAAGGAAGAAGCTTGTATTAATTGTAGTTCTGTACATGAGGGATGATCTACAGATGAGGCGAAGCACACTTCTGAAACCTTGAGCTGTACATTGCTGATACTGAAGAGTACCTCTGTTTATTTGGGGGGTTTTGCAACAGTCATTGTGATTTCCTGAAGCAAAACTACAAAAATTTTCAGAGAGAATTAAAGTTCAGGAAACAGGTGCTTTACAATTGAATATCTGTCATAGGTGTCCTTCTTTACCCTTACTCTTATCTAGTCAGACGAGATGTTTTCATAAACAAAAATTCTAACAGATGTAAATGCCCTTGTGAGGATTTCACGAGGAAGGCTCTATAGATCTGTACCTTCTTAGAAGTTTAAAGTGAACTGGTATGTCTCCAAATGCATAAACAAACTTTAACAGTTGTACTGGAGAAAGTATCCTGGCTGGCTGCATCATTCAACACACAGGAACGCAAAAGGCGGCAGAGAGTGGTAGACTCAGCCCGATCCATCACAGGCACAGCCTTCCCCTCCATCAAAAGCATCTACATGACGCACTACTTCAAGAAGGTGGCATCTTTCATCATTGATCTCCACCATCAGGCCCATGACATCTTCTCACTGCGACCATTGGGTTGAAGGCACAGAAGCCTGAAGTCCCACACCACCAGGTGCAGGAACAGCTGTTTTCCCAAAACTGCCAGGTTTTTCTACCAACCTACACAACCCAATCGTACTTCGACAACAGGACACTAATAATGGAACACAAGGGCCCACCTCTTGCACCATGGTGGACATTTTTTCTAATTAATATGTTTTTGCACATTCTTATTCCTTTTAGAATTTCACATGTCTTAATCTGTGTAGCAATGATGCTGCTGCAGGTAAGATTTTTCATTGCACATGTACCTCACCATACTCTTGAACATGACAAACTTGAACTTGAATTATTGGTCACAGGAAGTAGTTATCAGTAGAGTGTCAGTTGTATTGCTTTTCTCCATTTCATAAACATTAAAAAATATGAATTGCAAAAAACAAAGTGTTGTAGGAACTTAGTTGGTCAGGCAGCATCTGTGGAGGGAATGGGCAGACCAGATTTCAGGTCGGGAACCTCTTCCGACTGACCCGTCACCATTTTGAAGACGGGTCCTGACTTGAAATTTCATCTGCCATTTCCTCCACTGAAGTTGCCGGACCTGCTGAATCCCTCCAGAACTTTGTGTTTGCTTACGATTCCAGTATCCGCAGTTTCATGTGTCTCCAGAAAATATAAATTGGTGTCTTAAAAACTCTTGTTACCTATGACTAAAATACATTAGAAATTAATGTAGAATGCATTCACTGCCCCAAAGTGCAGCAATTGAAATTAAAATACAGGTGAGCTCAATGTCACATATTTCAGATATTAGTTGGATGCCTCCACCTTTAGACTTTAGAGATACTGTGTGGAAATAGGCCCTTCAACCCACCGCCAACCAGCAATCACCTCGTACGTTAGCACTATCCTACACACTAAGAACAATTTACTATTTACAGAAGCTAATTAACCGACAAACTTGTACGTCTTTGGAATGTAGGAGGAAACCATAGCACCCGGAGAAATCCCAGGTAGAACGTACAAACTTCACACAGACAGCACCGGTAGTCAGGATTGAACCCGGGTCTCCTGCACTATCAGGCAGCAACTCTACCGTTGCACCACTGCTTCGTCCCTAATATAACAGCTGTCCAAAAACTGCAGCATTATCAAATAATATGGTTTAAAAGGCAATGATTACCAGAGTGATCAGCAGAAATTTTAAACAGATGTACATTAACAATGAGTGAGCTAAATTTTATAAGCCAGCTGTCAATATTTCCAACTTTAACAGCTATGCATTAGTTCATTCCCATGTGTGTAATGATTCTATATTCACTTAATTTATTTATCATGGCAATTTTGTTGTACATTTCAAGTTGCAGAATTCAACTGTTTACTTAAAAGGAGTGCTAAATGCATTGATTCTCTCAGCACCCATTCAAGTGGTACTCAGGGGATGATGTAATGGCTCCTTCTACTTCAAAATCCACTGATAGTTAAGAATGAAGATGAACCTAGTCATCCATCCAAAAAGACTGTAAGTTTTTCACATTTCAACATCAATTTGTTTAATCGATAAAGTTCCCGTTCATATGATTCTCAATACATTTCTGATTACATTCTGTTGAAAGAAAAAATAGTCTGAATTTTTTACCCTTTGTTGTACTCACAATTAAGTTTCTGGAGTGAGACTTGAACCTTTGAGAGTTCCACTTACATGAAATTGGAGCAGAGTACTAATGCTCAAAATTACATTCTTTCAACAAATAGGAGTTCACTTCACCATAAAAAGTTCTCAACCCTCTGGTTAAGGAAACAGAATAAAGACTGACACACAGTGTAGAGAGCTATTTATTTCCTGTCTGTTTCCATATTTTCCATTTAAAGGAATACAAATGGAGCATTGCTCAGATAATGCTTCAGTGAATTTAGGTGAAGCTGTCCCATCAAACTGTAATTAGGTCATGTGGCATAATTGCTACCCAAAACAAAATCTTGCAAAGTACGTCCTGATTTATTTTTCTCCAACTTCTAATTCTGACTTTTGTTTTTCTCTTCTACTTATAGAGTTGTGTTTCTGCAACTCTTTCAGGTCAGCCAAATATTCCTCTGTGCGTTTGGACTGTCAATCATAGAAGGATAAACGCAAGCATTCCCAATTGGGAAACCATTTATTCCTCATGACAAATAGCCTCCACATCTTCAAGGCCCCGTGCCATTGTAAATGGTATTTCTGTCCAAAGGTGATTAAGTTTTATTTTCCAAAATAACAATGTCCCTTTAATGTTTGCATTTAAGCAGTTCCATCTTTTCTTTCATAATAACAACCTCGTGTTCTTCAGTTTAAACCAGCATCTGCAGATCCTTCTTACACATTCTGCATGTGCTTACTACACTTTAAACATATAATTTGGGTGATAGATGTAACTGACCGAACAGATAAAATAATGCAAGCATCATTTTGTCTGTGCTGAACTGATAGCTCAAAATCTGTACAACTCCAAAATGTTGTGGTTTTCTGAGGTCTTACTTTAAAATGTCTCCACAGCCTCACTCTCATGAATCTGACTGATCTCTTGCAATCATATATCCTGGTAAGTGTCTTTCATTCCACAAACCAGCTGACGATTCAGCCACTGATTCTTTCATATTTTCAGGTTAAATACTTTCAATCTCCTGACTTCCCAACGCCTTTCCATCTTCACCAAGACACAAGTCAGGAGTCTGCCCTTGTCTGCACGAGTGCTACCCCATCCTCCACCTTCAATGTTCATTCACTTTGCTCTCACAACATCGAGCCTGCAGGGTGTAGCAACTTCAAAATGCAGTGCATTCACTCACTCAGTCTATTCTGACAGCACCCTCCCCACCACAAACCATGACCTCTCTCTACCATTAATGAGAAAGGAGTTGGGTGCACAGGAACATCACTGCCTGTTTCATGATCTCAATCTAACTTTAATTTCACCTTTCTTTGCCATTGCTGATTCTAAATCCTGGAACACTCTCACCAATAGCACTGTGAGAATATCTACCAGGACTCCAGCAGTTAAAAGTGTCAGCTCACTACCAGCTTCTCAAGGGCAGCAAGGGATGAATAATAAATGCTAGCCTTGCCGGTGATGTCCAGATACCCAAAAGGAAATGAAAAACAAATATTGGTAAATGTAGTGGCAACTTGGATTCTTCTCATCGAGCCGTCTCCGCTTGCCATTTTATGGAGGAGTGGAGTGATAGTTCTTGACACAAACAATAACAGAGAGATCTTCACGTTTCAATTTAATTAGTGATTTATTGAAGTAGTGATACAAACAGATTACTATTTCTCTCGCCGTTTATTTGGTAAGAATTAGTATCCTGCCACAGCTTCTCCGCATCTCTGACGCATTACGTCTCTGCTGGCTCAATTATACTCATAATTCTGGCTCCTCCCAGTCCATATATGCACATATGCCCATATATGTATTCATCTCATGACAACCCCCAACTGTCCAAAAATAATACAGCGGGATACAAAATAATATAATATGCTGAGACAGCAAGTAAACACAAATGGCTCCTACAGTAATTATTCTGTCAATTGTCAAGGTGATTAGTTCAGGAACTCCCTCTCTTAACCTGTCTACCTCCCTCTCCTTTGACCAAGCCGAGAGGTCCCAGTGTTTCCTAAGTCTCAAAGTTAAGGTTGGGGGTCAAATGATGTTGACAATAAACCAGTAAAGTGCCCTGAGATATCTGTTTGCCATGCAGCATTGTTGTTTCTTCTTTCAGAATTGTTTAACACTTTCTTGATCCAAATTGGTTTTCTACATACTGATTCAAATCTTATTCACTGAACAGCAGAGGAGATTGTGCAGATGGAAAAATACAGATTTACTTACTTTGAAATCAAGAATGCATTCATTGAGTCATAGTTGCATCGCACAGACACGTATTTGGCCCAACTCAACAACATAATCTGTGATGCCAATCAAAACTAGTCCCACTTGCCTATATTAGGATCATATCCCTTTACTCCTTTCCTAGCCCAGTATCTGCCCAAAAGCATTTTAAACATTGTAATTTGCTTCTGCCATTTCTTCTGGCAGCCTGTTCCATATGACCATCTCCTTTCTATGAGAAACTTAATCCTCAGGTATCTTTTAAACATATATCACCATAAAACTGCCCTCTACCTTTACACTCTCTCAGCCTAGGAAAAAAGACTGACTCTGTTCTATCTATGTCCCTCAATTTTATATGAGAACACCCATTGGCCTCCTACAATTCAATGAGAATAAACCCAGTGCATCCAATCACTCTTTCAATCATGGCCCTCCATTCATTCCGACAAGGCATTCAGTACTTCTCCTGGTAAAAGCACTTCTGGCAAGTGGAAGGAGCTGTTTGAATGTAAACAACCATGCTAAATGTGAATATCAAGCATTTAGAAAACTTGAGGTAAAACCTGTGTTTTCATTTCAAAGTCATTTTGAAAACCCATTATGTCAGTCAGTTCAGGTCATATTGATATTTGTCTCAGTGCATGTGATTTTCGGGTAAGAGATTATCAGGACTTTTGTTGTTATTGGTCAGGAAGTCCTGTCGGAAAGAGTGTCAAGAGTGTCTAATTGACATATATGCACCAGGAACAGAACAGTGAAATTCATATTTGCTGCAGCTTTATGGGCACATTAATGCAACACAATAAATAATACACAACACAAATAAATGATCAGTTACAGTAGATCAGACCATTGAAATGCAAGCCGAAGTTCATAATGCAATTTATACAACATCCACAGTAGCTCCGTACTGAGGTAGGGTTTTGGTTAGAGTTGTCCAGTGTCGTTCAAGAGCCTGATGATTGATGGGAAGCAGCTGTTCTTGTACCTGGGGGTAACAGTTCTAAGGCTCCTGGACCTTCTTCCCAATGGTAGCAGCAAGATGAGAAGGTGGCCAGGGTGGGGTGGATCTTTTATGATATTAGCTGTCTTCTTGAGGCAGCGCTTCAATATAAATCATATCTATATACTGCCTCTGACTCACATTTAACGGTTCTCTAAATAACTCATTAAACATGATCAATAGTTGTTTGAACAAGCTGCTGACATATGCCAAACTTGTAACATTTATCCAGTTTCAAAAAGCCTGTACATAAAACATATGCCCACATTGCTAGGATATTCCAAAATGATCTTTAAATATTGTCATCTACATTATGTGGTAAAGTTGGCAAGTCAATATGTATGTACACAAGAAACACCAACAACTGACGTGTAAATTTGTTTTATGTTAATGATCATGACGCCTCAAAAACTCCCTTGAGTCAGAGGGTGGTTGGTATATTGAACTTTGAAGATATTTAATGACACAGTCCCAACGGTTCTCTGGGGTAGAGAATTCTAAAAAAAATATATAGGACTTGAATGATCCAACTCAATCATACATGGATAATACCAATCTACTTAAGTGTTGGCCCCATCTGCTTAATATTTCTTTTAAAATAGCTCTGAATTTCTGGAAACTTGTGAAACTTCTCTCCACTGTCTTCAAGGCAAGCACATCTATCTATCTATATATATATTATAGATATATAATATATATCTGAAGAAGGGTCTCGACCCGAAACGTCACCCATTCCTTCTCTCCCGAGATGCTGCCTGACCTGCTGAGTTACTCCAGCATTTGTGAATAAATCGATTTGTACCAGCATCTGCAGTTATTTTCTTATATATATATTATATATCTGTCTATCTATATACTAAAACTCAGATCTTGTATATATATATGTATGTATTTATGTATATATATCTCTCTGAAATACACTAAAACTCAGATCTTGTATATATGTATGTATGTATGTATATATATATCTCTGAAATGTTGAAATTTGAGATTTGGTTGTGGACATGTGCACCTACAGCCTAAACGGTAAACCATAACGCCACAATTTTAATACCACCTTAAACACCACTCTCCTGGCGACTGTTTAAAACAAGTTTTATTTAAATTGGTCTTATTTTTTTAAAGTTAGAGACATTTTAAAGTTTCAAAATTTCATTTCAAATTTCATGACGTCACAATGTGGCACGCACGACCTCTCTCCTCACTCGCCCGAACAAGATGGACGCCGTTTGTGAGGCCGCCGCCCCCCTCCTCTCTCCCACACCAGGGGGACACTCCGAGCAGGAGGGAGATGGTCGGATTGATGGTCCACTGATCCTTCCCTTCCGTCCCTTCAACCCACGGCGTCCTCGAGTCCCCGCTCCCGCCCGGGCCCAGCGCCCCGCACCATTACCGTACACAAGCACCAGCGGGCAGCTTCTTCTCCTCCTCCTTCAGCGGCCGCTTCTACTCACGGCCCCGTCGCGACTCCAGAAAAATGGCGGCCGCTCTCCTCCACCTCCTCACGCTCCGCCATCTTGTGCGCACCTCCTGCCGTTGCGCTGTCCGTCTTGAGTAGTCCCACCTCCCGTCGGCCCGCTGCCCCAGGTCAGCCGGGCCAGCCGCCGCCGCCGACGTCCAGTAGTCCCAGTTCCCACCAGCCCACAGATGCAGGCTCTCCCTCCTCCGCCTTCAGCTCCGGCGTGTAGTCGCCGATCCTGCCCCGCCCCAGCGGTTGCCGCTCCGAGGGGGGCAGCATCTGCCTGAGTGACGGGAGCAGTAGCCAATGAGGGTGGGGGGTGACGAGAGCTCTCCTGCTGCTGGCCACTGCGATGGCCGCCCGGGGCTGGGGTGAGTGGCTCCCTCTCCACTTTCCTCTGCCCCCACGCCCGCACCCGGCCCCGGGGCAGACTCCGACCAGGAGGAAGATGGTCGTCGCCTCCGTCGTCTCATCGGTCTCCTCCGTCTCCTCCAGCACCCGCCTCAACCAACGGCGTCGTTGAATCCCCGGGCCCAGTGCCCCGGACCATCACTGGACTAAAACCCCCAGCGGGCAGCTTCTTCTCCTCCTCCTCCTCCCGCATCTCCTCCAGCACCCGCTTCAACTGACGTCGTCGTTGACAACGCAAACAAAAATAGCGGCCGCTGTCCTTCTCCTCCTCCTCCCACTCTGCCATCTTGTGCTCGCCTCCAGCTGCCGCACTGCCCGCCGGGAGGTGTAGTCCCAGCTCCCGCCCGGCCCCAGCACACCGGACAATCACTGGACTACAACCCCACCGCACAAACGCACACACACACAGGGTAATAATGACAATATAATATAATAATATTTAAAATATAATAATGTAAGAATATAAAATGTTATATTGTTTATCTTTCAATATATATTAATCTTTCAGGGGAGGGGGATCTCTTCTTCTGTCGTATGTCTTTTAGACCTGCAGCTCCGTTGAGGCGAGCCAGGCCAACGTGTCATCGTCCAGGTCAACCAGACCTCGTTCACCATTCGGAGACCGGTATTTGGGGCAACTGGTGACTATGTGCTCCACTGTCTGTATTGGGTCCCCACACTCGCAGAAGGCACTGTCCACGAGACCCCACCTCTTCATCGCTACTCCATAGCGGCCAACGCTTGTCCTCAAGCGATTAAGGGTTATCCACTGCTTTTGAGGCAGGTCCTGGCCAGGGACGTCCATGGGTTCCCCGATGTAGCGGTGTAGCCTAGATGTTTCCGCTGACTTCCACTGGTCTCTCCATCTCGTATTTGGGGAAGACAAAGACAGCCTCTACGCGGCCTCCCCCACGAGTAGCTTACAGGCTCATAAGCCCTTAAAGCGAAACTAATGTCTTTGCCACGTCTGCAGACCGCAAAACGCCATGCCTCCCCAGGCCAGGCGGCACCGTCAAATGCCGCCGACTGTCGAGGTTTAACGCTACTGCAGCTCAACGTTGAAGGCCTTACCACCGCCAAGCTCAACGTCATCGAACAGATCGAACAGATTGGGAGGGGGATGTGGGGGTCTGACTGATGCCCGGGTTGAGGGAAGGGATGGGGGTGGGGGAGGGGGAGTGGAGGAGAGTGGGGGTGGGGGGAGGGGAGGGGGGAATGGGGGGGTAGGGGAATGGGGGTGGGAGTGGAGGTGGGAGGGGGATGGAGTAGGTGAGTGGGGGGGAGGGGGGATGGAGTGGGTGAGTGGGGGGCAAAGCAGGGGGGATGGAGTGGGTAGGAGGGGGAGGGAGGGATTGAGTGGGAGGGGGTGGGCAGTGGAAGGGGACGGGAGTGGGGTTGGGGAGAGTGCCACACCAATGCAGGAGAGCTTTGGACCCGATGGATGGCTGCCTCAATTGCGCGGTTGGGGGAGGTTTGCCATTTTGTGTTCAGCTCTGGTGCGTGACCAATTGGGGGAGGATTGCCATGCTGTCTTCAGCTCTGGCGCATACGCAGTTTGGGGAGAGTTGCCATTTTGTGTTCAGCTCCGATCTCACGCTCGACGCCCGATTGGTCCGGGTCCCACGTAGCGGGCGCGCCTCCCCTGCTTTCCTGCCTTCTCCTTCGAGCTGCAAGAGGCGGCGGCAGAGGGTCCAACAAGATGGCCTTCGCCACCGTTCGCCGATCCCCGTTCGCCGCCGATCAGCGTTGCACGCATGGGGCACAGGTAAGTGGCTTTCGCCGCCAACGGGTCGACGGTACGGTTGCTGCCCCCGTCACAGTCCCGGGGGACGCTCCCCACTCGCTAACGGGTGCACAGATCGAGAGGGATGGGGAGGAGGGGAGGGAGGAGGAGGGAGTGGGGGGGGAGTGGGGAGTGGAGTGGAAAGGGGAGGAGTGCTGGTAGTGGGGGGGAGGATGGGGAGGGGACGAGTGGGGGAAGGGGATTGGGGGGTATGGGAGAGGGGGAGTTGGGGTGGGGGGAGGGGAATGGGGAAGTAGGGGTGGGGGGAGGGGAGTGGGGGAGGGGAGGGTGCTTGACCAATGTAGAAGCTTTGGGTCCTTGCCTCACTCTGGCTGCAGCGCTGGCGGCATGGGGCCGAGGTGCGTGGCACCCTCTCCCCACCCTATCCCCCCCTCGCCCGCCCACGGCCCCAGGATTATTTGCTGCATCTTTATGCTACATTTGTGTTTAATGGGTACCATGAACACAATTTAAATAATATTATGATTTTGTGTCTTCATACTGTCAATAACGTCACATGCCACACTTTATATTTCAACTGCCCATCTTGTTCCATCATAAGCTTGCAGATTTTTCAGGCATGTGAGTGATGTTTAAAAAAACAAAGAGGAAAAGAACCGAGCGCTTGCGCGAGGCATACAGCGGGGGTCAAAAAAGGGGGATTTTTTTGACAATTTACACACAAAATTACCAGTTTCAAGCCTCTTTTAATTTCAAAGTAAAAACGGTCATTACAAAATAATGTGAATATGTCACTGTATACTAATAACATTTTGAAGTAAATTCGCACATTAATTGATAATCAACCCAAAAAGTTGGTAATTGGCTTTTCTGCTGCGTTTTATATTTTAACCCCGTCTTAATTAATTTAGTTATATAATCTTGCAGTTAAATTTAATATTTACTCATTACAGTTCCACCACTGATTTTCTGACACTCTTGGTTCCAGAGCTTTGCTGGTTTATCCAGCTGCCCAAGGAAATAGGCTTTGGGGATAGATGTGCTGGCTCCAGCTGGACTGGAGTTCTAGAGCCCCAGCTGCAGGTTGCAAAATCAGCCCACCGATCGGCCATGGAAGTCCCGATGAGGTCGAGATTGGCTGCCTTGCCCAGCCTAGGTGCTGCATTTTCGAGGAGACTTCCAGGGCGCGGGGGATTTCTCGTGGAACTCCTAGTGACCACTCGTGGAACCCTAGTGTTCATCACAAGTCTATACATCGTTTCTTTTCTTTTTTCCTTCTTTTTTTCGATCCGATTTCTCCGTTGGTAAACACAACTTTTGGCAAAGTGAAAAACGCAGAAATCATGCAAAAAGTATGGAAAATGGATTTTAAAAACGTGGAAATTCGCGGAAAATTCACAATGCCTGATTTTTTCTCCTCACAATGCCAGGCAAAATTAGAAATTGGTAAAAACACTATGATTTAATGTTTCAAGTTGAACATTACATCTGATGTTACCTGATCTATCAATTAATATTAAAATTAGTCCTGTGATATTGACAACAAAAAAAATCTTCATTTAATAAACAAGAATCATAGAGACAAGTGACATAAACAATGCCTTGGCTGTGCCAAGATCTTAGAGATAAGATATTTTTCACAAACAGACATATGTTCAGTTAAACAAACATATTGAACTATTTAGATCATAATTGTGTCAGTGTTGAGTGCCATTTACTCAACATTTTCACCCAGCAATGAACTCAAATTCTATTGCATTGCTGAAAAAAATACAATTATATTTTTTTAAATCCCATTTTCGACAAAACAGAGATCTGAAACTTCAAATTCATAAGCTCATCTTTGTTGATGATGGATCCTGATAAAAGAGTAAGCAATTAATTTGTCATTTCTCTTATTGAATATCAACAAAATTGCTAATAAATAAATTGGATAACTTTGATTCAGATGTCCAATGCTTTCCCAGATGAGAAAAAGGACTTTCCTCTAATATCCGTGCTAGCGTAGTTCCCTAATTTACTACAAATGTAAAATCACTGATGTGAAGCCGTAAATCTTCCGGGAATAAACTTAAGTTCATTGGTGGGTGCATGAAACATACCATTTCAAATTGAGGAGTGTGATGGTTTATTTTCAGAACAAATTTCAAGTCTTTATTTATTACCTCTCTGGAACATAACTGACAATCCTGTATCAAAGTGCTATTTAATTCACTTTTTAAGGAAATAATTAGAATTTCTATCTTTGCAAATTCTTAAATAATTGCAATTTAAGAGATAAATCTAATCTGAAATAAAAATAGACATTGCTCAGATTGGAAGGCACAATGATGACAGATGCCGTTATGGATTTTAAACATCCATTGAATTTTAAAGAGAAATTTTAACATATCTGACTAATATTGTATAATATTGTATAGATCATAATGTCTATCATTATTAGAAATGGATATAAAGTAAATCAAATATAAGCAATTAAATATTTGCGTTTTCCTTCTGTAATTAAATTACTATGGGAAGCCACGGTATGGATGTATGAGAAGTGATCTGTGATGAGTCTTGACATCAAAATATTGACGAATTCAGGAGCAGTACGAGATTGCATGGAGTACCTTTTGAGGTTAGAAAGCCTAAGGGGCAAAGTTTCTGATCTGGAGAACAACAAGCAGCTAGATATACGATGGCATTCATCTGTCCAAAGGTACTTTGTGTTGCTTTCTGCCCAAGTAATCCAAGATTCACCCAGGATGGGGGAAGTAATAGTCACAATTGTTAATTTTCCAGCATCTTAGGTTTTTTTCCTTTCAATCAAATTAACTTGAATGTTTAAAAACAATTAATGACGTGTTTATTTTTAAAATCTTAAAAGTTAATAAATACAACAGAAAATAAGAAATGTGAGTTATTTCTCCAAAATTGAACTTATTAAAATGTTTTACTTCAGCAATGATTAAATAAATAGGATGTCAGTATATCCACATCCTGCATCTGGGATTTCCAAGCCAATATCTCCAAGTTTGCGGAAGAAACAAAGCTGAGTGGCAGTGTGAGCTGCGAGGAGGATGCTATGAGGCTGCAGGGTGACTTGGATTGGTTGGGTGAGTAGGCAGATGCATGAGAGATGCTGTATAATGTGGATAAATGTGAGGTTATCCACTTTGGTGGCAAGAACAGGAAGGCATATTATTATCTGAATAGTGTCAGATTAGGAAAAGGGGAGCTGCAATGACACCTGGGTGTGCTTGTACATAAGTCACTGAAAGTAAGCATGCCGATACAGCAGGCAGTGAAGAAAGCTAATGGCATGTTACCCTTCATTGAGAGACAATTTGAGTTTAGGAGCAAGGAGGTCCTACTGCAGTTGTACAGGGCCCTGGTGAGACCGCACCTGGAGTATTGTATGCAATTTTGGTCTTCTAATTTGAGGAAGGACATTATTGCTATTGAGGGAGGGCAGCGTAGCTTCACCACGTTAATTCCCAGGATGGCGGGACTGACATAGGATGAAAGAATGGACTGGGCTTGTATTCACTAGAATTTAGAAGGATGAGAGGGGATCTTATAGAAACATAAAATTCTTGAAGGATTGGACAGGCTAGATGCAGGAAAAATGTTCCCGATGTTGGGGAAGTCCAGAACCAGGGGGTCACAGTTTAAGAATAAGGGGTAGGCCATTTAGGACTGAGACGAGAAAAAACCTCTTCACCCAGAGAGTTGTGAATCTGTGGAATTCTCTGCCACAGAATGCAGTGGAGGCCAATTCACTGGATGTTTTCAAGAGAGTTAGATTTAGCTCTTAGGGCTAAAGGAATCAAGGGATAAGGGGAAAAAGCAGGAACACGGGGAACTGATTTTAGATGATCAGCCATAATTATATTGAATGGCGGTGCTGCCTCGAAGGGCCAAATGGTCTATTCCTGCACCTATTTTTCTATGTTTCTAATATATCCCATCTCAAGTGATTTGACAGTTTGCAGAACATAAACGACCCTTCTCTGCTTTCCTAATCTATTTGATATGATTAAAAACAAATATTTTCTTCTAATATTTCTAATTTGCTCAATGGTCACAGCTGTTACAATATTGAAAAGCTCCCAAGAAAGATTTGCAATTTTTTATTCTTAATCAAATGAACATAATCAGACATTTCAATATTGCCCCAACTCATTTTATGGTTGCTAAATTCACAAAACCTAAAACAAATATTAATCTAAATTTATTTAATTTAATTTAATTTAAAATGTTGCAGCTGAGATTTACATGCGGCAGCTAAACTGGCAAGAAGACAGGCGAGGCAAAAGAGGCATATAGAATTCCCATCAGAATGTGGAGCAGACCTTCTTTAAAGTTGACCTTCTGGAAGACAATTCTTCCAGTATTGAACTATTAACATCAAATTCCTCAGCAATTCAGATAACTTGCTTTCTCAATTTGTGCTGCACAACTGGCCGAGTTCTGCTCTTGGTCATCCATCAGTAACATTAGCTCCATTTTCTTTCCTCTCCCCATGAGTACCAACTGCCCTGCTGGGCATTTCTTACAGCTTGGCACTTCACTGCTTTTGCATTCCTTTTTAATGGTACTATCTCTCTTGCTCTCTTTTTAAACATCCTCGTGTCATAGTTTTTATGTTCCTATGTTGCTGCTCGCTCCCTCTCTTTTAAATTACCCTCAATCTATCAACCAATTACATTTCTATAGTTCATCAATCATCATGGCAACACTGACCTCATCCCAGCAGAGATCCTATCCATCCTTCCCCCTCCCTAACAGAAAACAAACTTTTTTATTTTTCCCAGTTCTCTCAAAACGTTAATTCTATTTCCCTTTCCATAGATGCTGCCTGATTTGATGAGTGTTTCCAGCATTTTCTGTTTTCATTTAAAACTGTTAGTAATGTGGCAATTTGGGATGGAGGATACTGTGGGTAAAAGTTTATTTGAGAAGTTACACTTCAGCAACTGAGACACTCCAGCGACTGCCAGTGATGAATGGGCATCAAGTTGGTGTCGAGTACTGTATTCAACACACTGGCCTATTATAGCAAGAAAAACCTCAAATGTGAGCCAATTTAACAACAGTGTTGTTAATAAACTAATAATAAACGAAAGTGTGATTGGCGTAGTATCCTGGTGAAGTTCACGGTATGCATCACCAATTCAATATTACAGTATGTGGTTTGTTAGAACATCATCATCTGTGGGCTCTTGTATGCAAATTAGATGTTGCATTTCTTACATTACAAAAGATACTGCACTATAGTCAAGTCAAGTCAAGTCAATTTTATTTGTATAGCACATTTAAAAACAACCCACGTTGACCAAAGTGCTGTACATCTGATTAGGTTCCAATGGGAAAAAAAAAATGAAACATACAGTAGCACGCAAACAGTTCACAGCGCCTCCTCAATGAGCCTCAAACGCTAGGGAGTAGAAATAGGTTTATAGTGGGTCTGTACGCAGTAGGAATCAGGCAAGACGGAAGGTATTAACAGTAATTTTAATGCAGCAACAGAACATCCACGCTCTCTTCAGTCTCAAGCACGTGTTATCTCTCTCGCCCCTTCAGGCAAACCCCGTAGCACTAGTCCCTTCCCCAGCCCTGTCCAACCCGTGCCGAGGGGGATGATCCAGGGAGTGGCCTAATCCCTGGGTACCGCCACAGCACTTTAAATATAATTTGTTAACCGCAAACAAGTTGGATCTGTTGCAGTTGTGAAAAACACACTATAAATGCAGATTATTTCTTCCCTTAACAGGATGTTTGGCTGCAAATATTCAGCTATGCTCAGAAGAACTTTATACCCCAACTGCTTCTTAATCTAACTGCATATAATTTATCTAACTCAGTGTTCCATTTTGAAAAATCAAAAATGCCAGTTATAAATTTCACTTGAATAATCTTGGAACTTGTGCATTTCTCTTTCTAATGTCCCATATAAATCAAATGAACAAAGACTTAAACTGTGATCTAACTCCTTGTCAAGATAAGTTAGATCTAATGCCAAAGTGAAAGGCTTATCTTTAACCATTATTAGCGGCACAACATAAAACCAAGAGTGAGCAACACAATCAACCATAAATGACTGGCTGTAATTTAATTTTATCACAAGCAGATGATGTGGCTGCATTTTCCAAAATAATGCATATTTTCAAGGTTATTCTTTGTCAAACTTAGCCAGACCAATTGGTTAAAATATCAAAGTCACATTGAAATTAAGTTAAACTATTGAGAAGTTTAAGTGCAGTATAAAAGTAGCTTTATTTATATTTAGTCTCAGGACCTCTCTTTATCTTGTCCAAACAAGTATGTATTTGTCACCAGTGGTGCTTGTGATTTTATTTTATCATGCTGAAAACTTAAGAACATTGCATACAGGTTAAACAGGTGGATCAGTATTATTGAAGTATGCAATAATGCATGGAAACCTATTCCGAGCTGGTAGAACTGGAATCCGTTGACAATTTGCCCAAAGACCAAAATATTTGATGAAAACGTTTTTTCAAAGCTAGTGTTTACTACTTATTGACATTGCTGTTTCGGTAGTACAAATGGAATCTGCTTTGTAAGTGACAAATGAAGCACGGGTTGATACAATGCAAACGTCAAAATCTCTCCTGACCCCTCCCTCCTCCATGTCCCTGCAAACTGTGTTGGTTCATCCATCACTTGGGATAAAACAGAGCAAGGAGGCTTCAGTTTTAGTTCCTGGCTTGTGTGGAGTCAACTTTATTTAACAGCCACAGTAGTAAAACTGCCCAAAGCGACCTTGGATGGAATGAGGAGAAACAGCCAGCGCTAACGTATCTGACATACAATGAATCACAAAATTCAGAGAAGTGAAACAAAAATCAGACTGCAATGGTTAAAAAATTCATGGATCTTAGTTGTAGAAAAGAAGCAACACCTTTCATTTTAAGCTATCAGCTTGTAAATGCTTTTTTTTAAATGTGTGTAACAGATGCTTCTGTGCACTGAGAAGTTCACTACAGCTTTTGCATGGCGATATGAAGTAGTGCTTAACAATAATTCCAATATCCAGAGATAGCTCCAAGCTGAAAACAAATTTATTTTGTCACAACAGATGAATCTTTAACATGAGTATAAATTTCAGGCAGGAATCTTAAGGTATCTTTCTGCATGAATATGCTTCTTTGAAAGCACATTAAATATCTTTATGTTATAAAAATAGCAACATTTCTAAAATAGTGAGTTTTGATAGAATGATCATCTATAATATTCCAAAGGTACTTTGCAGAATATCAACTTTGAACCACTAATCACCCTCTTTTGACATTTTCAAACACTGATGAATTAAAACCCATATTCTGCTGCAATATTCCTCATCTTTTAATTCAAATAATCATTAGCAGCAGGAAATAAGTTAATACATACATTTTCTTCACGGATTTTTATCTGAAAAACCTTTTGCACCTTCCCACACTGCCACCATGTGGCAAGTTTTTTGTCCTTTTGAATAAGATAAGTTATTTTGGTTGATAAAAGGAACCTGTATTTTTCACAATTTTCTCCCAAACGAGTTTACTTATGCCAGGGCATGGATCCACATGCGATACCAAACACCCTATACCTTACCCACACATTCAAGTTTCAATGTTGAAGCTTGTCAGCAGTTAATAGACAATAGACAATAGGAGTAGGCCATTGGGCCCTTCGAGCCAGCACCGCCATTCAATGGCTGATTACACAGTGTTAACACAGCCTGAAGTCAGATTATTGTTCTTTACTATTTTCCTTTAAAAGTGCAATTTGCCCACCGAAAAGCAACTGGAAAGGACAAGAACAGAAACTTGGCAATTTTTTCTATTTCCTCTGCCAGATGTTAAAACTAATTGTAAGCCACTTACTATTAGGATCAATTAGCCCAGTGCAAACTAAAATTAATAATGAAGCCCCGCGTCTTGTTGAAAGGCAAAGTGCCAAGTTGTTGTTTGCAACTCACCGGTACATGGGAGGTGTGAGCGGAGGTGGGAATGTGCTAAGCTTTGTACTTTTAATTCACATATATTCTGTGTAAATGAAACAGAAACATGAATGCTCAGCTGAAGAGAAATGTCAGCATGTTATACCCTGCCTCTGAAGGAGGCAAGATACCGTATACTTCCATGACTTGAGGCAGGGAACAGCACTACCAACCAGGACTGAATTTCTCATCTAAATAGTTTTCTAACCAATCAATCAAGCAAGTATTTCAAAACTTGAAACAAAGCAAAGTGAAAAATAACTGCAGCTGCTGGAAGAGTGCAATAAAGACAGAAAATGGAAGTCAGGAAGCACCTATGGAGAGCGAAACAGAGTTCACATTTAAAGTTATTAAGTTCTGATGAGGGTCATTAAGCTGAAACATTGGTGCTTTCCTCTCTCTGCAGATACTGCCTGGCCTTAATGTTATTACATTAAGGCAAGAAGGGCAAGTTTAAAGGAGACGTAGGGGGCATGTGTTTTACATAGAGGGTGATGATGGCCTTGAACCTGCTGCTGGGAGTGGTGGTGGTAGCAGATACAATAGTGGCATTTAAGAGACCTTTAGATTGGCATATGGAAAACATAGGGGGGCCCGGCGAGAACAAAGGGGACCTGGCGTGGGGGGGCTGCCGAGAACAAAGGGGGAATATGGTGGAATGGTGGATGTGCAGGCAGATAAGAATTGGTTGTGGCATTCTATTCAGCACAGGCATTGTGGGCCAAAGGGCATGCTCATGTGTTGTAATGATCTTTGTTGTCTGTTCTAGGATTAAAGCAACTCAAGACTGTATCTCACCAACACCTTTGAAAAATTTAGAAACAGGTGGGCAAATCTCCAATAAAAATCTGCAGCTGCACTGTACCATGCAAAGACAGATTTGAACAGCGAGTGGTGGAGTAACAGATAGCGTTGCTACCTTACAGATTCAAGGAGTTGGAATCAAGGGTCATGGGTCCATGTGGAACTTGCATGTTGTTTCTGTGACAGTGTGAGATTTCATCAGTTGATTGACTTCACTCCCAAAATATGCTGATAAGTTAATTCACTGCGAGCAAACGAATCCAAGAGAGGTTGATGGGCATTAAAGCTTGTAAATTTGCACGGTTACCATAAGACTTAGGAGTTGAATTAGGCCATTTAGCCCATCAAGTATTCTCGATTATTCAATCATGCTGATCTGTTTTTCCTTCTCAACCGCATTCTCCTGCCATCTCCCCGTAACCTTTGACGCCTTTACTAATCAATAACCTTTCAATCTCTGCCTTAAAAATACCCAATGTTTTGCCTTCCACAGCCATCTGTGGCAATGAATTCCACAGATTCAACATCATCGGGCTAGAGAAATAAGAGGGGCAATGAGGTATGGGCTGACATGGACCAAATGGGTTGAATGGCATCCTTCAAGACTGCAGTAAGATTGATACACCAAAATAAAAACATGAGAAGAGTGCCACCACAAAATACTTAGCATTCCTATTACAGAGTGAGAATTACATTTCAAAAAAGTCCTTGACTAGACCTACATCTTGTAAAATCTGTCAGCAGAATAAAACTTCTAGACGTCACGTCAACCAATTCCGTTTTTTGTTGGCTTCAAGGTAAATCTGAAAATATATTTTCAGGAGATAGCAGCAATTCTATGGTTTGGAACCATAAAAATGTGTCTCTCTCTTATTAAGTTGTCACATATTGAATCCCATAGATGGTTTGATATAGCATAAAGCTTCTGTAGACGTAAAAAATAACTGTATACTTGAACAAAATAATCGACTTAAGATATTTTAAATGTAATATATACATGTAAGTAGTTGTTATTGCCATATTTTTTAGAATATTGGCACAAGGGAAATGCTATCCAGGATGTAAGGAGAAATGCTCTATTCCATTAATAAATACTCGAATAGGTGGGCAGCTGTTTGGTTTGACAATTCAAACTTTGCATTATAAGATTAGCTTCAGTACAAAGCAGGATTTCTCATTTATATTCATCCTTACATTTTAGTGTAATTAACAAAAACATCATCCCCATCTTTGCTGCCAAGGTACTCTGGATGCCTCTTTGGTACAGTTGTATGGATATTATAATTTCTCATCGACTGATCCGTAGTACAGTCATGATTAAATAGGCCATGTAGCCAGACATCATTGTGGATTTTCTCTGATGTGATTAACCGAGGAACCACAGGTGAGTTTTTGATTTGTGGAGCTTTCCATTAATAGTTGTAAATCAATAGAGACAAAAAAACAAGAAAGACAATTTTATAAAACTAAAGTCATATCGAGGGACTTGAGATCACAGCAAAATGTGAAAGCTGAACATTACACTGAGGATGCAACATGATTGAGAACATACTCCCTGGCTATAAATGTATAATTATCTCTGTTCACAGCTTATTCTATTATGACTGTTCTGTGTTCTATTCTAGTGTGCTCATTACATCCCTTATCTGGATATGGAAAACAATAAGCACACCAGAATATAACTCAGTATTCCACGTCCAAATCACAGTGTCGAGGACTGCATGCCAAAGAAGTCAATCCAAGTGTTCCCCAGGTTTGGGCATTCAAGTCAGGTGACCCTGACCTATACTGGAAATCCAGGGATGACTCTCGCAAAGCCATCAAGGATGCCAAGAGACAATACCAGTCCATGCTGGAGTCCCAGACTAGCCACACCAACACCTGTTGATTGTGGTGAGGCCTGCATGCTATAACAGACCACAAAGTGAAGCTAGGCAAAAAATGCAGGCAACAATGCATCCTTCTTCGATGAGAACTGAATCTTTTGACTTCCTTACCAATCAACCACAATCAGTGGGATAACCAATCAACCACAATCAGTAGGATAACCGACAACCGACAACATCACGGTTGATCATGGCTGATCATCTAAAATCAGTACCTCATTCCTGCTTTTTCCCTTTATCCCTTGGTTCCTTTAGCCCTATGAGCTAAATCTAACTTTCTCTTGAAAACATCCAGTGAATTGGCCTCCACTGCCTTCTGTTGCAGAGAATTCCACAGATTCACAACACTCTGGGTGAAGACGTTTTTCCTCATCTCAGTCTTAAATAGCCTACCCCTTATTCTTAAACTGTGACCATTGGTTCTGGACTCCCCCAACATCGGGAATATTGTTCCTGCATCTAGCCTGTCCAATCCTTTAAGAATTTTACATGTTTCAATAAATCCCCTCTCATCCTTCTAAATTCCAGTGAATACAAGACCAGTCGACCCATTCTTTCATCATATGTCAGTCCCAGGAATTAAGCTGGTGGACCTATGCTGCACTCCCTCAATAGCAATATTGCTCTTCTTCAAATTAGGAGACCAAAATTGCACACAATAATCCAGGTATGGTCTCACCAGGTCCTACAACTGCAGTAGGACCTCCTTGCTCCTGAACTCAAATCCTCTCATTATGAAGGCCAACATGTCATTCACTTTCTTCACTGTCTGCTGTACCTGCATGCTTACTTTCAGTGACTGATGTACAAGCACTCCCAAGTCTCATTGCACCTCCACTTTTCCTTTTTACATATCTAAAGAAGCTTTACAGTCAGTTTTTATATTCCCTGCAAACTTTCTTTCATGCTCTTTTTTCCCCTTTTAATTAACCCCTTTGTCAGTTGAGTTCAAAATGTTGCCCAGTCCTCCGGTTTGCTGCTTCCTTTGACCAATTTATATGCCTTTTCCTTGGCTTTAACACTATCCTTGATTTCCCTCCTTAGCCACAATTGAGCTGTCTTCCCCGTTTTATTTTTTCGCCAGACAGGGATGAACAAAGTTTGGAGTTCATCCATGCGGTCTTTAAATCTTTGCCACTGCATCTCCACCTCCAACCCTTTAAGTATAATTTGCCAGTCTATCCTAGCCAATTCCCATCTCATACCTTCAATGTCTCCTTTCTTTAAGTTCAGGACCCTAGTCTCTGAATTAACCGTGTCACTCTCCATCCTAATGAAGAAATTCCACCATATTACGGTCACTATTGCCCAAGGGGCTTTGCACAACTAGATCGCTCACTGATCCCTCCTCATTACACAATACCTCATCTAGGATGGCCTGTCCTCTAGTCGGTTCTTCTGCAAATTGGATTAAAAAACCATCCCATATACATTCAAGGAAATCCTCCTCCTCAGCGCTGTTACCAATTTGGTTGGCCCAATCTATATTTAGATTAAAGTCACCCATGATAACTGCTGTATCTTTGCTGCACGCATCCTTAATTTCCTGCTTGATGCTATCCCCAACCTCCCTACTGCTACTTGGTGGTCTGTATACAACTCCAACAAGCGTTTTCTGCCCTTGGCTATTTAGCAGTTCTACCCTTACCGATTCCACAGCATCCAAGCTAATGTTTCTCCGTGCTATTGCATGAATCTCCTCTTTAACCAGCAATGCCACCCCACCTCCTCTTTCTTTCTGTCTATTCTTCCAGAATATCGAATACCCCTGCATGGGGTCCCCAGCCTTTGTCACCCTGGAGCTATGTCTCTGTAATTCCAACTATATCATATTCCTTAACTACTAACTGCACATTCAATTAATCCGCCTTATTATGAATGCTCCTCGCATGAAAGCACAAAGCTTTCAGGTTTGTTTTTCTTATCTCCCTTCTACCTTTTGCTTCTGTCCTCCTTTCATGTTCCTGTCTCCTTGCATTGGTTCCCATCCCCCTGCCCTGTTAGTTTAAACACCCTACACTCTCATTCCCGTTAACTGCATGCATACACTTCCATGTTGTTGATGCCACCCCCCCACTGTTTATTTAAACCCACCCGTGTCGCACTAGCAAACCTGCCGGCCAGAATGTCGGTCCCCCTCCAATTAAGGTGCAACCCATCCCTTTTGTACAGATCACCCCTGCCCCAGAAGAGATCCCAATGATCTAGAAATCTAAATCCCTGCTCCCTGCACCAACTCCTCAGCCACACATTCAGATCCCCTATCTCCCTGTTCCTACCCTCACTAGCATGAGGTACTGGAAGCAACCCAGAGATAACCACCCTAAAAGTCCTGTTTTTCAGCCTCCTACCAAGTTCTCTGTACTCACGATGCAGAACCTCCTTCCTCTTCTTACCCACGTCATTTGTGCCTGCATGCAGGGAGGCAGCACACCTTCCTCGAGTCTTGGCAGTCTCGAATCTCCCCTGCCGACCTAGAAGTTAAGTAATTGATGCAGAACCTGGTACTGTGTGACTTCCCCCAATGGTGGCAATGAGAGTACGGCATGCAGGGTATGGATCCTTAATGACAAATACTGCCTTCTTGAGGCAGTGCCACATGCAGTTGCTTTTGATAGTGATGAGGGCTGTGCTCATGGTGGAGTGGGCTAGGTCTACCCCTCTCTGCAGCCTGAAGTTTGGCGGAGACGGTAGAGTACGTCTAGTTCCTGGGTGTAAATGTCACCAACAATTTGTCCTGGTCCAACCACATTCATGCTGCTGTCAAGAAAACACATTAATGCCTCTGCCTTCTCAGAAGGCTGAGGTCATTATGCATGTCTGCAATGACTCTTACCTACATTTACAGATACATCATAGAAATTATATCTTGATTTCTTGTATTACATCATGGTATGGAAAATGCTCTGCCCAAGACTGCAAAAAATTGCAAAGATTTGTGAACACATTCTGGCCAATAATGCAAACCAGCCTCCTGTCCACTGATTCAGGTTATAATTCCTGTTGCTTCGGGAGAGCTGCAAATATAATCAATGATCCCCTCGCATCTCGGTCATAGTCTTGTCTAATCTCTCACATTGGGGAAAATTACAATCATTTGAAAGCATGTCCTATCATAACCAAGAACAATTGATTTTCCGTTGTAATTAGACTTCTAAATAGTCTTTTAACACACTAAGATAAATTTTTGATCTCCCAACCTATCTGTTTGTAGCCCCAGCATTTAAAATATATAAATCTTCTCTGCAACTGGTATTCCATATTCTGTTTTAAAAAATCTTTTTTTGCACTACCTTGATGTATGTTTGAATGCACGGCTGGTATGACTGCCTGTATGGAATGCAAAACATTTTTTCATTTCATGTGACAATAATAATAAACCAAAACCAATAACTTGCAAAATGCTTAGCTGCCCAACAAAAGACGAGAACACAATACATTTGGAAGACACTTTAAATTAAGGTGCTTTGCTCTTTTAAAAAAAATCTTTTTTTTAAAACTCAATTATTATTCAAATATTCATTAGGATAGAAATGACAATTCGTAGCTTTGAAATGGAAAGAAAGAAAGCTGACCCATTCTGAATGACCAATGAGCAATCCCACTGGGAAAGGTACCTCACCAAGATTACAGATGTTCAAAAATTATCCATGTGTATGTTTCATTTTATGAGACATCCTCTTTCAGCATTATTTACATCTTAACTAATCTAATATTATGCAAATATTATGGTGATTCAATTCAAGAAACAAAGTGATTAGTATTCTGGTTAATGTCAGCATAGATCAAATCGGTCTATTATTTGTGCATCAAATAGATTTTCTTCATTATACACCTTCATATCATTCAATCCACAAGAAAGAAAATGTATTTTTGGCCATAGAGCTCATCACAACATGAATAAATATTTTATAAAGAACAAAAAAGACAGGAGGCCAATGCGACTGAAGGCACAAAATTAATGTTATCAATTATTTTCAATCTATAAAATCTTCAATGTCATTTGTCACTGGGAATACAGGTAAAAGAACACTTGAGCAAAATGTTATTTGATGTACCAGCAGTGTTGATCAAATGAATACATTCAAGGGGTATTTCTTGCAAATGTCTCTTTCATCAGTGCTCCATGGGACCAGATTGTGCTCAAGCTGGCCTACCACCCAGTCACCATGTGCCTATACTCACCTGGGCCTGAAGCAGAGGGCAATCTCCGGTCAGGCAGCAAGGACTTAGTGGCGAGTGGACCTCGGGCAGTGGAGTGTGAGAGGCTCATCCGACACAGATTTTGACAGAAGGCAAAGGTTTTTTAGAGAGGTGATGGGGAGGGAGTGGTGTAGGGAAGATTTGGTCAAAGCTGAAATTGCTTTAATATCTCTGATCCTGAAAGCATATTTTAATAGTATTTAATGACATTTTAATAAATAAATTAAAAAATAAAATGAATGGAAAGAATAAGCTAAAGTAAAATAATTTCAAATATTACTTTCCCTCCTTGTCACTCCCCGATCAGCAGGCCTGGAATCTCCATTGAAAACAATGGGGACCCATATCCTCTGCCAGGTAGGGTTTGAGTGGTGATTCCCCAGCATTATGTACAGTGACGGATGAGGCCCCGTCTGTCACTTAGTAACTCTTGCGCTTTTGCATTCAACAGCAAAATAATGAACGTCTGAGTTTCTGAAACTCTCCATTCAGTTTCTTTACAAATGCTTATTTCTTTGCAAATGCGCATTTCTTTCAGTTCCTCATTCGTTTTACAACTGTTGATCTTCACTATTTCTGTGAGATATTCTCTGTTTTAATCTGTTTTGTTTATTTCCTCTGCCATTTCCATTTTTTGCAACGTAATGTTCTCAGTTTCAGACTCAGTGGTCACATAGCAGTTGACACTTCTGCTTCACAGCTCCAAAGACTGGGGTTCAATCGTAACCTCTGTGGTTTGTCAGAGCTCCAGTGGAGCAATCAGATACTTATACAGCAGCAAAGTGAGCAATTCTGAGGTTGTGAGTTCGAACCTCACACGGTTTATGGGCACTCTCGCTCGGTCCACCTGCAGACCACCGATTCTTGTAAATACCACCCCATCTATCCTCACTGTTAATGGGGCGGCTCAGTGGCGGCACAGTGGTGCAGCGGTAGGTTTACTGCCTTACAGTGCCCGAGACCCGGGTTCAATCCTTTCTACTGGTGCATCGGTATGGAGTTTGTACATTCTCCCTGTGACCACGTGGGTTTTCTCTGGGAGCTTCAGTTTCCTCCCACACTTCAAGGACTTGCAGGTTTATGTTAATTGGCTTCGGTAAAATCATGTGTAGGATAGTGCTGGAATACGGGTTATCATTAGTCGGCACAGAATCGAAGGACCAAAGGGCTTGTTTCCGCACTGAATCTCTAAAGTCTAAAGGTTGTTTATGTGGAGCTTGCATGTTCTCCTGTGACCCTAGATACTCTGGCTTCCTTCCAGATCACATACTGATAGATTAGTTGGCCATTGTTTTTACCCCTCAGCGTACGCAAATGGAAAAAAAAAATCAATGGGACGTTGATATGCGTGTTTGAGAGAAAATAATCTGTAAGACCACACAGAAATAAGGAAAGAAGAAATGGGACCAATGCAAATGCTCCCCTACGCCAGCATGAAACCATTTGGCCGATTGGTCTCCTCGTTTGTCATTAGAAGGGACCTACATTAACTTTTGTGAAACTTTTCATTTTCATACATCGGAAGAAGCTTTTAACTTTCTCGCTACTTTAATTCCATTTTGTTCTTTATCTTATCATTATTCTTATCCTCCTTCATTAACTTGTGAAATTCATCACTGCAATTAATACAGCAGGGTAGAAGAGTTTACTTGGATAGAATATATGAAGTGTCTTAAGTTCCAAGCAACAAAGAAAATTGTTTCAGGATTCATGGAATTATCCACCTGGATTCAAATGGTTAAATGGAAAAATAAATTTCTGAGTAAAAGCACACTTGTGGGAAGTTAACAGGCAAGAAAGGTTTCTTTGTTTTGTGTTATATCAAGATTTCTCATCTTGACTGAAAAAAGACCAGTTCACAATTCTCATGGGAACAGAAGACCAAAATGCTGGTCTTGAAAGGGTAGGTCTGCCAACGTACAAGAATATTATCTATCATCTATATCTATTCTATATCTATATTCTAAAACTCTCGTTTGTTTGTTTGTTTGTTTGTTCCTGAACTACAGCCGAAACGGTACACGATAGCATGACAATTTAAGGCCACCTTACTCACCGTCGTCCCTTTGGTGCTAATGGAAGAGGTTTCATTGAAATTGGTCCAGGCCCGTCCAGGCTTGTCCCGCGCCTGACCTTCCTCCCGTGGTGCAGCGCGGCAGCAGAGGATCCACAAGATGGCCGTCCCCGCCGATCGCAGCCGAGCTGCAGGAGAGACTTTGGCTTCTCGCCCGGCCCGCAGGAAAAATGGGGCCGAGATCAGTGCCGTCTCCCTGTCCACTCTCCCCCACCCACGGCCCCGGGGAGACACTCCCCGCCCGGCAACGGGTCAATGCCATTTCTGCACTTCCCTGCCGCTCGCCGCAGATCGCGATGGAGCTGCAGGAGACGTCCATGCCCGGCCCGGAGTAGAGGCCAGCAGGAGAAACGGGGCCAAGGTCAGTGCCTTTTCCCTGTCCCCCCTTGCATGCCCAAGGCCACGGGGGCACTCCCCGCCCGGCAACGGTCCACGGTTGGGCCGAGGGGGGAGGGAGGGGAGGAGTGGAGGGGAGGAGTGGGGGGGAGGGGGGTAGGGTGGGGGAGAGGAGGGGGGGTGGGGGGCAGAGGGGAGGGGGGATGGGGGATGGGGGGAGGAGATGAGGGAGGGGGTGGGGGGATGGGTGGGAGAGTGGAGGAGGGTGTGCTGCACCAATGCAGGAGAGGTTTGGACCCAACGGGTCCTCTTGGTCTCGTTTATAACTAAAACTCTCTGTTTGTCAGTGTGAGGGATATCAGTCTGAGGTATATTTGCCGATGCCTGTGATGTAACCGTATTTTTGTGCACCCATCACACGATAGCGCAACCATTTTCGGACCACCTTACTCACCTTTGTCCTGGGGACCCTTCCATCCAAGTTTCATACAAATTGGTCTTATATATTTAAAATTAGAGAGATTTTAAAGTTAAAAAAAATCCTAATAAAAACGATTTCTTGCCATGTTCAGCGTGTGACATAACAATGGGACCCGCCCAAGTGATGGCCAATGAGGGATGCGCAGTTTTACATGTGTGCACCTGTGCAGTTGGAATAGGATGGGGTGTCTGAGTGGGGGGGAGTGGGGGTGGGGGGAATGGGGGTGGAGGGAGGAGGAGGGGGGGAGTGGTGGTGGGGGGAGGAGGGGAGGGGGAGGGGGGGAAGGGGAGGGGAAGGGTAGGGGTGGGGGAGAAGTGGGGGTGGGGGTAGGGGAGAGTGTGGGCGGGGGGGAAGGGAACGGGGGTTTTGGGGGGGAGGGGCAGGGAGGGAGTGGGGAGGAGGGGAGGGGAAGATGAGGGGGGGGAGGCGGAGTGGGGGAGGGGAGGGTGCTTGACCAATGCAGGAGAGGCTTTGGGTCCACAGCTCGCTCTGGCTGCACAGGGCCAAGGTGAGTGGCACCTTCTCCCCTTCCCTGCCCCCCTCGCCCGTCCAAGACCCTGGGGGACAATCCCCGCCTGGCAATGGGCTTCATCAGTTGGAGAGGGTTGCCGGGCCCGCAGAATCGTCAGTTGGGGGAGGGTTGCCCCAGGAGATGCCCGCAGGAGAGATTTGGACCCAACCTTGTCCATCTCAGTCTGGTGTACAATAATGCTCGCTGGAACTCTTTGGGTGGGGTAGTCTCTAGTTGATGATCCACCCTCTAAGGTAGACCAGCAAACAAGCGATGAACTAAATCACAACCATGTTCACACTGCCAATAAAACTTATGTGGGATTGAAACTGTACTCCAGAGGTGCAACTGGAAGAAAGAGGAATACTGCACAGCAAATTTGCTGTCATGGTAATGTAACGGGTAATTGAGGAATTAAATTCCTGAATACAGCAACAACCTGTACCTATATAGTGACTTTAATGTCATTAAAATGTAAAGTTAAATACTTGCATTTTTACTCTTCAATTTTAGTTTGGTTTGTCTGTTCCTTTTATCCTTTGTGGCAATATGCAGCTTTCCCCACCTAGATTATGATTGTCTTCCATACAGAAGTTTTATATAATTATCTTTTACCATGAATTTCTTGCTTGTGCAGGAATTTTTAGGCATTGTGCAGGAATTTTTATTTGGCTGGTAGAAATGATCAATCATCTTAATGCAATTGGACATCTGTAATTTTCTATTTTACTTTGAAGAAATATTGTGTGCAGCTTACACAGCGGTTCAAACTTCTGCATAATGCAACGAGTACATGCAAAAGCATTTACCCGTATTATGGCGATAATACTGGCAATATTCATAGAGTCATGTAACATGGGAACACGTCAATTTTATTCTATCCTGATTCCACCACTCACATAAACACTAGGAGTAATTTGCTGTGGCCCATTAACCTATCAACCCGCACAGCTTTGGAATGTGGGAGAGAACTGAAACACTCAGCCACAAATTGAAGAGTCAATAGACAATAGACAATAGGTGCAGGAGTAGGCCATTCAGCCCTTCGAGCCAGCACCGCCATTCAATGCGATCATGGCTGATCACTCTCAATCAGTACCCCGTTCCTGCCTTCTCCCCATACCCCCTCACTCCGCTATCCTTAAGAGCTCCATCCAGCTCTCTCTTGAAAGCATCCAACGAACTGGCCTCCACTGCCTACTGAGGCAGAGAATTCCACACCTTCACCACTCTCTGACTGAAAAAGTTCTTCCTCATCTCCGTTCTAAATGGCCTACCCCTTATTCTTAAACTGTGGCCCCTTGTTCTGGACTCCCCCAACATTGGGAACATGTTTCATATCGCTGTACTGCATGAAAACAGACCCTTCAGCCTAGATTGTCCAGGCCAAACAAGTTATCTAAACAAGTTAGTCCCCATTTCCTACACTTGCGCCCATATCTCTCCAAAATATTTCTATCCATGTGCTCATCCAATTGTCTTTTAAATGTGATAATAGCATCCTTCTCTACCACTTCCTCTGGAAGTTCTCCCATGAATGCACCACCGTGTGAAAAAACCCATCTCTTCAGCTTGCTGTAAATCTTTCCCCTCTTTCCTTAAATCGATGCTCTCTGGTTTTAAACCTTCCCTACCCAGGAAAAAAAAGATTGTGGCTATTCACCGTACCTCACATGATTTTTAAAATGTCTATAAGGTCCCCCTCAGCCCCCTACACTCCAGAGAAAACAGACCCAGTCGATCCAGCCTCTCCTAATAATTCAATCCTTCAGACGTTGTAATGTCCTTGTAAATCTTTTTGCACCCTTTCCAGTTTAATGAAGTCCTTCCCTTATCAGGGTAACCAAAACTGTACAGAGTTCTCCAAATGTGGCCTTACCAACATCTTGTACAGCTACAACATGACATACAGACTCCAGACAGAACGCAATGAGGGTTAGAGTTGAATCTGGTTCTTTGAAGCAACTAGCTGTTCAACACTGTGCCATGTTGTGTTAAAAACAAATGGAGTTCCAAACTATTTTTCAGGACCTGATGTATAAGTTGAGCAAAAGCAATTGAATCAGCAATTGTTCCTTGGAGCTAACAATTTGCAAAGAAGTCTAAAAAATCTTTCTAAATGGCAAGGCTTGCAAAACTGTGCCTATTTTCATTAGAGCGAGGAGATTAAGAAGCAATTTCCCAGATATAGAAAAAATATAAAGCTTGAGTTAGCCAGTAGAAATCCTTGACTATGGTGATATATTTTTAGGCACATACACTCATTTTAGCAGAAATAAACTCCATATTTGTTTATCAAAACTCCAAAACAATACAATACCAAATTCAATATAATACTTAGGCATCTTTATGTTTCACCAAACTTGTGCCGTTTCAAGGATATAGTTCAGCAGCTGACAAGGGGAAGCCAAACGTAGACTTGCCGACCGTTTTGTGGAGCACCTGTGCTCTGTCTGCAATGGTCACCCTGATCTCTCAGTTGCCAGCCATTTCAACTCTCCTCCCATTCTCATAAGCATCTGTTCTTGGTTTCCCTATTGCCAGGGTGAGACCAAATGCAAACTAGAAGAACAACACCAGGCCAACTTATAAACTCAATGGTACGAACACTGAGTTTTCTAATTTCAAGTAGCCCACATCCCCTGTGCTCCTTTCACTTTCCTTCAGCTCCACACACCTTTTCCCAGGTCCTTACTTAACAAAGTTTTGTTCCTCTCCCCCACCTGCTTCTACCTCCAGTGAGGATAGGCATGCTATTTTAGTGATATCATCACCCTTAACTGGCCCCATCTGCCTTCCATCCATCTCTTATCTGGTTCCACACCTCACCTTTGTTACTTATCAGATTCTTGCATCTGCAGGCTTGTGTATCCTCACTTACCATCTTCCAGCTTCTGTCCCTGCATTTACCCACACTTCCCTCACATGGCAACAACTGTCCTTTTATCACTTTCTCATTATCTGTCTACCTATCACAATCAATTGTGGTCTCCCAACTCCACCCCTCACCTTTCCCACATGAGACCATCGGCCCATCATCCCCTCCTCACTAGGTTCCACTTATCGCCTGCTAACCCCTTCCCTTACCACTTTATACGGGCCATATTTCCTCTACACCCTCAATCATGATTCAGAGTCTCGACTTGCAACATTGACTATCCGTTTGCCTCCACAGATGCTGCCTGACCGTTTGAGTTCCTCCAGTAGTTTTTGTTTGCTCCAGATTACAGCATCTCCCATCTCTTGGGTCTGCACATTTTAATCACAATCACAAAAATACTTTATTAGCCAAGTATGTTTTGCAACATACGAGGAACTTCATTTGCCATACAGTCATAGCAATAAAAAGCAACAGGATACACAAAATACATTGTAACATGAACATCCACTACAGTGACTCCTCTACATTCCTCACTGTGATGGAAGGCGAAAAAAAGTTCAATCTCTCCCTTCTTTGTCCTCCAGCAGTTGGGGGCCTCTAACCTTCCACTGACGGGAAGATCTGGACTCCCGTAGCCGGCAGCAGGCCTTCCTCGTCGGGGCGATCAAGCTCCTGCATCAGGGGGAGGGGATCTCAGCTCCCCCACGCCAACGATCTACCCCGGGTCGGGACCAGTCGAACCTCATACAGCTTGGAGATACCGACCGGTCTCAACCCGAGACTGCGAGCTCCTTGAGGTTAAAGTCTGCAGGCCGCGTTGGAGCGTCGATCCCAGGCAAGGAACCGCCTGCTCAGATGGTAAGTCCACGCCCCCGCGGGGGCTCAAGGTCAGTCCCAAGCAAGACCTCCAGCTCCACGAAGTTAGGCTGCAGAGCGACCGGAGATACAATACAGAAAACAATCGCATCGCCGCCAAGGTAAAAGATTGAAAATGTTTCCTCCGATCCCCCCGCCCACATAAAACAAACCAGAGAACATAAACACAGACTTTTAAAACTTACCAAAAATAATAAAAAGAGTTTGAAAAGGACAGACTGAAGGTGAGGCAGCTATCATGCGATGACCCCTGGTGGATTCTGTTTTATTAACTGCTATTTTAAAAGCAGTTAATTACAAATCAGAGAAAAACCTTGCTGCAACAATGGAAATACAGAACTCAGAAGATGTTAGTCATAGTCATACAATGTGGAAACATGCCCTTTGGCCCAACTTGCTCGCACCAACCAAAATGCCCCATCTACACTAGCCCCACCCGCCTGCTTTTGGCCTATAGTCCTCTAAACCTATCCTATCCATACAATATTTCTAAACCGTTGCAATAATACCTGCCTCAACTACCTCCTCCGGCAGCTTGTTCCATACACCCACCACCCTTTATGTGAAAAAGCTACCCCTCAGGTTCCCATTAAATCTTACCTTAAACCTAAGTCCTATGGTTCTTAATTCCCCTACTCTGGGCAAAAGACACTGTGTGTTTACTCGATCTATTCCTTTCATGATTTTGTACACTTCTATCAGTTCACCCCACATTCTCCTGTGCTCCACGGAATAAACCCCTAGCCTGCTCAAACTCTCCCTATCGTGCAGTCCCTCGAGTACTGGCAACATCCTGGTAATTTTTCTCTGAACACTTTCAAGCTTGACTATATCTATCCTATAACATGGTGACCAAAACTGAACATGATCATCAATGTCTTAGCTGTTGATCTAAGATAAATCAGAATGCTGGTAAACTGTTACTACTTATAAATTCTTTGGACTTCTTTTTTTGCTCACTAATCATACTACTCTCTTCCTAAGCATCATCCCTTCTTTCCTTGATCTAAAGGACTATCCTTTTGTACTTTCTTCCCCTTTTAAAGACTCAATATTTGATTAAAATTGGCACATCTGTGAGATTTTCCACTACAGGATGAAAGGTCATCGCCCAGAAATGCTCAATGCTGCTCCTTCACAAATTCTGCTTGATTTGCCAAGTATTACCAGCATGTAGCTTTTGGAATTACTCATAAAAACAACTGCGTCAGGGCAGATGGATACGAGTACTTTGAAAATTATGAAATGCAAGAGATATAGAGATATAGGAGAAATACTGCGTGATGCAACACATATTTGCTGTTGTCCTCTCAAACAAGAAATTTTGAGTCACAACAGTGAGCACGAGATGTTTTAAAGAAAATCAAAATAATGCCTGCCAAATTAACGGATTTAAAGATTAAATAATAATCAGTGAAGGACATACACACATAATTCCATTCATAAGTATTCTTATACTATGCACAATCAATAATTACTTGGATATTTGCTTCATGTAAAAGTATCCAAATAATTACCTGACAAAATTGTTCAGGAAATCATTCAATTTTGAATTAGCAAATATTTTCTCAGATTAGCAAAAAAAAATCCTATGCACATCAATTCAGGCCTGTTTAATTTAGATCATTTCAATTGCAAACTACCTCTGTAAACATAGATCTCTGAACCTGCTCTGCTTTGGATTTCAATCCTATCTGCAGTTTTTTTAACCATCTTGAGATTTTGCTTTGAACGTATAAGTCTGAATGATCTCTGCTCCGGAAAGTTGATAGGGAAAGTATAGTCAGATCAATTTGATTTCATTTCAAAGCGTGAGTAATCCAAAGCATTAAACATTCCAGTAGAGCATAAACTAGAGAAAAGGCTGTTGCGTGTAACTGCTCTGATGTGAATCATGTCCCAGGCAGACCTTGAAAATGAAGGATTTATATCCCCTGGAACAGATTAAGAGGCTGAAAATATGATTAACAGCTCAGTGGGTCAACTTACGAAATTTGCCAAATCTTCCTATCATAACCACTGTTATTCAACCAAAGTGCTGACTAACTGCCATGAGCTCCATTACTCGTGAATCTGATATGATCACTGAATAAAGAATTCAACTCTTTACTCTGCCTTTGATCACCCAAATCATTACATTTGCACAACACACCTCTCATGAAACAGATACTTGAACACTATTTTCTTCTTAAGCCACATAGGTCCCACAACTCCTTATCTAAATTCCTCAGACAGAATCACAAATACATATTCCATAGAAACGTTCTTACTCCTATCTCGCTCCAAGCTCTTCCTTTCCACCACAGTTTGCTTCATTAAGTTCAATTTGATATGCAGTCAGAAGTGTAACGAGGAGAAAAACAACCAATTTGTGTATAGCACCAAAACAGCAACTAAATGTCACCGTGTTTGAAGAAGGGTCTCGACCCAAAACGTCACCCATTCCTTCTCTCCGGAGATGCTGCCTGTCCCGCTGAGTTACACCAGCATTTTGTATCTATCTTCAACTAAATGTCACCAGTCCTTTCCCACTACAGTTGCTGCCTGATCTGCTGAGTTCCTCCAGCATTTTATTGGACAAATGTAAAAAGAGAAGGTGCAGGTTTTTTTTGCTTCATTGACTGGATAACATGACAATTCAAAAAAGGTTCCGAGGGATAGCTGTCAGTCAGACTTTGAAAGTAATTCCTCTTCAAGAGAATTTGAAAGAAAAAGGAACAGTAACAAAAAGATAGGGAGCAAAAATCCGCGAGAAAAATGAAGAAAATAGTCCAATTTGGAGAAACACAATAACATTTGAGGAAAGGTATAAAAAAAATCAACGTAGACTTGAAGGAAATAATACAATGAAGAAAACATTGTCACGGAGGAGACAATACCATGAAATCTGACTTACAACTCTTGTGACTAGAACTTGCAAAGTAAAAACTGCATCCAAAAAAATAGTAAATCATAAGAAAATAAAAGACTTACAACAAAGATCAGACCTAATTTGGGTTTTAAAAATAATAAATCTTTTCATCGTTTTTTAAAATTGAGTTTCACTGTTTACGTAATTAAGAATAGCTGTGTTAAAAATTGAAAAAAAAAAACATTTGAATATCAGAAAATATTTGTTTGTGCCAATCATCTGAATGGAAACTCAATGATTGCAAGTTTAGTTGCGCATTCTTGCAGTTTATTCCCAAACTACCAGCAAGTTGCACCTGAATTAAATTCTTACTATTATTATTCACATGGTTAATTTTTCATCCATGCCACCTTTCATCAAAAGACAAGTAGAATTGTGCTTCTACAAATTTCCAATCATTAATCAGATCTTTTACTCAGTTACAATTTTAAACAAGCAGTTAACATACACAGAGCTTACACTTTTAGGTACATGCTTTCTAGCAAAAGTTGGTGGGTCATGTAATCCAACTAGAGGCAGAGATTGAATAGCTTCCACCTGTAGAATCTCAGGAAATTCCTAAAGGTACTAACGAGAACAAGCTTGCAACCTATATTAACTTGCATGCTTCATGAGCTAGAGCATGTTATTACTTCCAGATTGTCTTCTGAATGCCTTGCTTTATGGCCAAGTCAAAAATGAACTGAAAAGCAGGGAAAGACCTAACGTCTCATACAGAAACAAGCTCTTGCAAGATCTCAGGAATTTGGAAGATCTCATTGACTATTGGGAGAATCATCTCCACAACTGCTCAAGCTATAAAAGCTCATTTAAGGCTGATGCAGTCACCATGAAAAATCACTGGGGAGCCCATTCTGAGATCTCATGCCAAGCCAGGATGTAAAAGATGCTCTAATCTCTAACTAGTGAATGCACCTGTCACCACTATTGGCAAAGGTTTATTACACACACCATACTCTTCCCAGTCGATTGCCTCAGTGCATCTCCAACCAACTGTTAATATAGTTGTCAGCCTTTGAATCATGTCAAGGGCATTTCAAAGTGCTCCTCATGAATTCATTTTAGACAATAGACAATAGACAATAGGTGCAGGAGTAGGCCATTCAGCCCTTCGAGCCAGCACCGCCATTCAATGCGATCATGGCTGATCACTCTCAATCAGTACCCCGTTCCTGCCTTCTCCCCATACCCCTTCACTCCGCTATCCTTAAGAGCTCTATCCAGCTCTCTCTTGAAAGCATCCAACGAACTGGCCTCCACTGCCTTCTGAGGCAGAGAATTCCACACCTTCACCACCCTCTGACTGAAAAAGTTCTTCCTCATCTCCGTTCTAAATGGCCTACCCCTTATTCTCAAACTGTGGCCCCTTGTTCTGGACTCCCCCAACATTGGGAACATGTTATCTGCCTCTAATGTGTCCAATCCCCTAATTATCTTATATGTTTCAATAAGATCCCCCCTCATCCTTCTAAATTCCAGTGTATACAAGCCCAATCGCTCCAGCCTTTCAACATACGACAGTCCCGCCATTCCGGGAATTAACCTAGTGAACCTACGCTGCACGCCCTCCATAGCAAGAATATCCTTCCTCAAATTTGGAGACCAAAACTGCACACAGTACTCCAGGTGCGGTCTCACCAGGGCCCGGTACAACTGTAGAAGGACCTCTTTGCTCCTATACTCAACTCCTCTTGTTACGAAGGCCAACATTCCATTGGCTTTCTTCACTGCCTGCTGAACCTGCATGCTTCCTTTCATTGACTGATGCACTAGGACACCCAGATCTCGTTGAACTCCCCCTCCTCCTAACTTGACACCATTCAGATAATAATCTGCCTTTCTATTCTTACTTCCAAAGTGAATAACCTCACACTTATCTACATTAAACTGCATCTGCCATGTATCTGCCCACTCACACAACCTGTCCAAGTCACCCTGCAGCCTTATTGCATCTTCCTCACAATTCACACTACCCCCCAACTTAGTATCATCTGCAAATTTGCTAATGGTACTTTTAATCCCTTCGTCTAAGTCATTAATGTATATCGTAAATAGCTGGGGTCCCAGCACCGAACCTTGCAGTACCCCACTGGTCACTGCCTGCCATTCCGAAAGGGACCCATTTATCCCCACTCTTTGCTTTCTGTCTGTCAACCAATTTTCTATCCATGTCAGTACCCTACCCCCAATACCATGTGCCCTAATTTTGCCCACTAATCTCCTATGTGGGACCTTGTCGAAGGCTTTCTGAAAGTCGAGGTACACCACATCCACTGACTCTCCCTTGTCAATTTTCCTAGTTACATCCTCAAAAAATTCCAGTAGATTTGTCAAGCATGATTTCCCCTTCGTAAATCCATGCTGACTCGGAATGATCCCGTTACTGCTATCCAAATATATTCTCTGGTCTTTCATTATGCACATCAAAATATGCCAATTGTTTGTTTCCATTTTTGCTGGTTAATAGTACATGTGACAATATCCGCAACACCTGCTTCCACTAAATTACAATTCATAGCATAAATCTCAAGAATACCACATCTGAACAAAGCGAGAGAGAGAAAAACAGCAGGGCACACCAATGGCCTTGGCAAGAGCTTAATCTATTTGTATTGATGCCTGTTTTATTTTTTAAAAGTTATGGATGGATAAATACTTATTGTACCTTAGCATGTGGTAACAAGAAAATCAGGTCCTGCACTCATACGCCTCTAGCACTTGTGAGTTAATTAGATCTGATACCTAACAGCTGAATCCTCCATGCATCATATATCTTGTGCCTGCACAGCACTGAGCAATTATCTTTACATGGTTTTTTTCATTTTTAGAATTGAGCTCTTTATTCCATTGCATTTCTCCTTTACCTACAGTTGAATTATTGTTTGATATGTCCTGTCATTTGTCAAGTAGCCAGGCTACTGAATTGCTCACCAATCAACAATAACTTGCATTTATATTTCACGTCATGGAAGGATTTGAAGTCATAGATGAAAATTTTAAAATTAAGGCTGTGAATAAATGTTGGTTAGCAAGCACAATGATACAGGGTGAATGGCAGGTCATAAGTTCATACGTTCTAGGAGCAGAATAAGGCCATTTGGCCCATCATGTCTACTCTGCCATTCAATCATGGCTGATCAATCTTTCCCTCTCAACCCCATTCTCCTGCCTACGCCCCATAACCCCTGACACCCTTGCAAATCAAGAATCTGTCAATCTCCACCTTAAAGGAATCCATTGACCTCCACCACAGACATCTGTGGCAATGAATTCCTCATAACCACCCTCTAACTAAATACATTCTTTCTCATCTTCTTTCTAAAGGTATGTCCTTTTCTTCTGAGGCTATGGCCTCTGGTCCCAGACTCTCCCACCAGTGGAAACATCCTTTCCACATTCACTCTATCCATCAAAAAGTCACAAACAATAGTCTATTAAAAACATTAAGATTTATGGAGAGCAGAAGTTGGAAAAATGGCCAAGGGCTTGGTGGAAATGTTTAGTCCAGTGTCAGGAAAGTCATAGAAGAGTTAAATAAGGTTAATTGGGAAAAATGTAAAATTGCCTGTAGTGTGTGTAGGGTCGTGCAGGGATTGCTGGTCGGTGCGGACTGGGTGATCCGAAGGGCCTGTTTCCGTGCTGTATCTCTAAACTAAATTAAACTAAACAGTTCATTGTGTCTTCATTAGTAAAACTCGTTGTGTTCAGGAAAGAGAGTAAGCAGCTCGCTCACTGATAGCAGTGAGCAATGAGCAAGATAGTAAAATAAAAATGTGGACGTTGTCAAAGTGACTCGTGGAATTGTAGCCCAACACAAAAGGATGCAGTATAGGTTTAAGGCTTATGTAATCCAATCCCCATCATGTAATTTTTTTTGCATAGGTTAATTATACCTACATAATTGATAATTTTTTTAAATCCATGTTATTGGGAACAGATAATTAAAATAAAACAAACACTGAAACAAAAAATAAATGGTATTCTATAGGCTTTCTTCTACGCCTATAGGCACACATATGGCAGCGAGGTAGGTGCTTATTGCTCCCCCAAGATATCTAACAATTATTTGTGTTTATTTGTTAAATATATTCAAACACTGGGTTTCAATGAAGCTTATTGCAAGTCAATAATTTTGTACATGGAATCTTGTTGAAAATCTTCTGAAAATTCATATACACCACATCCATTGGTTCTCTCCCATTCACTCTCCGAGTTATATCCTCAATAATATCCAGTAAATTTGTCAAGCATGATGATAATAAATAGAAGCAAGATTGCTGATTTTGTCTAAATTTTTAACTCCATCATCACATTCTTTTCATCCTTGAATTGGTAGAACTGATCTCAGGAAGAATATTCTGGTGACACAGGGATTTCAGCACAGGTTCAGCAGAGTCCTGGCATGGCAGGTTTGTTTTGTGAGGAAAGATGAAGGATACTGGGATGATACTATTAAGTTTAGAAGAATGAAAGAAGATTGAAACATTCACTGAACCATTCAATATTCTTACTCCACTTGTAGAGAATATACATTGCTGAGTACCTATAATCAAGAGTCACACTCTCACAATATGGGGTCGGCCTTTATGAACTGAGAGTAGCAGACATTTCATCATTGATGAATCTTTGAAATTTTCTATCCCAGTCATGCGGAGACTCATCATATTCGAGAAATTATTCTATACATTTTAGATATTAAGGTAATTATATTACAACATTTTATCTAATTTTCTCAAATAGTCTGGACAGATTTATGGGCTTTATTTTTTTCTTATAATTTCAATTTTTAAAAATTATTTCCATGTTCCTTGTAGCACCATTATTTCTATCATTTATCTCTACTTTAGTGAAACACAGACTTCTTTTTTTCTTTTTTCTGCAACCTTTTCCTCTGCTGTGTAGCTGTTTATTCCAATGAAAAAGCATTCACCCGGAATGCTAATGCTGTTATCGCTTCATCTGCTGAGTGGCTTCAGCATTTTGTTTTTGTTTCCAAGTTATCCTGCATCAGCAGTATGTTATGCACAGGCACTTGAGCAATGAAGCCACAGATATTGCTATAATTACCACTCCTAAAAGTTACTCTAAGTAAATGGAAATTAACGTTGCCACAAAATAAGGCAAAATCAAAGATGAATTCTATCTGTTCAATCACTATTGGTCTCCCAAAGGGAATAAAGGGAAGCAAGGTAAAGATAAATGAATTGGAAAAACAACTGCTAGAATGTGCTGACGATTTATATTCAGATATTCAAATAAATATCTGTATATTCTTGCAATAATTAATTGCATTTATACAATGCAAGAATGTTATTCGAATGGAAACAGCAGAAACAGAGACATACAGAAACAATTCTCATAGACCTGTTTTTCAAGTGTATACCTTATCGCCCTCCTTTATGAATTACCCCTATACAAAACCGATCAACCAGCCGGTGATTTTACGAGCATTTTAATACTGTACGTTGGTAAATTTCAAATACAAGGGAAATTGCAGTACCATTAGGCTATGAGGTCATTTAAAATGCTGCCATAAATATTTGTAAGATAATAAGGTGTACAAATAAAGTTTCTCATAATATTAGCTCACAATTAATTGCTCTGGGTCTTTTTTCTACAACAAATGTATCCAGTAAACTTTAAACTACACACGGATCATTCGTGAAATGTGCATTATGGTGGCTGGCTTAAGAATGATATATTTTCGAACTGTAGGAATTGTAAGCCAAAAGTAGACTTAAGGGCAATTAAATATGACTTCGACAGCTCTCATAATTGCAGGATTCATTGAGTGGAGTTGCTAACTAATTTACATCAGTTAATCTGCAACACACTCAGAATAAAGGACACTTTAGGAGCCATAATTTTAAAGAAGCTTGTACTCAGAAACATATTTGTCAGATATAAGTTTAATGGATTGGAAGATTCAAATTGCACTGTTCTACTTTTCTCTCTGGGGACATTAATTTTTGTAGAAATGGAGGCTAAATCCATAGGTATATGTTTACTTATTGCTGACAAAATCCTTGACAACATACGGTCACAAATTATGGGCTAACTTGGGACTGGATGTGGCCCATCATGTGGATCCACAGCTCATGATGCCTACCCAGCCATAATTACCTTGACCAACAGGTAGAGTGCTTCTCCCCTTCACTCATAAGGCTTTCCGTAAGGTACACTGAGGACTTCCAATAGGGTGAGAAGATCTTAGAGGATATGGTGAGGCCCCACCCAAGAAACCCCTGACAGTTTACGACTGATGGAAAGGTTTAGAAACATAGAATAGAAACATAAAAAAATAGGTGCAGGAGTAGGCCATTCAGCCCTTCGAGCCAGCACCGCCATTCAATATGATCATGGCTGATCATCTAAAATCAATGCCTCGTTCCTGCTTTTTCCCCATATCCCTTGATTTTCCGCCACGTGTGGCGGCGCCTAACGGCTGCGGCTCGCTGGCAGTCTGTTTGTTCTTTGTCCTTTTTTGTTTGTGTGTTGGTGTTGGTGTTGGGGTGTTTTGTTTTTGGCTGTGTATGTGAGGGGAAGGGGGGGTGGGGGAAATTTTTCCTTTTTAAGGTCTCTTCCTCGGGGCTCGGCCGCGGGACTTAACAGCACCCGGTGCGGCCCGGCCGCGGGATTTTGCCATCGCACGGTACGGCCGCGGGATTTTCCATCTCCCGGTACGGCCGTAGGACTTTCCAGCGCGGCGCGGCTCAGCCACGGGACTTTCCATCGCCGGTGCGGCTCGGCCGCGGGACTTTCCATCGCCTGGTACGGCTCAGCCGTGGGGCCTTCCATCGCCCGGTACGGCCGCGGGACTTAACAGCGCCGGTGCGGCTCGGCCGCGGGGACTTTCCATCTCCTTGCGGGGGCTGTGCGGGTCGGTCGCCTCGGTAGGGGTCGAGCTGTCTGTCCGTGGGAGGGGCATGGGGGAAGAGAGAGGAAGTTTTTTTTGCCTCCATCACAGTGAGGGGGTGTTTGGAGTCACTATGATGGATGTTTGTGTTGGGGTTGTGTGTCTTGTGTTTTTTGTTTTTTGTACTGCTGGCAAATTAATCTCGTTCGGTAAAACGAATGACGAATAAAGCTATTCTGTATTCTGTATTCTGTATTCTTCTCTAGAGAAATTTATCCGGTTGTGACAAACCAACAAAGGAGGTAGCGTACAAAACACTTGTCTGCCCACTGTTGGAATATTGCCAGACAATATGGGGCCCTCACCAGAAAAATAATATTGACACCCTTGACAAGCTCAGAGGCGTGCAGCACGGTTTGTTTGTGACGACTACTCAAGACAGTCAAGCGTCTCCGATATGTTAAATCGCCTTGGCTTGGAGTCGCTGGAGTCAAGACGCACCAAAGCCCGCTTATGTACTGTCTACAAAGAGACTCATGGCATCATCCCCAGTGACATATCTCACTTTATTCAATCCAATACCCAGAAATTGTCAAGACAGTCCTCAGGTCACTTCATTTATACTAGAATTAGAGCAAACAAAAATAGTTACCTACAGTCACTATATCCACGGACTATCCCGACACCACCAGATGAGCACCAACCTTGTCACTTCTCAGTCACAGCTCGACAACTTGGACATGGATCTCACCAAACTTGCCCACATAAAAATCTAAATAACCTTTTTACAACCAGTACCCAGGCGAGCGAAACCTGCACGAGATAGCCCAGCTGTTGGCGGTTGTGCAGCAGAAAACAGAAACAGAAACAGAATTCCTTTAGCCCTAAGAGCTAAATCTAGCTCTCTCTTGAAAACATCCAGTGAATTAGCCTCCACTGCCTCCGGTGGCAGAGAATTCCACAGATTCACAACTCTCTGGGTGAAATTGTTTTTCCTCATCTCAGTCCTAAATGGCCTACCCCTTATTCTTAAACTGTGACCCATGGTTCTGGACACCCCCAACACGGGGAAATTTTTTCCTGCATCTAGCCTGTCCAATCCTTTAAGAATTTTATATGGTTCTATAAGATCCCCTCTCATCCTTCTAAATACCAGTGAATACAAGCTCAGTTATGTATCAGTCCCGCCATCCCGGGAATTAACCTGGAGTTACATTGGCGACCCTCCAGTCCACAGGAACTGATCCAGAGTCAAAAGAACATTTGAAAATGTTCACCAATGCAATCACGATTTCTAGGGCCACCTCCTTGAGTACTCTGGGATGCAGACCATCAGGCCCTGGGGATTTATCTGCCTTCAGTCCCAATAGTTTACCGCACACCATTTCCTGACAAATGTGGATTCCCTTCAGTTCCTCCCTCCAACTAGATCCTCGGTCCCCTTATATTTCTGGGAGATTGTTTGTGTCTTCCTTAGTGAAGACAGAACCAAAGTACTAGTTTAACTGTTCTGCCATTTCCTTGTTTCCCATTATAAATTCACTTGGCTCTGACTATAAGGGACCTCCATTTGTCTTCACTAATCTTTTCCTTTTTACATATCTAAAGATGCTTTTACAGTCCGTTTTTAAATTCCCAGCAAACTTTCTTTCATGCTCTCCCCCCCACCCCTCTTAATTCACCCCTTTGTCCTTCTTTGTTGAATTCTAAATTTCTCCCAGTCCTCTGGTTTGCTGCTTCCGCTGGCTAATTTATATGCCTCTTCCTTGGATTTAACACTATCCTTGACTTCCCTCGTTAGCCACGATTGAGCCGCCTTCCCCGTTTTATTTTTCCGTCAAACAATTTTTGGAGTTCAACCATGCGGTCTTCAAAATCTTTGCCATTGCATCTCCATCGTCAACCCCTTAAGTATAATTTGCCAGTCCATCCTAGCCAATTCCCATCTCATCCCTTCAAAGTCTCCTTTCTTTAAGTTCAGGACCCTAGTCTCTGAATTAACTATGTCACTCTCCATCCTAATGCAGAATTCCACCATATTATGGTCACTGTTGCCCAAGGGGCTTTGCACAACAAGATCACTAACTAATCCTTCCTCATTACACAATACCCAGTCTATGATGGCCTGTCCTTTAGTCGGTTCCTCTACATATTGGGTAAAAAACCATCCCGTATACATTCCAGGAAATCCTCCTCCTCCGCGCTGTTACCAATTTGGTTGGCCCAATCTATATGTAGATTAAAGTCACCCATGATAACTGCTGTTCCTTTGCTACACACACCCCTAATTTCCTGCTTGATGCTATCCCCAACCTCCCTACTGCTACTTGGTGGTCTGTATACAACTCCGACAAACGTTTTCTGCCCTTGGCTATTTCGCAGTTCTACCCATACCGATTCTACAGCATCCAAGCTAACGTCTCTCCTTGCTATTGCATTAATCTCCTCTTTAACCAGCAATGTCACCTCACCTTCACTTCCTTTCTGTCTATCCTTCCTGAATATTGAATACCCCTGGATATTTAGCTCCCAGGCTTGGTCACCCTGGAGCCATGTCTCCGTAATTCCAACTATATAATATTCCTTAACTATTAACTGCACTTTCAATTCATCCACCTTATTACGAATGCTTTTCGCATTAAGGCACAAAACTTTCATGTTTGTTTTTCTCATCTCCCTTCTACCTTTTGCTTCTGTCCTCCTTTTATGGCCCTCTGGCTCCTTGCATCGGATCCCATCCCCCCTCCCCTTGCATTGATTCCCATCCCCCTGCCCTAGGTAGAGTGTCTCCTTCTATCAATGCCATCAGTGGGTTTTTTGGCAGCTTAAATGATCTCTGGATAACAGAAGCAGAAAAAAACTATGAATATTGATTTAACTAACTTTACCAGATTAAAAAAATTAAACAGATGAAAAGTACTTTACAACACTAGAAAATAATCAATAATATTAAACTAAAATAAAACAAGAAAAAATGAATATCTGAACTTACCATTGAACTAATCAATGCCTTTTCTATTGATTGATATGACCAGGAATGGCCATTCAAATCAATGGTGTTGTGGCTCTTCTGCCAGTTCTGACTGGTAATGGACTAGAGAAGTCAAATTACCGGCACATTGCCTGCTAAACAAAGTTTGATGTGGCTTTCCTATTGAACCGAATGGGGAATTCATTGTTGGAGTTGAGTGACTGATAAACAGGTCACAGGTCCCCGATATTATAGCAATTCCGCACAAATCTGAGTCTTATTTATGTCGGAGAAGCTAAATATTGGCTGTTGCCTTTGCATCCACCAACCAGAGACAACTTGGATATTTGGATCAATATAAACTTTACTGCAAAATGTTTGTGGTTACATTGCAGCAGTTCAAGAAGCCACTGCAATGTGAAACAATCTCCTGGAATCACTTGCATAAATTTAATTCAGTAATTTAGCAATATTATACCTCATTATTTGCAACAGTAAGCAGTAAAAAAAAAAATTGCATTGATGTAAAATGTATGTTGAGAACCTGCTGTTGGTAATGAAATAGTGGATTTTTTTTTTTTTTAATTAAAAATTTGAAGAGCAGTACTGGACTGACATATTCACTTGTAGAATAATATGAAGCACTTCTTGCTTGTTATCAGGAATTTAGTCATGGCTTTGTATCTTCCCTTTCCATTGTATGCATTAACAATGGTACAAGTGTACTGGGAGAACATTATTTCTCTGACACCCCCAGACCGTTAGTATACTTGTAAAATCTTTCCCAATAAAGTGTGTCGAGGATGCTGAAACACTTCGAACTTAAAGCTGATTTATTATATAGAGCAAACTAAGACATCAGATTTACTGTCATACCAGAATCCCTGACACATGTGCCAGATGAATCCTATAAAATGGAACATAAAACTGATAACTATTTGGAACAAAGTAAGATTTTACTCTGAGCTTCCCTTTACAGGAGACCATTGTGTTTGATTAAATAAACCAAACACTGACATGGATAAAGTAATCCACTGAACTGCAGAACTGGTGGAAATAATTAGCTAGAAATTGGATTTCACCAACTTTTGGTGCATTAAGTTGATTTTCCACAGAGCCCTGCAAATGAATTGTGAAATTGCACGCAAATTCTGAAACTGGATAGGAAGACAAGATGTACAGATGCGCTCACGAGAGCTGTAGAGATCTATGAGATCATTATCATCCTAGTGCCAAAGAAAAGCACGGTGGTGCGCCTTAATTACAACCGTCCAGTGGCTCTGACATTCACCAACATGAAGTGTGTCAAGACACTGGTCCTGTCGCACATCAACTCCAGCCTGCCAGCCAGCCTTGATCCACTACAATTCAGCTATTAGGTCTACTGCACATGCTCTCTCCCTGACCTTACATTGATCCCTGGAACATCTGGCTAATGGAGGCACATAAATTACACTCCTATTATTCACTACAGTTTTCAACACTGTAATTCCCAGGAAACACATCTCCAAATTCCTGGATATCTTTGCAACTGGATCCTTGACTTTCTGATCCAGAGACAACAATAATATGGGAAGGCTACAAAACATTCGCCACGATAATTCTCAACCTTGGTGCCCAGCAAGGCTCCTCCAGTCCCTTACTATGCTTCCTACATACTCATGACTGGGAGGCCAAACTCTCTTTACATGTTTGCAGATGACGCCACCGTTTTGGGCCAGATCTCAGGTAATGATGAGACAGATTACAGGAAAGAGATAAGAGAGCTTAGTAACATGGTGTCAAGACAACAAACATGTCCGCAATGTCAGCAAAATGAAAGGAGCTAGTCATCAGTTAAAGAAAGCATGATGGCGTACAGTCTGCTGAAGTGGAGATCGTTGAGAGGTTCAAGTTCCAAGGCGTAAATATCATCAGCAATTTGCCCTGATCCCACCACATTTTTTTATTGCTCGTGTTGTTGGACTGTGGGTAATCTTTCATTTCACTGCACATTTATGTGTATGTGACAAATAAACTTGACTTGACTTGATTGACGTGTGCAAAACACATCAACACCGCCACTTCCTTAGAAGACTAAGGAAATTAGGCATGTTTCCAATAATTCTTATTAATTTCTACAGACGCATCTTAGAAAACATCTTATCTGGATGCACAACAAGAATTGCAGAGTGGTGTAAGCAGCCCAATCCATTGTGCAAACTCGCCTACATCCCATCAACTCCATTCATGCTGACTCGGGAAAGCAGTCAACGGGATCAAGAATCACTCACACTCTATTAGTATATATGGCAACCTTTCATGAAATCCTATGCTGAGAGTAGCCCCCTGCCAAATGTGTTACATGATGATCAAAAAAGGGGAGATTGTGGAAAATTGCTTGGAAAACATTTTGGCCACTAAATATGAACTCGACAGATGTTTGATCATTAACCAAAATCAGAGTTGAGAATCTCAATGGAAATGTTGGCTTGTTTTTGTGACTGTTTAACATGGGTAGTAAAAAATATGCATTACATGAATAAAAAAGTCATTTGATGTAGATATGATGTCAGGAAACATCAGGAGTATAAACATGAACAGGGTGCATCAGTGCCCATTCCAATTTCCCCATAGGCACCTGTGCATTGTCATTGGTGCTCGTTTGTTATCATGTATAGTCTTTCCGCTGACTGAACAGCATGCAACAACAAAAAAAATCACTATACCTTGGTACACGTGGCAATAAGCTAACAAACCAAATTAACTAACTAACTGTTTTGTTCTCATTCAGTGCCCAGATAAGTACACCTTCCAATGGAGGCCAGTAAATAGTGATAGCATAAAGATCCCTGTCTGTGAAAGGGTCCTGTCTGGTGTTGCTAAATCCAAAAGTTATATCCCAAATGGTGTCTTATTTCAGAACAGTAAACAATAAATTATCTAGTGTAGCTGGGGTATGTTGGCTGATGTGGGCAAGTTGGGCCGAAGGGCCTGTTTCCACGCTGTATCAGTCTATGACTCTATGACTCTACGCACAGCTGAAAAGTCATTCTCGTTATTGAATGATCAGTACATGAGAGAAATTACAACACATCTGAGAAAATAAAATTAAGGAAAAAAGTTTTTTAAATCCCCAAAATGTTTTGGTGCTTTTGAATTGTGAACACAATGGTACTGTCGGAAACAAAAAAAAGCAATTAGTCTACAGTATGCTCACTTAAACAGCTTCAAGGTGATGATGGGATATTCTGTTCTTGTCATGCTGCTTAATGGATAAATACATGACAAGGCACTGGAAGTAACTCTCATGATCTTCTTTCAAATAGGATTGGAAAAATCCACTCTGGAGAATAGAAAGGGCTTCTATTTCACCTTTGTCTGGAAGATGGCATTTCTGACTGCGCCATTTTTTTGGTACTGGATGGGAACGTTGGTCTTGATTTCTGTGCTTGAGTCTCTGAAATGGGAAATTAACCCACTTGTGACTCAGATGCATGAATGTTACAAGAGGAAGACACAGGCACTATTTCTTCAGCCTCTCAGTTCTTTGCCGTAACCCTTTAAAATGTTTCTTCTCAAATACCTATTTAATTCTCATTAAAAGATAATTATTCAGTAAACACATTCCAATTAACAGCTTAATTTAAACCATCTGATAATCACATTCCTTTTTATTTGTGTTGCTTATACCACTGAAAAATTCAGCTGCTTTTGAATGATCAAGTCATGATGAGTTCACGGAAAGTCCACTTCCAGCCTCTTTTGGTAAAACATTCCATAGTCTATTAACTTTCTGAGTGAGGAAAAATCATTTTATTTTTTTAAGCCTTCCAGTGATCATTCCAAGTCCAGAACCAAAACATTGTTACAATACAGCTCATTGAGTTTGTATTCACTCTTTGCAGAGCAATCCAGTTGGCCTTGTTCCCTCATTCTTTTCCAATAGCCTTGCAAATGATTTTATTTCACGCCCATTTAATTCCTTTATGGAGGTCCTGATTTCCTATTTCTACCACTACTATTATTGGAAGCGAGTTCCAGATCAACTATATGCAAAAGAGAATATTTTCACAGCTCCCTGAATCATTCACACACCACTTTATATTGGTGTCCGTTGTCTTTCAACCCTCTTCTAAGGCAACAAACTATTTATCTTTCCACTTTCTACACCTGCAATGATCATATATACCTATCAAATATCCTTTCCCCTGCAACCGCAGGAGATGCAACACCTGCCCCTTTATCTCCCCCCTCGACTCCTTCCAAGGACCCCAACAGTCTTTTCACCTCCTCCAACCTTGTCTACTGTATCCGCTGTTCCAGGTGACAACTTCTGAACATCGGCGAGACCAAGAGCAGGCTTGGCGATCATTTCGCTGAATACCTCCCACCTTAACCTACCTGATCTCCCGGTTGCCCAGCACTTTAACTACCCCTCCCATTCCCACTCTGACCTTTCCGTCCTGGGCCTCGTCCATTGTTAAAGTGAGGCCCAGCGCAAATTGGAGGAACAGCACCTCATATTTCGCTTGGGTAGCTCACACCCCAGTAGATGAACATTGACTTCTCTAACTTCAAATAGACCGTGCTTTCCTTCTCTCTCCATCCCCTCCCCCTTCCCAGTTTTCCTCCCAGTCTTACTGTCTCCGACTACATTCTATCTCTGTCCTGCCCTCTCCCCTGACATCAGTCTGAAGAAGGGTCTCGACCCGAAACGTCACCCATTCCTTCTCTCCAGAGTTGCTGCCTGTCCCGCTGAGTTACTCCAGCATTTTGTGTCTACCATGATCTCCCAGTTGCTGGACACTTTAATTCTCCTTCCCATTCCTACACAGACTTTTCTGTCCTCGGTCTCTTCCGTTGTCAGAGTGAGGTTAAACGCAAAGTGGAAGAACAGCATCTCATATTTCGCTTGAGCAGCTTAGAGCCCAGTGGTATGAATATTGATTTCACTCACTTCAGGCAACCCCGGCATTCCCTCTCTCTCTATCCCTCCCCCACCCAAGTCGCACAAGCTTCACGTTTTCACCCTACAAACAGCTTACAATAGCCCGTTTCCTTTATCATCATTACTTTTTTGCATATCTTTCATTCATTGTTCTTTATCTCTCCACATCACCGTCTATATCTCTCGTTTCCCTTAAGAGACACGAAGGATATCGACCCAAAACGTCACCCATTCCTTCTCGCCAGAGATCCTGCCTGTCCCACTGAGTTACTCCAGCATTTTGTGTCTACCTTCGATTTAAACCAGCATTTAGAGATACAGCGCGGAAACAGGCCCTTCGGCCCACCGAGTCCGCACCGCCCAGTGATCCCCACACATTAACACTATCTTACACACACTAGGGACAATTTTTACATTTACCCAGTCAATTAACCTACATACCTGTACATCTTTGGAGTGTGGGAGGAAACCGAAGATCTCGGAGAAAACCCACGCAGGTCATGGGGAGAACGTACAAACTCCGTACAGACGGCGCCCGTGGTCAGGATCGAACCTGAGTCCCCGGCGCTGCATTCGCTGTAAGGCAGCCACTCTACCGCTGCGCCACCGTGCCGATCGTTCTTTCCTACAAATATCCTTTCAACTTTTTTCTTACCTCAAGAGGAACAATTTCAGCTTCTTCAGTCAAACAGTGGAGCTAAAATTCCTCATTCCTGAAACCATCTAGTGAACCCTTTCTGTACCGTAGAAAAATTTCACAACTTTACAAAGGTTCAGTGCCATCTCCACGATTCAGTTGAGTGTGTCTTTCAAATTAGACTATTCCACCAAACTATTCTTCACTGTTAAGTGGGAAGGTCACCACTGTCAAGTTAAATGGTTACAAAATATGATATGCCCTTTCTTAATAAAAGACATAAATCTGCAGCTGTGGGACCTAATTTTCATTTGGTGTGCTGGTCAAAGCTATCTTGTTGGCATGAATATTTTGTCTCCAGACAATGTGTTTAACCTACTGTATCATGCAGTTGAAATAGAACAAGGAGAGCAATGAGGACACCAAAGAAGGCTACAAGTGAGCAATGTTAATGTTGTAAGAAATCATTCTAACTGAAGTTCCAACAATGCAGATTAATTACAGAAATGCATTATTCTATGCACTTACAGTGGGGACCTATGCTCATTGCCTACAGATTCCCACAAATGGGACCTGGGAAACATGCTGATTATGCAAAAAAAGCAAATGCTGCTGTTTGAACAGCTGTCAGTTTATTGCTTTAAGGTCCAGTACATGTCATTCTGGGTCTTACATTTCCCTTAGCTATGTCTCAGCATTACAAGGTATACTTTAGTTTAGTTTAGTTTAGAGATACAGTGCGGAAACAGGCCCTTCGGCCCACCGAGTCCGCACCGACCAGCGATCCCCGCACATCAACACCATCCTACACACACGAGGGACAATTTACTCATACAGTGCCCTCCATAATGTTTAGGACAAAGACCCATCATTTACTTATTTGCCTCCATACTCCACAATTTGAGATTTGTAGTAGAAAAAAATCATATGTGATTAAAGTGCACATTGTCAGATTTTATTAAAGGGTATTTTTATACATTTTGGTTTCACCATGTAGAAATTACAGCTGTGTTTATACATAGTTCCCCCATTTCAGGGCACCATAATGTTTGGGACACATGGCTTCACAGGTGTTTTTATAATTGCTCAACTGTGTTTAAATGCTTCCTTAATGCATGTATAAGAGAGCTCTCAGCACCTAGTTTTTCCTCCAGTCTTTCAATCACCTTTGGAAACTTTTATTGCTGTTCATGAACATGAGGAACAAAGATTGCCAATGAAAATCAGAGAAGCCATTATGATACTGAGAAACAAGAATAAAACTGTTAGAGACATCAGCCAAACCTTAGGCTTAACTGTTTGGAACATCATTAAGAAAGAGAGCACTGGTGAGCTTACTAATCGCAAAGCGACTGGCCGGCCAAGGAAGACCTCCACAGCTGATGACAGAAGAATTCTCTCTATAATTAAAAAAAATCCCCAAACACCTGTCCGACAGATCAGAAACACTCTTCAGGAGTCAGGTGTGGATTTGTCAATGACCACTGTACGCAGAAGACTTCATGAACAGAAATACAGAGGCTACACTGCAAGATGCAAACCACTGGTTAGCTGCAAAAATAGGATGGCCAGGTTACAGTTTGCCAAGATGTACTTAAAAGAGCAACCACAGTTTTTGAAAAAGGTCTTGTGGACAGATGAGACGAAGATTAACATATATCAGAGTGATGGCAAGAGCAAAGTATGGAGGAGAGAAGGAACTGCCCAAGATCCAAAGCAAACACAGCGGTGGGGGTGTTATAGCCTGGGCATGTATGGCTGCTCAAGGTACTGGCTCACTTGTCTTCATTGATGATACAACTGCTGATCGTAGTAGCATAACTAATTCTGAATGTATAAACACATCCTACCTGCTCAAATTCAAACAAATGCCTCAAAACGAATTGGCCGGCGGATCATCCCAAACATACTGCTAAAGCAACAAAGGCGTTTTTCAAAGCTAAAAAATATTCAATTTTTGAGTGGTCAAGTCAATCTATTTATATGCTGAGGTCAGCTTTTTATATGCTGAAGAGAAAACTGAAGGGGACTAGCCCCCAAAGCAAGCATAAGCTAAAGATGGCTGCAAACCAGGCCTGGCAGAGCATCACCAGAGAAGACACACAGCAACTGGTGATGTCCATGAATCGCCGATTTCAAGCAATCATTGCATGCAAAGGATATGCAACAAAATACTAAACACTAGACCAACTTTAAAATATGAATAACACCGATTTCAATTAAACCTCTTCCATTAGCACCAAAGGGACGACAGTGGGTAAGGTGGGCCTAAAATTGTCGCGCTATCATGTTTTGGCTATAATTCAGGAACAAACAAACAAACGTTTTAGTATTTAGATATCCTATAAGAAGTTAATTATCTTGTAATAGCTGGTCAGAATATGAAAAGTAAAGGGCTTGAAACCGTTTCAGTATATAGATGACTAATTTCATTTACATGACATTGCTGTGTTCCAAACATTATGGTGCCCTGAAATGGGGGCACTGTGTATAAACACAGCTGTAATTTCTACATGTTGAAACCAAAATGTATAAAAATGGCCTTTATTAAAATCTGACAATGTGCACTTTAACCACATGTGATTTTTTCTATTACAAATCTCAAATTGTGGAGTGCAGAGGCAAATAAATAAATGATGGGGCTTTGTCCCAAACATTATGGAGGGCACTGTACACCATGCCAATTAACCTACATACCTGTACATCTTTGGAGTGTGGGAGGAAACCGAAGATCTCGGAGAAAATCCACGTGGTCATGGGGAGAACATACAAATTCCGTACAGATAGCACCTGTAGTCGGGATCGAACCCGAGTCTCCGGCGCTGCAAGCACCGAAAGGCAGCAACTCATGGCCGCCCATACCAATTTTAGACAGATTGTTTTTTCCGGATCGTCGAGGTTGAGGGAAGACTTGATTGAAGTGCATAAAATTATGTGAGTTATAGGCATGTGAGACAGTCAGAACCTTTTTCCCAGTGGAAATGTCCACACTAAAGGGCATAGCTATAAGGTGAGAGGGGAAGGTGAGAGGGGGAAAGTTTAATGGAGATGAGACAAGAGAGTGGTGGGATCCTGAAAGAGGTGGTGGTTGAGGCAAATACGATAGTGACATTTAAGAGGCTTTTAGATAGGCATTTGGGAGTGCAGGGATTGGAGGGATATGGATCATATACAAGCTGATGAGCTCAATTTAACTAGGCATCATATTTGGCACAAACACTGTGGACCGAAGGGCCGGTTTTTGTGCTATACTGTTCTGTGTTCTATGGTCTAATTTCTCCTGCATGACAAAATACTGTTTCTCCAGCTTGCATTGGGCCTCAATATAACATTAGGAATATAACATTAGGACTAGGAAATCCCAAAAGGAACAATCTTTCAAAATGCAAACGCGGGAGAGGAGGGGAAGATGTGTTTTGTGGCAGATTGTCACTGAAAGTGGCAGGCATTGCAAAGACTAACCCACTGAATGTGGAGGCACTTAAAGTTGGCATGCAGTTACAGCAGGCAGTGAAGAAAGCTAATGGCATGTTGGCCTTTATGACAAGAGGAGTTGAGTATAGGAGAAAAGACTGTCCTTCTGCAGTTGTACAGGGCCCTGGTGAGACCGCACCTGGAGGACTGTGTGCAGTTTTGGTCTTCAAATTTCAGGAAGGACATTCTTGCTATTGAGGGCGTGCAGCGTAGGTTCACTAGGTTAATTCCCGGAATGGCGGGACTGTTTTACGTTGAAAGACTGGAGCAACTAGGCTTGTATAGGTTGGAATTTAGAAGGATGAGAGGGGATCTTATTGAAACATATAAGATTATTAAGGGATTGGACACGTTAAAGGCAGGAAACATGTTCCCAATGTTGGGGGAGTCCAGAACCAGGGGCCACAGTTGTAGAATAAGGGGTAGGCCATTTAGAACAGAGTTGAGAAGAAACTTTTTCAGTCAGAGAGTTGTAAATCTGTGGAATTCTTTGCCTCAGAAGGCAGTGGAGGCCAATTCTCTGGATGCTTTCAAGAGAGAGCTAGATAGAGCTCTTAAAGATAGCGGAGTCAGGGGGTTATGGGGAGAAGGCAAGAACGGGGTACTGATCAGCCATAATCACATTGAATGGCAGTGCTGGCTCGAAGGGCCGAATGGCCTACTCCTGCACCTATTTTCTACTGTCTATTGAGGCTGGTGGGGTGGGTGAAGACCAGGAGAACCATATCCTTGCTCTGCCCAGGAGTAGAGGAACTGAGAGCCAAAATCCATCTATTGTGGTTTCTTTTCGAAGACAAGAGGAAACAGAAAAATCCGATGCTCGACAAGCCAAGTGGAAATCAAATGCTGCAGTTTTCCAAACTAGGTATCAGATTTCACAACTTCAGGTAACTCACACTCTGTGTTAGTTACAACTGGTCAATTCTACTCTCCATCTGTAACATTGGCCCAGTTTTTTTTCTCTATTAGCACAACCTGATGCATTGGACATGTCCTAAGCACTGTGCATCATACTTTATCATGTCCATTTGCTTATATTTTCACAAACTGTTCTCGTAACTTGAGTCAATTTTTCTCTACAAATGTTATTAATCTATCGACCAGATGACTTAGATGAATTAACCCTGCTACAACTTGGTCTCATCTGATCAGAAATATTCCCTTTGTCACATCAATTTTGCTCCCATTTTCTCTGCAAGTTTAAACTAGCTTGTGATCTCCCTTTTCGGATTCTGATGAAGGATCTTCCACTTAAACCGTCAATTATATTTCTCCGTGTTCACAGAGTGTGAAATCATTGAGAGAGTTGGTGAGAGGTTTTCTGAACATTGATCGTTGGAATTTCAGATTTGAGACTGGAGAAGGTTTTCTGGGTCAAACACGACTGACAAGGATTTAGAACATAGGGGAAAGGCTACAGTTTAATTTAGTTTAGTGATACAGCCAACTGAGTCCGATACATCAAAATTCATAATATGGCGCATAATGTAACTTTTCAGCAACAAAACAGTATGCACGCCAAATGCACATACGCGTTACGCTACATTCATGTGTGAAAAACGAATATTATTTCCAACAGTCTGTAGTTCTTGGACTACATGTACAATGTTAGGCCTATCATGAGTATATCCTGCTATTTATAGAAAGGTTATTGAACAGAAATACTTCTTACAACACAAAGAAAAAATTGTTTTGTTTTGTTTTTTCTATTTTGCTTTTTCCTTACACATCCCAATTCTCTTGGTATTGAATAAAAGAACAATGGTCATAAAATGTATGGCTAAGTTATGAAGAAAGAGTTCATATATGTGACTCGACTAAGCATACGGAAGGATTTCATAGCGCGAGTCTGTGACCGTGCTAACAAGGATCGCAATACAACCCATCGATATTGACCATCCGAAGACAGTCGGTAATTTTGATCACTCCTATACCATCTGCCACTGCGTTTTTCAACCTTTTTATCCTTGCGGAACCCTTGAAATAATTTTCATATCTCAGGGAACCCCTACACAAAAATCTGTCACGTACAGCTCCTGTCCACTGACCACTAAAGGCCGTTTCACACTGGCGCCATACAGACGTCGCTAAATATATTCCCTATGATTATTATATTTTTCAGGCATGCGGGTGTCTAAGAAAAAAGAGGAAAAGAGCCGAGCGTTTGCGTGAGGCGTACAGCAGGGGTCAAAAATGTGTTTTTTTTTTGAAAATGTACAAAAAATTACCAATTTCAAGCCTCTTTTAGTGCATTTCAAAGTAAAAACAGACATTACAAAATAATGTGAATATGTCACTGTATATTAATAACATTTTTATTATTTTAATTAATTTAGTTATATAATCTTGCACTTAAGTTTAATATTTACTCATTACAGTTCCACCACTGATTTTCTGGCACTCTTAGTTCCAGAGCTTTGCTGGTTTATCCAGCTGGCCAAGGAAGTCGGCTATAGGGATAGGTGTGCAGTCGAGCTAACGCTGCTGCTGAATGAGGTGCACAGTCTCGAAGATCTCCAGGAGAGGATTTTAACAATAAAAAGCAAATACATTCCAGATAAGATTTATTTTATTTTAAAGAAAAAAAAGAAATTTATTTTAAAGAATAAACGCGATTTTCCCATGTCACATATCATATATATACAGCCGGAAACAGGCCTTTTCGGCCCACCAAGTCCGTGCCGCCCAGCGATCCCCGTACATTAACACTATCCTACACCCACTAGGGACAATTTTTTTAAAACATTTTTACCCAGCCAATTAACCTACATACCTGTACGTCTTTGGAGTGTGGGAGGAAACCGAAGATCTCGGAGAAAACCCACGCAGGTCACGGGGAGAACGTACAAACTCCTTACAGTGCAGCACCCGTAGTCAGGATCGAACCTGAGTCTCCGGCACTGCATTCGCTGTAAAGCAGCAACTCTACCGCTGCACTACCGTGCCGCCCGTGCCGTCACGATGGGAACCCAATGAGGAATGGGCCCAACGGGTCCACTTGGTCTAGTGTTAATTAAAAACATCCATTTAAAAATGTGCTGCTTATGTAATTGCTTCAAACTGAACACACAGATATAATGACTGCAATTCCAAATGGTTCATAAAAACGCGGCTTTTAGATTTGAATTTTCAAGAGAGAAATGCAAGAGTTGAGCGATCAAGGTACATCCTGCACCACTTTAAAAAGCTGACAGACCACATGACTTTTTAAAAAAAGACTTTATTAGACATGACTGTTTATGGTCTGTTGATATTTTAGATTATCAGGCATTCTTAGCTAGCTTCCTAGCTTCTTGGGATAGGCTTGATCTACTTTGAAGAAACCCCATCCCCCTCCAGCCCCTTCACCCCTACCCTCCTACCTACTCCCCCTACCCTCCAACCCTCTCCCCCTGCCCTCCACTCCCCCCCCCACACCGACCCCCCAAACCCCCATCACCCAACTACCCCCCCCCTTCCCCACCCCCCCCCCCCAACTAAGCACCCTGCAGAAACATCATGTAGGAATTTAAGGTTCAGATTTGATGGTAGAGAAGATCCAACATGAACAAAGGGGAAGGACTATAATCTAGACCAGAAGTAACAGAAACCCCTGCTAGCAACGATGTAGCCCCATCACCTAACTAAGGATCATGTGTCGAAGTTGCAGCCATCTTTGGATAAACAGCTGAAATATCCCTTATTAATGAATAATTAAGGAAATGATGAAGTCACCTGATGCAAAGGTCAATATTTATTTATTAAATTTATTTATTCATGATGAGTGAATAAATAATTCATGGGCAGCGGCGGTAGTGGGGGAGGCAGTGAAAGAGATAGGCCACACTTAAGTTGATTTCCAACCCCTACACCCGACATCTCGATAACCATTTGAAGGTATCACAAAAAGCTGGAGTAACTCAGCAGGTCAGGCAGCATCTCAGGAGGGAAGGAATGGGTGACGTTTCGGGTTGAGACCCTTCTTCAGACTGATGTCAGGGGAGGGGGTGGGACAAAGAAAGGATGTAGTTGGAGACAGGAAGACAGTGGGAGAACTAGGAAGGGGAGGAGAAAGAGAGGGACAGAGGAACTATCTAAAGTTAGAGAAGTCAATGTTCATACCGCTGTGGTGTAAACTGCCCAAGCGAAATATGAGGTGCTGTTCCTCCAATTTTCAGTGGGCCTTACTATGACAATGGAGGAGGCCCATGACAGAAAGGTCAGACTGGGAGTAGGAGGGGGAGTTGAAGTGCTGAGCCACTGGGAGATCAGGTTGGTTAAGGCGGACTGAGCGAAGGTGTTGAGCTCAACGATAGCCGAGCCTGCGTTTGGTCTCGCCAATGTAGAGAAGTTGACATCTGGAACAGCGGGTACAATAGATGAGGTTGGAGGAGGTGCAGGTGAACCTCTGCCTCACCTGGAAAGACTGTTTGGGTCCTTGGATGGAGTCGAGGGGGGAGGTAAAGGGACAGGTGTTGCATCTCCTGCGGTTGCAGGGGAAAGTACCTGGGGAGGGGGTGGTTTGGGTGGGAAGGGATGAGTGGACCAGGGAGTTACGGAGGGAACGGAATGGGAGGAGCTGGGAAGATGTGACCAGTAGTGGGATCCCATTGGAGGTGACGGAAATGTTGGAGGATAATTTGTTGTATACACTGGCTGATGGGGTGGAAGATGAGGACAACGGGGACTCTATCCTTGTTACGAATGGGTAGAGGGGGAGCAAGAGTGGAGCTGCAGGATATGGAGTAGGCCCTAGTGAGAGCCTCATTTATAATGGAAGGGAACCCCACGGGGGTATCCTAAAGACTGAGGACATCTCTGATGCCCTAGTGTGAAACACCTCATCCTGGGCGCAAATGAGGCGGAGACGGAGGAATTGGGAGTAGAGGATAGACTTTTTACAGGTGACAGGGTGGGAAGAAGTGTAGTCAAGATAGCTATGGGAGTCAGTAGGTTTGTAGTAGATGTCGGTCACTAGTCTGTCTCCTGTGATGGAGATGGTGAGATCCAGAAACGGTAGGGAGATGTCGGAGATGGTCCAAGTTATTTAAGAGCAGGATGGAAATTAATGGTGAAATGTATGAAGTCAGTGAGTTCTGCATGGGTACAAGAGGTAGCACCAATGCAGTCGTCAATGTAGCGGAGGGATGGGGCCAGTGTATGTCTGGAACAGGGATTGTTCGACGTACCCGACAAAGAGGCAGGCATAGCTAGGGCCCATGCGAGTGCCCAAACCTACGCCTCGGGTTTGGAGGAAGTGGGAGGAGTCAAATGAGACGTTGTTGAGGGTAAGAACCAGCTCTGCTCGGCGGAGGAGAGTGTTAGTAGATGGAGATTGGCTGGTTCTACGGTCGAGGAAGAAACGGAGGGCTTCAAGACCATCCTTGTGGGGGATGGAGGTGTAGAGTGACTGGACATACATGGTAAAGATGAGGGAGTGGGGCCTGGAAACCGGAAGTTATTGAGAAGACGGAGAGCATGTGAGGTGTCTTGGACATAAGTGGGGAGGGATTTGACCAGGGGGGGTAGGATGGAGTCGAGGTAGGTGGAAATTAATTTGGTGGGACATGAACAGGCAGAAACAATGGGTCTGCCTGGACAGTTCTGTTTGTGGATTTTAGGGAGAAGGTAAAATCGGGCCGTGTGGGGCTGGGGAACGATAAGGTTGGAGGCATTAGAGGGCACAACGCCGCAATTGGTGCGATCAGTGATAGTGTTGGTGATTACGGTCTGGTGGTCGTCGGTGGGGTCATGGTCCAAGGATAAGTAGGAGAAGGTGTCTGAGAGTTGTCGTCTGGCCTCGCTCCGGTAGAGGTCAGCGCGCCAGACTACCACGGCACCTCCCTTGTCATTGGGTTTGATGATTATGTCGGGGTTGTTGCAGAGTGAGTGGAGGGCTGTATGTTCATGAAGGGAGAGGTTAGAGTGAGTCAGGGGAGTGGAAAATTTGAGGTGGTTGATGTCACGCCGGCAGTTGGAAAAGAAAACTTCTAGTGAGGGTAGATGGCCAGCCGGGGGAGTCCAAGAGGAGGGGATCCGCTGAAGACGGGAGAAGGGGTTATCACTGGGTGGTGAGGATTCCTTCCGATGGAAAAAGACTCGGAGGAGGAGGCGACGGAAGAAGAGCTCCACATCGTGACGGACCTGGAACTCGTTAATGTGGTGGCGGAGGGGAACAAAGGTGAGGCCCCTCCTGAAACATCACCCATTCCTTCTCTCCTGAGATGCTGCTTGACCCACTGAGTTACTCCAGCTTTTTGTGATACCTTCGATTTGTACCAGCATCTGCAGTTATTTTCCTACACATCCAGATGCATTCCCCAAATGGTCAACTTATGATTACCCAGGGGTCCTACCATCTTCTTTGGATCTGAGTGATTTAATTTGTAACTTAGCACAAAGCACCTCGCAACAACATTTTCCCTGCATTTAATGTAGAAACTAAGTTCTCAGAGGAACAAAACGCAGACTAATAGGCATTTTTTAATTGGACAAAAGAAATCTAAGCAACCAGATTACTGGTATAAGTATTGGTCATGGTTTATTATTGTCATATGTACTAAAATACAGTGGAAAAAACATTGCTTTGGCTGCTATCAGGACCAATCGTACTATGCACAAGTACATCAGGTAATGGAAAAGAGAAAAGAAACAGTGCAGATATCGTGTTACACCTACAGTGAAAATGCTGATAAAAATAAAGTGCAAGGGCCACAACAAGGTAAATTGGAATATCGGAAATTCATTGTTTGCATCTAAAAGATCCATTCAAGAGTCTGGTAACAGCAGAAAAGAAGCTGTCCTTGAATCTGGCAGTCATTGAAGATGTGCCTTTGTCTTCAAATTCCTTCATCTTCTAAGGAAGTAGAGAAATAGATGTATTTTCTTTAGACAGTGTCAATATGGTGGACAGGGCCAAATTGTTGTTAATTTTTAGACCTTCGGAACGTAGCTTTTCGCCATCTCTTCTTCACCAACAATGGTGCAGACTGGACCATGCGCCCTTCACACTTCCTGAAATAAAGATGCTGATCACTGAGTGAGAGGTTGTTGTCTTCACACCATGCTACTAAACACTCGATTACCCTACTGTATGCCATCTTGCCATTGTTTGAGATCCCGCCATTATGGTGGTGTCATCTGCAAACTTGTAAATGGAGTTAGAGCAGAACTTGGTTGTACAGTCTGAATGTATAGGAAGTATATTAAGAGGCTAAAAACACAACATTGTGAGGTACCGGTGTTGTGAAGTACCGTGGAGGATACTTTGTCACCTGTCCGTTCTGATCGTGGTCAATGGGTCAGGAAGTCAAGAACCTGGTTGCTACGGCCCAGGAGTTTGGAGGTGAGTTTGGTTGGAATTAAGGTGTTGAAGGTAGCTTTAACCAATAAATGGGAGTCAGGTGTTATCTAGATACTCCAGAGATGAGGATCGGGCCAAGGACATGGCATCTGCCATGGACGTTGCGGTGGGAGGCAAATTGCAGTGGATCAAAGCTGTCTGGGAGACTGAAGTAGATGTGTGCCATGACCAGCCACTCAAAGCACTTCATGATCGTGAATATCAGCCACCAAAAGGTAGTGATTAAGGCACTCTCTATCTTCTTTGTTTTGGCAATGGGAAGACAATGGTCTTCTTAAAGCAAGTGGGAATCTCATATTGGAGTAGGGGAGGTTACATTTGTCTGGAGAACTCCTGTCAGCTGGTCTACGCAGATTCTGAGGACACGGCTGGGATCTCAAGCCAGGCTAGTTGCTTTTTGAAGGTTCACTCTCAAGAAGGCCGATCTGACATTTCCAGTCTCAGATTGGTGCATCTGTGGAGGAAGGTGATGTAATTCCATTGACCTTCGTTAGCTATTAGGTGTACATGGATATGTTATTTGAAGCAAATCTATATTCTTTCTTTCCCTCTCATCAATATCCTAGGCCTCGAGCATTCTTCCCAGATAAGACAATAATTTTGCACATAAATGTTACAGCAGATCATCTCTATTCCAAGACAACCAAAGACATTTTACATAACTTCTCTGCCAAGCATTACCCTTACATCTCATGACTTGCCTTAGGCATTCACACGTTCACTTAAGACTTCTTTCACAATGTTTCTTCCAAATGTCTTCTATTAATACTACAATTGCCTTTTACCATCTCCTGTCTGGTTCTGCTGGAGCTTGTCGCACTTTTAAACACTCAACAGGCTATTTTCTACCCAGTTATGTTTGAACATATATTATTTTCTCTTCCCTTTGTTCTCTTTTGAAATTGAGCTACACTGCAGCTACACAACATATTTTTCACAAGGATCATGGGTGAATAACTTGCTTAAGAAGCTTGCATGCAGAGCGTTTCTGTTGTTTTGCAATGAAAACTATTTCCAGAGTGGACTGAAATTGTGACAATTTTCAGGCCAAATTATACCACTTCAGAAATCCAGCCAGGAGCTTCTGTACATGAACTTCATTTGATGACTAAGATGCCAGTAATGTAGCACTTAAGATTAGATGAAGCTTCTTCATCTGCGTAAAGAATTACTAACGGTAATGTTGTGGGGCATGCCCAGTGAGACAGCCTATACAAAAAAAAGAGAAAAATGAAGGTGAAAATGATTTAAGGTCCAAATGGCCAGTTCTAAAATATTCAAATAAAATATTTATTTAAAGTTGTAGAATTCAACTTTGAGTCCAGAGAACTGCAATCTTTCCAGACAGCAGAGAGATAGTAGACTCCTCAAGTCTACACAGTCTGTCATTGTAACAGTGCAGGAGGCCACAGACAGAAAGGGTGGGAAAGGGATGGCAAATTAAAGTGACAGCACCTGGAAGCTCAGGGTCACCCTGCACACTAAACACAGGTGCTCCACAAAGCAATCAGCCCATTCACATTTGGCTTTTCCAAGATAGAGATGGCCACATTGTGAACACTGTATGTCATATACAAAATTGGAAGAAGTGCCAATGAGTCACTGCTTCACCTTCCTTTAGATTAATGAGTTTAGTTTGTTATTGGCACATTTGCCAAGATATGGTGAAAAGCTTTGTTTGCGTGCTTTGCAGTCAAAGAAAAGATTATGCATGAATACAATCAGACCGTCCACAGTGAACAGATAAAGGATAAAGGGTATTTATTTCACAAAATGCTGGAGTAACTCAGCAGGTCAGGCAGCATCTCAGGAGAGAAAGACTGGGTGACGTTTTGGGTCGAGCCCCTTCTTCAGACTGATGTCAGGGGGGCGGGACAAAGGAAGGATATAGGTGGAGACAGGAAGATAGAGGGAGAACTGGGAAGGGGGAGGGGAAGAGAGGGACAGAGGAACTATCTAAAGTTGGAGATGTCTATGTTCATACCGCTGGGCTGCAAGCTGCCCAAGCGAAATATAAGGTGCTGTTCCTCCAATTTCCGGTGGGCCTCTCTACGGCACTGGAGGAGGCCCATGACAGAAAGGTCAGACTGGGAGTGGGAGGGGGATTTGAAGTGCTCAGCCACCGGGAGATCAGGTTGGTTAAGGTGGACTGAGCGAAGGTGTTGAGCGAAATGATCGCCGAGCCTGCGTTTGGTTTCGCCGATGTAAAGAAGTTGACAGGCGGCACGGTGGCGCAGCGGTAGAGTTGCTGCCTTACAGCGAATGCAGCGCCGGAGACTCAGGTTCGATCCTGACTACGGGCGCCGTCTGTACGGAGTTTGTACGTTCTCCCCGTGACCTGCGTGGGTTTTCTCCGAGATCTTCGGTTTCCTCCCACACTCCAAAGACGTACAGGTATGTAGGTTCATTGGCTGGGCAAATGTAAAAATTGTCCCTAGTGGGTGTAGGATAGTGTTAGTGTGCGGGGATCGCTGGGCGGCGCGGACCCGGTGGGCCAAAGGGCCTGTTTCTGCGCTGTATCTCTAAATCTAAAATCTAAAAATCTAGAGCAGCGGATACAATAGATGAGGTTGGAGGAGGTGCAGGTGAACCTCTGTCTCACCTGGAAAGACTGTTTGGGTCCTTGGATGGAGTTGAGGGGGGAGGTAAAGGGACAAGTGTTGCATCTCCTGCAGTTGCAGGGGAAAGTGCCCGGGAATGGGGTGGTTTGGGTAAGAAGGGACGAGTGGACCAGGGAGTTATGGAGGGAACGGTCTCTGCGGAACGCAGAAAGGGGAGGGGATGGGAAGATGTGGCCAATAGTGGGGTCCCGTTGTAGGTGACGGAAATGTTGGAGGATAGAACATTTAGTGAATAATATAACGATTGTCCAATATGGTCCAATTAAAGATAGGTTAAAGGTCTCCAATAAGTATTTGGGAGGTCAGGACTGCACTCTAGCTGCTGAGAGGACTGGTCAGTTGCCTGATAACAGCTGGGAAGAAACTGTTCCAGAATCTGGAGGTATGTGGTTTCAAACTTCTGTACCTCTTGCCTGATGGGAGAGGGGAGAGACTGGTCCTTGATTATGCTGTTGGCCTTGCTGAGGCAACATGAAGTGCAAATGGAATCAATGGAAGGGACAGATTAACTCAATGGAAGGGTGAGGTGAAGAGACAGGTATCCTTGGAGGGATGATTTTATTGAATCATAAAAGGTCCTTAGGGGGCCTGATAAGGTTGACGTTGAGATGTACCCACCAGTGGGAGAGTTACAAGAATGAAAGGGAGAAACCCCACTCAAGAACATTCTTTTAAAACTGAGCTTGTTTGGCATTTCTTTTCATCTCAATGCCATGCTCTACTTCATAAGGTTGAGTGGGCCACAGCACTGGAGGTATTTTGTGGAGGTATCCATCGCGCTGAAGAGGAGTTGGGGCCTGGGACAGATCAGCCATGGGGGCCTGATGACTTACTTCTGCTCCTATTTTCTCGTGTTCTTTCGTACCTCCCTCCAATGTGAAAACACTTCTGAAAATCCATATTATATACACATCTGCTGCATTATCAAATGAATTTGTAACCATCAAAAAACTAAATTAGGTTCACATTTGAAATTATGGAAGCCTGCGCTATGAAAAGGGCTAATTTAGCCTCAAAAAACAGCAGAGAGGGAAAGCTTCGAGAGCATCTAATGGGATCAGATTTGAAGTGCAATGACAAAAGATAAAAGAAAAATATGACATCCCACAAAGTTGGCACATTTCCTCTGCATGTCATCCATAGAAGCAATAAAGCAGTACATTTCCTCCCTGTAAGTGGCACAAGCAAAAGCAATGGAAGAAAGGAAATATCAAAAACTTCAAAGTGAAGGGAAGAAAACTACACAAGGAGCATTATTTAACTTTTAAAGACAAGTTGCTGCTTTGGCATATTACCTTATGTATGTGGGAAGTGGGCACAAATAAAGGTCAATTAATTCAGCTAGCCTCGATTCTGCAGTGCAGAAGTTCCAGCAAAGTTTAAAGAATCAAAATCAAGACCGATACGTTAGTTGCTAAAACTCAGTCACAGGCAAATATTTCATTTGAAAGATTTTGGACAGAACATAGATCTTCTTTCAGCTAGTTGATGGGGTCATCTGTCAACATGATGTGTCAGTATTTATCACAGAAATATCCGCATTGAACAAAGTGTTGTGCAATCAGGGCAGAGCCAAGACAGGTACTGTTGCATCTCTCTCCAAACAGTCTATGTAATAGCATCTCATAGACTGATATGGACAACTCAACTAACCCATCTCAACCTCTGGGGTATTTATTCACAAAATGCTGGAGTAACTCAGCAGGTCAGGCAGTAACTCAGCAGGTCTGACTCTCTCAACCTCTGGGGAATCTCCTGAGGTTCTGAGGAGAATACAGATATCATTCAGTTAGATCTCGTGTACATTGATCAGTTCCCACTTTGACAAATTCCACTGCCAAATAACTATGTTTCTACCTTTACATTGGACTATGGGGAAAGGTTACCCCGTCACATTCGTCAGTAACATATTAGACGTTCTAGTTTGTTTCATTGTGCCATTTAAAATGGGTTGTATTGTGTATATTACCAACATCTGTCCTGACAGAAGGCCAGCTCTGTCATGGGTTGCCCCCTCGACTCAGTGCAGGTGGTGGGAGAGAGGAGGATGATGGCAAAGTTAACATCGCTGCTGGACAACGACTCCCACCCCATGCAGAACACTGTCACTGCACTGAGTAGCTCCTTCAGTGACAGACTCCTTCACCCCAAGTGCGTGAAGGAGAGATATAGGAGGTCCTTCCTTCCCGCTGCTGTGAGACTGCACAACCAGCACTGCTCCCAGCAGACGAGTCAACAGTAACAGTTAAGAATACACAGAAAGCTGATGACAATTTATCCTTGTCTTTACTTTTATTTATAATGAATGATCTCTTGCTATCCACTTTGCTGCTGTAACACTGTAAATTTCCCCGGTGTGGGACAAATAAAGGAATATATTATTATTATTAACATCATTGACTGGAGATTCTTGAAGCTTATATTTCCAGTTTATATTAATAAGCATTCCTTTTTTCATGAAATAATTTAATTTTGCATAAATTTCATAAATATCTTTGTCTCACCTTGTTAAACTTCAGGAGAGAGAGGAGTATCACACACACCTACAGATGGACTTGTATGTAAGCATAGAGAGTTAATTGCACTAAAAAATGATGCTGTGTTGGAAACACAATGCCGACCTTCTGACTTTTAAATTTAATGTGAGCTTGTTGGGATTTGTGGTGGAATTTTTTATGGAAGAGGCAGATTGTCAATTTCAAAATGGTAATCATGTATTAAGATAATAATAAGAGATTGATATTTGCAGGTGCATGGTTCCTGAAGGGTGGAGTTGCAGGTGGAAAGAGTGGTCCAAAAGGCTTTTGGCACATTGGCCTTCATCAGTCAGAGTATTGAATATAGAAGTTGGGAGGTCATGTTGCAGTTATATAAGACATTGGTGAGGCCGCATTTAGAGTATTGTGTTCAGTTCTGGTCACCATGTTATAGGAAATATGTTGTCAAGCTGGAAATGGTACAGATACGGTTTATGAGGATGTTGCCAGGACTAGAGGGTGTGAGCTATGGGGAGAGGGTGAGTAGGTTGGGACTCTATTCCTCGGAGCTCAGGAGGATAAGATGTGATCTTATAGAGGTATATAAAATCATGAGAGGAATAGATCGGGTAGATGCACAGAGTCTCTTGCCCAGAGTAGATGAATCGAGGACCAGAGGATGTAGGTTTAAGGTGAAGGGGAAAAGATTTAATAGGAATCCCAGGGGTAAATTTTTCACACAAAGAGTGGTGGGTATATGGAACAAGCTACCAGAGGAGATAGTTGTGGCAGGGACTATCCCAACGTTTAAGAAACAGTTAGACAGGTGCATGGATAGGACGGGTTTGGAGGATATGGGCCCAACGCAGGCAGGTGGGATGAGTGTAGCTAGGACATGTTGACTGGTGTGGACATGTTGGGCCAAGGGGCCTGTTTCCATACTGTATCACTCTATGACTCTAACTCAATGTGCATGACTTTCTCAAGCTTTCTAGAACCCATCACTGAAACCAAACTGAGAAGACTGCTTTATTCAGTGGGAGGTCAGACAAGAAAGGTAAATCTGGGTATGATGAATGCGGGCTTGCTGTTGCTTGATGAGTGAAGCCATAAAAAAAAGGCTTTCTTCGTAGAAGCTGGATTGAAAGTTATTTTATAAAACATTTTTGAGAAAGTTTTGCTGAAATTTACTGTTCAATTGGAAATATTTGTAGATGCAAATGTGGTAAGTGCGTCCGACAGATCTCCACTGCCACATCACCATTAGGCCCAGACATATGTTTTGAAACTGTGGGACCAAGGAATAAAATAAGTAACAGCACGAGCTTCTGGAAACCATAAGACTAGACTTCACTTCCTGACAGCTGCAAGGAAAGAAGGAATCATTGAAGAGGCCAAGCTCAAGGGGGACCATATGTGCTGCACAGGTCTACATACAGTCTCCGTAACACATTTGAATCACATCTGAGGCAGCTTTGGAAATTGCATTGAATGGTGGTAAGTATTGCTGCTTCTGGATCTAAATGCTGCAGTCTTTTACCAGCACCTCAGCTTCTTGCCCTTGGGATTCTCTCAGATACAAGTGCAGAATCCAGCAATGGGTCAATTATAAGTCGTTATTTGTTATATTCGCTTCATTTGTAACAAGGTAATTGGACTGACTAAGATCTTCGGGTTGCTATCTAGCTGGCTTTCCACAAGAGTCGGGTACAATTGATTGAAACAACTGGGCACCCCATATCAGCCAGAAATATTCATCAATGGAGGGATTCCAGTCCGTCCACATGAGGGTGATCTAAAGCCACAATAAGTTATTTCTATGAGTTTGTGGAAGATTTCCAAACAATTACACGATGGCTTTATCCTGCGGCAATCCACAATCCCTGAGTTCATCATACTTCCAACTGACTGACTGTTCAGAAAACAAAACCATGTGAAGGATATCTGATGGCGTATGTAAAGAGGTACTCACTATCCTGTTCTCTGTGAAGCAAACACACTATCATAAAAAATTCAGAAGAGTAGGCCACAAGGCCCATCATCGCCACATCCAACGTCAATAGCCTAGAGGAAATTATGTTCCAAGCAAGTCATTGCTCATTTTTCAAACCTCCAGTAAATATAAGCATCGCCAGTCCAACAGATATTCGTCTAATCATCCAACCATTTTGGATATTAGTCCAGTGGACCTTCTCCAAACTGCTTCCAATGCATTTAAAACCTTCCTTAAATAAGGAGACACAAAATGGTACACCAAATATGGCCTCTTAATGCCGTAAATCAAATGTATATCCTCCCTATTTGTGCATTTAGTTTCCCCAGCAATAAATGTTAACCGTCCATTAGTTTTCTTAGTTATTTACTGTATCTGCATATTCATCTTCCAGTGAACCTTGTACAAGAACCGAGATCCTGTGCATTTCAGAACTCGTGTTAGCAAGAAATTTCAAGCTGCAGTCTTGTATAAGCCGCTATTCCAACCATCTTCATTTGCAGGAAAGAATTTAAGTAAACCGTGATCTTATTTTTTTTAAAAGGAACTATGGAAAATACAGACTATAAATGATCACAAAATCTGACAAAGGAATATTTACTTTCTTCTTCTGACATTGACTGAACTGCAGTGCACTTTCAGCATTTTCTGCAGCAATTTAACATCATAGCAATTGCTGCCAGGTTGCATTTACATCCCCTCAAGTGGCTAGGTCAGAAGCAGCATCAGCAAAGTCATTTTCAATATTCAGCCAAGGGCAAAAGCCAAGCTCTCCAGAATGCTCAGATAATAAGTAAGAATACAAATGACTGCAGTAATTATTAAATTATAACCAAGCAAGCAGTGGCATTTTATTTGTGAAATCTGCTGATAACAAGAATATTTGTAAATTGGGGTTGATAATAAATTTCAAAACCTTCTTCCCTGAACATAAGTATATTTCGTTGTGTGTTATGAGCACTCAACAACATTGCAGAAATAATAATACTGCAATGGGAATGTTACAGAATATAAAAAGCCTGTCATTATCAGCCAACAGCAGGTATGCAAGAACACAAAAAATAGGAGCACGATCAGGCCACCTGGCTCCCCCAAGACTGCTCTGCCATTCAACGTGATCAAGGCTGATCTATGCTGGCGTCATCTCCTTTACTGTGCCACTTCCCAATTGTCAATTTCATGATCTTTCAAATATTTATCTAACTTCTCCATAAAATCTTCTAATAAGTTGGCCTCAAGACTTTCTGGGCTAGAGAATTCCACAGATCCACCAGCCTCTGCAAAAATAAATTTCTACACACCCACATTTTAAATGTCCTGCCCCAAATCTGTATCTATGCCTCCCTGTTGGAGACTCTCCAACCAGTGAAAACACCTCAGCATCTACCCTGTCCATGCCCCCTCAATAAGGTCACATCTCATTATTTTAAACACCAAAAATTACAGACCAAATCTGTTCATCCCATTTTGATTGAAAATGTCATCATGCCAGGGATTAACCTGGAGAATCTTTTTTGGTACCTTCTATCAGCTAGTAAAAAGTAAGTTAATGAAATCTGCATACCTTAAAATGGAATTGTCAATTTATTAGTTCTATAGCATTTTTCTGATGAGTGGGGAAGGTATGGTGAAAAAGGAACACGTTTAATTTCAAATATCCTATTTTCACAACCCATCGTTAGGATTCACAAAGCGATATCGTCAGTTCAGTTCTAATTCGCAAGTTCATATGTATCTTAAATTGAAGTTTCAATAGTCCCTTCTCATGTCAGAGAGACAGGGAATGTTCCTCTGCCTTCTAAGGCTGGTACACGGATTGGATGGAAAATTGCAAATTCATCATGTTGCATTTTTTATTCGAAGGTTTGGTAAAAATTTATTCAAATAATTTTAGAAATGCATAACATTTGTGATTGTATTCTTCTGAATCACAGATATAGTTTTGAAGATCTAATTTGGTTATATCTGAAATATCAACAATAAAATATCTTTCCATGCTGAAAATTGTAATATTCTGTATCTGTTTAGCTAGGGAATGGGCCAATTGCCTTCATATTAGTATAAGAAGATAACTGCAGATGTTGGTACAAATCGAAGGTTTTTATTCACAAAATGCTGGAGTAACTCAGCAGGTCAGGCAGCATCTCGGGAGAGAAGGAATGGGTGACGTTTCGGGTTGAGACCCTTCTTCAGACCAGCCTTCATATTACTTCTGTTGAGGCTACCTCAATCACATCAATTGTGTCTGCAGCTATTAAGCACATGTTAAATACTGTGCATCTACCAATAGTTGATCTTCCCACCTTTTACTAAACAATCTACTTAGTAAATTAATGCCTGAGAAAAAAACCGAGATCTAATATTTTTTACACATGTGCATAGGGTTGAAAAGAAGGCATATGGCACACATGCAGGCATGCAGGTATTAGTTGAGGCATTGAGTATAATTGGGAATTAATTCTGCAACTGTATAAAACTTTGGTTTGGCCATCTTTGAAGTATTGTGTATCATTCTGTTCGCCACCTGCCATGAAGGATGTGAACCCAGGATGCTGCCTGAATCCGAGTGCATTTGCTGCCAAACTTAGAATGCTTTCGCTGGAGTGAGGGATGACCATGTTAGAACCTAAAATTTTGAGAGGATAAGGTACATGGTCAGAGTCTTTTTCCAAGGATGGAAGTGTCAAATAGTAGAGGGCATAAGTTTGATATGATGGGAGAAAAGTTTAAAGGAGATTTATGAGGCATGCAGAGGCTACTAGGTACCTGGAACAGGCTGTCAGGGCGAGTGATTGCAATAGATACAAGAGCAATGTTTAAGAAGCATTTAGACTGACGCATGAACAGGCAGGGAATAGAGGGAAATGTACCTTCTGATGGGATTTGTTTAGATTGGCAACAGGGTCAACGTAGACATTGTGGGCAAAAGGATATTTTCCAGTGTTGCACTGCTCTATATTTAATCTTGCATTTAAACATCAAAATTTTGAATAGTGCTCCACATTCTTTGCAATCTGCTCTTCAGTTATTTGATGAACAGCAACTTAATAAGTGCCACACATCCGAGGAAATGGAAGCACTTTTTTCAACACTTGCTGCTGCCATAGAGATCTCAAGTCATTTGGAGTGACAGCTTTGTGCTTCAGTGTGTCACTAGCTCTTGGCACTGTCTGGCATGGTTGTTAAACAGCTACCGGTGTGCACTGCACTGAAGAGTATTAATTCTGGCACTCCATCTTTTTTACTGCAGCACAGGTGACAGAAACAATGCGACCTGCTACTGCTTGATTTGTTGCTTATTCGGTGAATCCAGCTGAGCAAGATGAATCGCTCTAAATCTGGGTGCCGTGCTTCATTCACTGTGCTAATCTGATACAAACTAACTCAAATCACTTGTTTTCGGACTTTTAACCTTTTAAAACTCGCTGCAAGAGCCAGATGGAATGGCTACAGCTTTGCTGTCAGTATATGTAAAGACAGTAGCCAAAATATCCGCTTGACTTAATATTAAAGCAAGCCAGGGAACACTAGGATTAAATGTTATTCTTTGCGGAGCTAGTAAATTCAGAAAGGAAGTCAGCAGCCTCCCATCTGCCCTCAGAAACCTTGAATAAGGAGAGTTCAAGTTACAATTGATAATTTGGAGATATCTTTTGCAAAGTATACATTTGTAAATGTCTGCATAGGATAATGAATTCCCTGCTGCAATAATCAGCCTTCACTCCCTGTTTGAAATTCACACAACTGGCAGTATATCCGCTCATGTCCATATATTGTAAATGAAATAAGACTTAGTGATTTCAGGAGAAAACTGGCAAAATATTATTTGGAAAACCATCCTGCTCAATACACTAACCCATGAACCATGCATTTCCCTTGATAGCTGGTTGAAGTAAAGTGACAGGAAAATTTGACAGCCATTCTCCAGCAGGCTCTTATTGACATTGTATTTTAATTATGTGTTGGCCTTGGTTCAGTGGGAGAAATCCTAGCCAGAGAATGCAAATTAAAGCCCAGCTCAGGACTTCACAACACAATCACACCTGGCATGTTAGTTGAAAATTGTTGAATGCTGTAATGTCAGAGATATTATATTTCATGAATGCCATTAAATTGAAGTACTGTTCCGGTGCTGTAGAAGATCATAGGCTAAGAAGCTTTCCTAGTATCCTGACCCAAAATGCACCACCTCACTGTCTCAGCCAAATCCAGCAGAACTGAATGACTTGTTTTACAGCTCCTGTGCGGTTTGTTTACATGTCATAAATTGGCTGCCATTTTTTCCCTCCAATAGTGATCATGAACGAAAATGATTGTGAAAGTGCTATGGGTAAAAATAATAAATATAGAAAGAATCTGCACTGAAATGTCACCTTAAATGCACAAACGATGTCCCTTTCTGCTTTACAGCAATTAATTTCTTGACAACCAGACATGATTTTGTTGGTAATTGTGAAGATAACTTGCACGCAGAGACAAAGTTTGGAATTCTTACCTGGTTTCTCATAATGCATCAAAATATTAACGTTCATACTCCGCTAATCAATAATTTCTACAAAAAGCAGGTATATACCTGCGGGTAGCTAATGTTCCTTTATTTCAGGAGAAGCTAATGTTGTTCCTTTATTTAAGAAGGGAAGTAGAGAGAATCCAGGGAATTATAGACCAATGAGCCTCACCTCTATGGTAGGGAAGCTATTGGAGAGGATTCTTCGGGATAGAATTTACTCCCATTTGGAAGAGAATGGCTCATTAAGAGGAGTCAGCATGGATATGTTTGCAGGAGGTCATGTCTTATTAAATCAATCATTTTTCCGAGGTGACCGAATGAGGTGACCGATAAGGGTAGAGCTGTGCATGGTGCCTACATGGATTTTAGAAATACATTTGATAAAGTCCCCATGGTACACTGGTCCAGAAGATTAAGATGCATGGGACTAACAGTGATTTGACTGTATAGATTCAGAACTGGCTTACAGATAGGAGACAGAGGGTTGAGGTGAAAGGACAATATTCAGGCTGCAGTTGGAGTTGACCATTGGAGTTCCGCCGGGGTCTGTAGTGAAACCTCTGTTGTTCATGATATACATAAATGACTTGGACATAAACGTAGATGGGTTGGTTAGTAGTTTGCAGAAGACACCAAGATTGCTGGGGTTACGGACTGTGAGGAGTACACAGCGAAGTACACCGTACACAGTGTGTCAAAGTACACAGCGAGATATAGAACAGCTACAGAAATAGCAGATGGAGTTTAATCCGAGCAAGTGAGAGGTGTACTTTGAGAGTTTGAATGTAAAGGGAAAATATACAATTGATGCCAGGACCCTTAACAGCATTGATGTACAGAGGGATCTTGGGGTCCAAGTCCATAACTCCCTGAAAGTGGCAACTTAATGAGGTAGAGTAGTAAAGAAGGCATATGATATGCTTGCTTTCATAGGTCACGACATTGAGGAAAAATTCAGAAAGTCATGATACTGCTTTATTGGATTTTGGTTAGGCCACGTTTGTAGTACTGCATGCAATTTTGGTCGCCAAAATACAGGAATGATATTGAGGCTTTGGAAAGAGTGCAGTGGAGCTTTATCAGAATGATGCCTGAATTAGGGGGCATTAGCTAAAGGGAGAGGTTGGACAGGCTTTGGTTGTTTTCTCCAGAATGCCAGAAGTTGAGCGGAGAACTGATAGAACTGATAGAACTGATAAAATTATGAGAGGCATGGACAGGGTAGACGATCAGAACCTTTTTCCCAGGATGGAAACATAAAATACTCAAGGGCGTAGCTTTAAGGTAAGAGGGGCAAATTTTAACGAAGATACGTGGGGCAAGATTTTTTACACAGAGGGTGGTGAGTGTCTGGAACGCACTGCCAGGGGTAGTGGTTCAGGTAGATATGATTGTGGCATTTAAGTGATTTTTGGATAGGCATGTGTCTATGCAGGGATATAGATTACGTGCAGACAACTAAGAGTTGGTCTTGGCATCATGCCGACATGGGGCTACTGACTATCCCGCAGTCTAGGCTTAAGCTCAGGGGTGACCGCGCTTTTGCGGTTGCAGCTCCTAGACTGTGGAACAGCATCCCTCTCCCCATCAGAACTGCCCCCTCCATCGACTCCTTTAAGTCCAGGCTCAAAACCTATTTCTACTTCCTAGCGTTTGAGGCCCTCTGTGGGGCCGCTGTGAACTGTTTATGTATGTGCTGTTATGTTTGTGTGCCATTGCATGTTCGTTCTTAGTACCTGAACTGATGTACAGCACTTTGGTCAACGTGGGTTGTTTTTAAATGTGCTATACAAATAAAATTGACTTTACTTGACTTGACTAGGCATTGTGCGGCAAAAGGGCCTGTTCCTGTGCTATCTTGCTCCTTGTACAGGCATGCAAAACATATTGCTCCATACAACACTAAAATATCAACAGTAAAAATATATATTTTCCATAGATATCCCATGAGATTCACCCATTATTACACCTGGTCAACAACTCTCGAGACGTTAAACCACGATGCTGATGACTTCAATTAAGCAAACTTCAGGAATGTATTGCCCAAATACGATCAGAATGTACCCTATCCCACACGGGTTTTAACACTCTACTATACCACCATCAAGTACACAGTATTGCTCCATACCCTACCCCCATTCCAGCCATTCCATTCTCAGTGCTGCTCCTGTTGGCTTACAGAGATTGAAATGTAAGACAACATCAGAGAGTAATATTGCAGTGGTCTGAGAAGGCTAAGGGTCTACTTCAAGACTGCGTTAAGTCATTTCGCTGAAACATGTTCAAAACCACCTCATCTAGCCTGAATGGGTCCACCTTACACTTCACTGGCCTCATCAAGAAATGTATTGATGATTGAGTTCTGACAGCAGTTCCTAACTAGAAATCTTGGATGAACAAGGAGATTCACTCTTTGCTAAAGTCCAGATCCAAACCCACACGTCTTTAAGATGTGAGAGGAAACTGGAGCATCCGGAGGTAGCCCGTGCTATTAAAGTTAGAAAGCGCAAACTCCACACGGACAGCACCCGAGGTCAGGATCGGACCTGGGTTTCTGAAACTGTGAGGCAACAGCTCTACCAGCTGCTGATTGTGCCACCATTATTGTTGTATCTATCATTATTATGTATTCTGTGTATTCTATGAGCTTCATGGGAGCAAGGAATATCATTGCACCCTAGTGTGTATGACAAGAAACTAATCTGAAACGGAATAATTATGTATGATTAAAAGTCATAAATAAGAGAATGGGGAATAGTGCTTCTTATTCTAAATTCCACCTCACTTCCATACCAGAATACAATAAATAAAGCAGAATTCTCATTGAAAGATTAGTAGTTTACTTTCAGGCATGGATCTCCATAAGTTAGGTCACTATCCCTATTTGGCTGTTCTAATGATCTAATTGACTGTAAGCTTTGTTAAACATCCAAGAGCTTTGTAATGATCCATATATTTCTAATCGACAACTTGTCTTCTGGTGATGTTATGTTACAAAAGCAGTATTCACATGAGATTAAAGTCAAGGCTTCAGCTGTATCCTAATGTGACAATATTGCCACGTGTTCATTATGTTACAGGAGGATTAAGGTGAGAAAGAAAGTTCATATGATGATTGCATTAGTAAAATAACTAAGAAAATTCTACCAGGTTTATTATGAAATCAATCAAAAGTAGTCTCCTTTGGCTTCTTCCATCAACTCTCTTGAATTTTCTATTTTAATTTTAAGCAGAAATTCTGTCACTGGCCCTTCATTGTGGATTTGAAAATCAATTATTTGAAGTTCATCTTCATATATTACTGCTTGACTTATAGATAATCGGCATTTATCTAACAAAGTGTCATTGCTTTTCCATCAAATACGTGGAATTCTTGTTAAAAGAAGGCAAATGCTGGCTCTCTATAATGAGGTTACTGTACTAAATTCTCTTGAGTTCTTGACTATTACTGGCTACATTAAAAGTAGAAGTTATATGGTGTGGTAGTTACACTGGTGGGAGTACTTACAGCATTTGTACTCTGCTGTATATCATAAACTGATTTTATGAAGTAACAAATACAATTTTGTTACTTCTGCAGTGATTTTGACAATGACCAAGAGTCAATTTATCCTATTTAGCTTCCAATAAGTTATTGTCTCAATGAGAGTGACTTCTCTAAATAACAAGTGTATTTTTACTTCAAAAGTGTTTTATTGCCATATGTCCCAAAACGGAACAATTAAATTCTTAATAACAGGACAATTGAAGAAAATAATCGCAAATAATTTGCAGGTTTGTTCATATGGCTAAAACATGACAAAAAACTAATATTTATGAATGGTCCACAGGAAAATTATCTCCCTTTGTCACTGAACAATTTAATTGACAATTGTCATCATGTCTATGTTTCTGCATGAGTTTGCCTTTTTCTTTCGGTTGAACCTCCTCCAATACCACTACTTTCAAATTTCTGCAATCATCCATGTGAAGCTTCTTTCACAGCACTTACTCCCTTTGCCCCATCATTACCAACTATAGAGTTCATTATCAATCAGCTCAACTACATTCAAAACAATATTTATTTTAAATGCCATATTGTAAGGGGAAGGAAAACAGATTCTGGGGAAGTGGAGTATGAAAGTTGGTAGGGAGTGGTCTGGGTTGACTGAGCCTATTCTGTGCATGTTGTGAGTGCTTGCGAACAGTCAGGAGTCTATTTCAAGGCATGTTTCACTCAGGATCCAATTGCTGCCCAAAATTAGATTTTGGACATATTGTACTTCCAGAACTTCTCATTCAAAAAGAGAAATTATCTGAGTGCTGTGACCTGCATAGTCTCATCTCCGCTCCATCTCACTCACCTTCCCTCTCCCCCCTTTTTTCTTCAATCTCTCTATTTTTTCACTCTATTCTGCTCTCAATGCAATTGGTCCACACTGTCTCCCCCCAAAAAAATCTACTTACACAATATCTGTAAGTAAGCATGAAACTTTGGTGCTTTATGCGCCGCAGCAAACAATAAAAAATGCGATGTAACAAATGGAGATAAAAGCAGTTGACCAAAACCTGAGACTAAACAAGCAGATTTTAAGATGTGTCTTGAAAGAGTGTGGAAGTAAAGAGATTCTCAGAGTGAATTCTGGAGCCTCGGCCCTCAGCAACAGATGGCGCAAAGCAAAGGAGTTACTTCAGGGGAGAAGGATAAGCTATTGTCATTGCTTACTGACAGGTTCTTCAAGATAGGGCAGAGAGCCACCCCAAACCAATGTCAAAAGCTGCAGTCCAGCATGTCATATTTCACAACACATGGGCAATTTCTCTTTTTGAATGAGAAGTTCTGGAAGTGCAATATGTACTATAACTTTTAAGATAGAAAACATTCTTGGAGAACCCTTTTGGATTCAGGATGACTTACATCCACTTTAGTTTTGTGGGTTCTGAGGTGGCTAAGAGGCCAACATGGAGCCCACATAATCTTCCACAAACGTATCATGTGTTGGCTGACAGGGTGGGCAGTTAGGTCATTTACAAGGTAGGGGTCCATTACTGCAAATTGAGAACGTTTTTAGAACATGGTCGGGGGCAAAGAAACAAATAAAAGTACTTGCATGCAAACTTTTCTCATCTTAAGTACACTCAAAAGAATTCCTATTCCATTTCATGGATCAATTCTATTGCAACACTTCAACCTTTAATATGCAAGAACAATACGCAGGGGAACACCTGGTTCTCATCTATTTTTTATTGCTACGCCCTGAAGAAGTACTTGCAAAACACAAAAAATGTTTGAACAGCAGCTGGTATGTAAGTTACTGTTTTAAAATACTGGCTTGTGTTTTATTGTAGTAGGTAAATATATTATTACATCAACAGTCAATTACTAAAGCAACTTTTCAGAGATTTTCTATCATACCAGTTAGAGTTTAAATATTCATAGCTGGAAATACATGAACTATGCTTGTTTTATTATATATTTTACAAATTTACTTGCTGAAACTAATGAATGAGAAATTTCAGAAAGTTTACATTATATATTTTTTAATATGTAATGCGATCAGATTAGTAACCAAAGGAAAATAAAAGATCAATAGAAGGCCCCACCCCCTTGAGCCAGGTAATCCATTAAATTGGACCATAGTTGATCAGATTATAATTTCAACTCCACAGTCCTTTCTACCCACAATAACATGTCACCCACTTGCTTATCAAATATCTATTTACTGTCCAGAAAATATTCCATCTCTGCCTTCACCGCACTTTGAAGATGAGAGCTCCAACGTCTCACAGACTACTAAGAGAAAAAATTAGACACAAGGAACTGTAGATGCTGGAAAAATAAGATGCAAAATGCTGGAGTAACTCAGCAGGTCATGCAATACCTCTGGAAGACATGAGTAGACGACATTTCACGTTGGGACTGAAGAAGGGATGCGACCCAAAACATTGTTTATTCGTGTCCTGCTGAGATGCTGCCTGACCTGCTGAATTAGTCAAGCACCCTGTGTCTTTTTAAAAGGCAAATAAAAAATCCTCATCTCTGTCTTAAATGATGACCCCTTATTTTTATTCAGTGATCTTGTTAAGAACTTCAGCATCTTTTATGTTCCACACAAGTACTCTTTCATTCTTGTCAATGATGAAAGAGGCTTTAAAGCCTCATCTAGCCTAACCTTTTCTTATGAGACAACTCAACCTATTCGTCGAAAAATAGCAATGCTGGAAGAATTCAGTCATTTCAAATTCTCAGTATCAATTGAATAAATCTTCCCTAAACTACTCCCTTAAATTAGACAAATAGTGTTTAATGCTCCAGATAAGGTCTCATTTATAACTGAAGCATATCTTCCTTACTTTTGTATTCAATTCTTTGCCAAAAAAAAAAATGTTTCTGATAATTTTCTAAATTACTTGCTATACTGGAAAACTAACCTTTCACGTAATTTACAAGAATGTCTTGGTATCTCAGAGTGATGCAATTTATTTTTTGCTTCCTTATGAATCTTTTTGGCATTCATTGCTGCTTATCACATTCTGCCCAATCTACTGATCAGTTATCTCGAAAAGGACAGAGCCAAAGCAACCTCAGTCACTTGCTTAATGTGAAATGAGATGTTCAAAATGCAGTTTCCAGAGTATGACATGGTCAAATGACTTCTAAACAGATAGGCAACATGTAAAAGTGGATTCCTTATCCTGGTCAGGTTTTAGGTGGTCATTCCCTCCGCTCCCATCACTCAGTTCTTTTTCCCTTCCCGCACTACTTTTGGTCCCCCATTTTTCTTCCTCATCCCTGCCTCTGGTTCTACAGTTCACTCCCCATGCACCTTTCTTATCAGATTCCACCATCTGTGTCCTTTTGTCTTCTCCACATATTACCTCCAGCCCCGTTTACTATCTCCACCCTTTTCCTCCCCCACACCTGACTCATCCACTGATATTCACCTATCATTTGATCACTCATGCCCCGACATCCCCTTGCCTCTTTCTACCAACTATCTACCCTCCATCCCATCAGCCTGAAGAAGAGTTCCAACACGAAAGATAATTTGTCCATTCCCTTCACTGATGCTGCCTGTCCTGCTGAGTTCCTCCAGCATTCTGCTATCATTCAAGCTTTGTAGGTTCTGGCTTGGCTAATGGAGTCAATGTATGACCCGCAGGCAACACAGTTAAGGCAGGAGATGTCAGACAGGATGGAAAGATTGGTTGTTTGAGTGTGAACTCCTTCCACCAATTACAGTCAGATTAGTTGTGTCCCGACACGCGTGTGCACTTATGCACTTCAAGTGGTCATGAACCAAGGATTCCGAGGAGTCAGAGAGAATGTTGCAATTTTTTGAAGGAGATTTCGAGGATATCCTTGAGTCTTCCTTTCTGTCCATCTTGTAATCATTTCTTGTGACAGACTTTTAATTAAATGTGCGTCTTGGGAATATGGTATCGGGTGTACAAATGACATGGCCTCCAGTACTGCCATCATCTTCAAGCCTGAACTCTGCATCTGGGCAACATAACTGTCTTCTTACTTGTGTATCCAATGAATCCATTAGCAAGATTCAGAACTGCAGGTAAGTTTACGCCATTTTCTCAAATCATTTTACGAGCCAAATAAAATCTCCTTTGAATCCTGTAAAAGGGAAGAAACTTTACTTTTGGACCACAATTGGCTCTTTATCCCACAGATATATTTAGGGGTTGGAATACAAAAATAGACCCCCTGGCTATCTAATCTATTCACTATGTTGGAATTTACCCTCCACTTAGCCAAATAACACATCACTTTTATTAATCAGGTTTTAACAACCTTTCAACCCTTTTTCCTTCAGCAATATAAATCTCATCTTGAACACTGGTCCTGAAAGTGAATTCCACAGACTTAATTGTTTGTGAAGATAGTCTCCTACTTAGTCCCCTGTACGGCATGTTTCACAAATGTCGATTGCAGATGACAGCTGAGAGATGGGGAAAGGATGATGTCTGAATTGCATGCTGTGCCAAGGTGACTGTAAATAATCACTTCCTTTCTGATTATTTTTCAATCATTTACAATCTACAATGTAGTGGCACAACTTTGAGTATTTCAGATTTGTATCATTATTTTGCCTGGTGTGGTTATCAAAGTTATTTTTTATATTCTACTCTGAAGCTAAAAACGTTTTTTTGTTTTTGCACTCAAATAATCTTGTCCTTATGATGCAGGAGGTACTACAGGAGGTCTTTGGAAACAGGGCTAGGCTGACAGCTCCTTATATTGGCAACCTTTAACTTTAAATAGAATCAGTGGAGAGAAAAGAAAAGCTGAGTTAATGTTCCATTGGAGAATGGGTGACCATTCTACCTCCCTGTCCTTGGTTCCTACATTGTTCCAATGAAGCCCAATGTAACTTCATGGAGCAGCATCTCCTTAATAGAAGATTTTAAACCTGCAATGGTAACTCCCCTTTTTCTCTCTTTACAGAAGCTGCCTGAACTACTGGGTATTTGCTGAGTGTTTTGTATGCTGCAGTTCCAACATTAACTTTTACATTCCCCCATTTTCATCATCTGCTTCCTCTTACATATCCTCCATCTAGATCGAATATGATTCACCTCAACCAGCACTGATACCATCTACGTCAATGAATCTTTTTTTCCTGCACTGTATCAAAGACCTTCCCGTTGTTGTCTCTCCCTTTCCTTCTTTCGCAAAAAAACTTTGATTTTTAGCTATCCTATAGCTAAAACATTAATTCTGTTTCTCTGACCACATATGCTTCCTGAAATGTTGGTTATATTTGGCATTTTATTTCATGATTTAATTCATGATTCCTGGTTGTGATCAAACATTCTGCTAATCTAATGAATTGAATTGAATAATTGAATTGAATAGAATAAATTTTATTCGGCAAGTATGTATACATACAAGGAATTTGCGTTGGTGCTTTGCTCGCAATTAATGACACGACATACAGCAAACAATATTAAAAAAATGCTAACTATTTCCACACAAGTTTCAGCTTTGAACATGCCCAGGCATTGTGAAAAAAGGCAATTCCAAAATCAAGGTCAGTTTTATACAACCCAAATATCTTATATCATGAATCATTTACTTAGTCAAAATTTTTGCTTTGTATTCCCCTTTTACGGTTTCCTCATCTTCAAATTCAAATCAGATTATTATCTCAATGGTGTTAGGTTAGGTAAGGGGGAGGTGCAGCGAGACCTGGGTGTCCTTGTACACCAGTCACTGAAAGTTGGCGTGCAGGTACAGCAGGCAGTGAAGAAAGGTAATGGCATATTGGCCTTCATAACGAGAGGATTTCAGTATAGGAGTAAAGAGGTTCTTCTGCAGTTGTATAGGGCCCTGGTAAGACCACATCTGGAGTATTGTGTACACTTTTGGTCTCTTAATTTGAGGAAGGACATCCTTGTAATTGAGGTAGTGCAGCGTAGGTTCACGAGATTGATCCCTAGGATGGCGGGACTGTCATATGAGGAAAGATTGAAAAGACTAGGCTTGTATTCACTGGAGTTTAGAAGGATGAGAGGGGATCTTTTAGAAACATATAAAATTATAAAAGGACTGGACAAGCTAGATGCAGGAAAAAAATTCCCAATGTTGGGCGAGTCCAGAACCAGGGGCCACAGTCTTAGAATAAAGGGGAGGCCATTTAAAACTGAGGTGAGAAGGAACTTTTTCACCCAGAGAGTTGTGAATTTGTGGAATTGTCTGCCACAGAGGGCAGTGGAAGCCAAATCACTGGATGGATTTAAGAGAGTGTTAGATAGAGCTGTAGGGGCTAGTGGAATCAAGGGATATAGGGAGAAGGCAGGCACGGGTTATTGATTGTGGACAATCAGCCATGATCACAATGAATGGCGGTGCTGGCTCGAAGGGCCGAATGGCCTCCTCCTGCATCTATTTTCTATGTTTCTATCTAAATTCCACCATTAGGAATTTAACATTTCGATAAAGATTTTAGGTTCATTCAGCACTTAAAACATAGAAAACAGCACAGGAAAGGACCCATTTGGCCCACAATATTTGTGCCCCACACGATGCCTAGCTTAACTGCTCTCTTCTGCCTACACAAGATCCATATTCCTTTATCCCTTGCATTTCCATGTACCTATCCAAAAGCCTCTTAAATGCCACTATCATATCTGCTTCAACCACCACCCCTGGCAATGAGTTCAAGGCCCCCACCACTGTGTAAAAAAACTTGCCCCGCACATCTCTATTAAACTTTCGCCCTCTCACCTTATAGCTACTCCCTCTAGTGTTCTCGCTTCATCACCTTTCATACCCCATTTGGAGAAAGAGCATCATTTTTGCACTCTTGACATGTCAGCAGGTTTATCCAGCAACCAAGATCATAAGTGATAGGAGTAGAATTAGGCCATTTGGCCCATCAAGTCTACTCCGCCATTCATTGATGGCTGATCTATCTCTACCACCAAACCACATTCTCCTGCCTTCTCCCCATAACATCTGACACACGCACTAATCAAGAATCTACCTATTTCAGCCTTTAATATATCCACTGACAATCAGTCATCTCTATCAACTCCACATTTCTATCAGTTCACCCTAATTCTATCATTCATTTATGCATTGGAGACAATTTACAGTGGTCAATTAACCTACCCTACCATATGTCTTTGGGGTATGGGAGTAAACCAGGGCCCCCTGAGGAAATCCATCCTAACTCACCTGAGATCAGGATTGAACCCAGGTCTTCAGCTGTGTGAGACAGTGGCTCTACTAAATGCACCACTGTGCCGTCTGTTGTGGTTGATATCCAAACTGACTTTCCACATTGGATTCTTCGTAGTGTCCAAAGACAGACATAAAAAGCAAGGTTGTGCTATTTTCCCCTCTGCTTGCAATGTGAATCCATTCAAACAACTTATGCCAAGTTAGATCAGGTGTAGGGCCACCTTCTCCAACAATTTCAATGGAGGGGGGGGGGGATAGTGGGTGTACTTGCTAATTTAGATTTCTTTTCAAATTATTTGACCAAAAGTTTGATTTTTTAAAAATTTATAATAGCAAGAAACATTCTATATTATTGAACAGTTAGAAACATTCCATGTCATTACATAGTAGGAAACATTCAATATTTTGATGAGGCCTTCATTACAGTTCACACATGAATAATTCAGTTTTTACAAACCAGCATTAAAAGGCTTGGCTGGAACAATAACCCAGCAAAGACAACATACCAAGACCACAGGAGAAAACAAAATTGTTGAGAACATAAATAAATGTTAATTGCCTGCTTCTGCCTCAAGACAATTTCTTCATTTGGTATAGCTCATAAGTCAGCCAGAAATGGTTTGAAATACAGATCCAGAGCAAGTGTGTTTTTACTATTTCTGAGTGTGAAGTAACCAAGATAAACTGGCTCTCGGGCCTTAATGACCATTAGATAGCTTGCTGACAGCACTTGGTATGTAATCGGAGTGCTGTTATCGAATGATTTTCAAATTGTCAGGTTGCAAGTGGTGACAACTCCCAGGTAAGACTATGTACATCCCTGGCCTCACTCAGTCATTGGAAACCGTGGTCTCAAAATGGGAAGCAGCATTTTGGCTTTCAACAAATTGTTTGACAATCTATAAAATGGCCATGGACAAAAAAATGATTCTCTTTAGATTAGCTGCTGATGTTACCGACAAACTATCAGGCGAATACTTCTGTTTACAAGAAGGACTTGATTTGTTGTAGACTAAAACTATGCATCTTTTATCAGTGGAATTTCATTTACAGATAAACAAAAAACGGATTTATTTTCTTTCTGCCGTTACAATACTGGCACATGCTGGGGCACGGGTTGTTTATACCTTCTACTAACTTGCTCTTTCATTCGAAATATGAGTCCCTGGGTTACAGCTGACTATCTGATAATGTGGGGAGAGGATGGAAGGTTGGAAGGACAAGGGCAATCATGTCCAACTCCATCTCCGCCTTGTCTGAGATCAACAAATACCACCCAGTTAGAATCACAACATACCAGTCAGGAAACCTTCCTGTATCTTCCTCCTCTTCCCACTCAAGGATTTTCTTTCATATCCCACTGTCTGGTAAGAATGTGCTAACCCAATCAATCAACTCAGCAGAGATCCACAAAAACATCCTTATTCTCCGTGAATCAATAGCACCTAGTGATTTTTTTTCCTGAAAAGTGTTTCCCAGTTAATTCCTATACATTTTGAGAATAAAAATACAGTGGAATTACATTAACTGGATTTTCTTTCGTCTTCCCTTTCACACAGCAGCTCCCATCATTTCTGGAACTGCAAATTTACATTGTCTTTGTACCTCTGAAGCAGCACCATCACTCTGGGAGGCTGAGTTCTAACCCTGCTAGTTGTGTGACAATTCAAAGACAGAATTCTGTATGTATTACAAGTGACACAGCCTAAAGTAATGAATTGCAAGTGAAGGGGTTAACATTCTGTGGTTGAAGCTTGCCACCTTATTATAAATTGCCCTAAGGGTAGTAATGCTGCAGGATATAAATCCCAGATAGCTGTCAGCTATTCTGCTGGGCTTTTAAATGTTATGCAGCACTTTAAAGTACAGCACAAAAGAGCTCCGGTTGCACAGAGCAATTTAAATTTTATTTCTTGCTATTTTTAAAAGACTAATTGGATAGTGGCAGCTTTCACCACTGGGGAAAGCCACATGTATGCGGTATTATTCTCAGGCACAGTAGTTAGCAGCTATGAAATGTGGCTATCAAGAGAAATGGCAAAATGAATCAGGAACCAATATCTTGACGTGGGCTGAAAATACATCTTGCTGTGAAATCAAAAGCACTCACCTCAACTTTATAGCAGATCAGATTAGCTTAATTAGAGTCTGAGGGAATTCTTAAGTATTTTGTGTTCATGTTAGAGATATAATTATACACTCATTATAATTTCAAGATGTTATTGGACAGGCTTATTTTGAAATGACCTATCCATCATAGTTTGCATGCTGGAGAAAAACAAAAGGAAAGTAAGGGTGAGATACATGGAAGACTTTGATTGGATTTTCTTTTATTCCCTGAATTGTCTCATCCAAACATCACCGACGTATTTACAAACTCCCAAATGTATATACACCGAGATAGGCTGAAGTACCTTGCTGAGCAAAGTGAAGAGAAAATTATTCTGCACTTAACTACGCTAACACTGACACTGGAATGCTTATTGTCGACATTGGGTGCCTGAAATAAAAGCAGCCCTTACATCACTTGTATTAGTATTTCTTACTTTGCTGGGACTATATTAGAAGGACAAAGTGAAAGAGTCCAGAACCTGTCTCAAACATGGATATAACAAGCCAACAAAAAAAGTTTAACTAGATCAAGCAACATGCTTGATGAGATTCTGATAGGAATCAGTGGTGAACTTACCTTAAGTCTCTCTGGGTCAATCAAAAAAGTTGCATAACATCTCCCATCATATTATACTGATTGTCGCCTCTAATTTGACTATCTGCTATTCATTGGCTTAATTAGTACCACAAAATGGGCAGGAAACGTCATGTCACATCATCACTAGCAACAGCTCCATCAAGACCACATGAGGCTCCTTTTGACAAGCAATGTCTCTACCAACATGTTTCCTTCCCAGGAACACTTTTTTTTAAATTTGATCGCCTTCTCAATACAAAAATTTCAATTTGCCAGAAAAGATATAACAAATTAGTTGATGGCTGGACACGACCCTACGCCATGAGTTTAATATATGATTGGTGAATGTTTAAAACTACTGATTTTGGAAATCTGAAACAAAAGCTGGAAAAACGCAGTAGATCAGGCACCAGTTAGGGGATTGGACACATTAGAGGCAGGAAACATGTTCCCAATGTTGGGGGAGTCCAGAATAAGGGGCCACAGTTTAAGAATAAGGGGTAGGCTATTTAGAACGGAGATGTGGAAGAACTTTTTCAGTCAGAGAGTGGTGAAGGTGTGGAATTCTCTGCCTCAGAAGGCAGTGGAGGCCAGTTCGTTGGATGCTTTCAAGAGAGAGCTGGATAGAGCTCTTAAGGATAGCGGAGTGAGGGGGTATGGGGAGAAGGCAGGAACGGGGTACTGATTGAGAGTGATCAGCCATGATCGCATTGAATGGCGGTGCTGGCTCGAAGGGCTGAATGGCCTACTCCTGCACCTATTGTCTATTGTCTATTGTCTATCATTTGTGAAAATGCTACAAATTGACGGTCCTTTGTTAGGTGTATGGTTCGTGTATGATTTATGGACAATCAAGAACAGGATCTGGTGAAAACTCTCCATTCCCTAACCCATGGTTGCTGTAGTTGACTGAAGCACATCAGCCACCAACAAAGATGAGATCAGCAAAAGCAGCAGAAAATGGAATGCAACAGTCAAAGAGTGGTTCGCACATGTGACCTTGCACATTGACCAACTGAGCGAATGATAGAACTTGAGTAAATGTTTAACTATTGCCTCGACGTAACTTGCAATAAGTGTCATGAGCTGGACATTTACCTCATCACTCAGATTCTATTATTCTCGCATCACAAGGCTAGAACTATGAATTAATAATATGATACGGATGTCAATGCAGGTATTTAGAACCTGACAGAAATTAAGTCAATGAGATTTAAGGATGGAGAATGATGCCAAACAAATTGAAGGAGAAAATGGGAAATGAGTGATAATCAAAGAGTAAGATAGGATTGAGAGTGAGAAAGAGTTGATTAAAGAAAGGGAAGTAAAGGCATTTTATAAACTACTCTTTGAAAACCTCTCAACAATTTTCTCAGTGTGAGAATTTATTATTCATTTTCAAGCCCCCCAAGGTCATGTGGCATGTTGATGCAACATGAATTACTGTCACATGTGGCGGTGCCAAGATTAATTTGTATTTGTGGCACAAATCCAGACATTTTCTGAATGTCAATGATGAGATTAACAGCAGCCTCTCATTTTCTTAAGGCCTATCATAGACAGCAATCAGTGTCCATTTGAAACTAATGGGATATCCCCCATCACAAATTGTTTTTTCTTGCACTAACAACAGTAGTCATGTTCAATTTAGTTATTTCTAAAACAGTTCTGCTCTCTCCTTAGTACTGGTTTTGTTTCATTATCTAGTTTATTAGTTTGAAATCAAGTCTGCTCCAGAAGCTACTATGGCCAATCTGAACTCAACCCGTGGTTCTTACCTTTCACCCCACCAGCGTCTGCATCCAACACATAATCCTGACATTTCAGTCACATCCAACATGTTACCAAAACTAGTCATATCATCCGTCTCTACCCCGTTCCACCTTCTGCAGAGACCGATCCCTTCACAACTCTTTAATTCACCCAAACCCTCTCACCCAAACCACCCTGTCCCCAGGTACCTACCCCTGCAACCACAGGAGATGTAATACCTGTCCCTATACCTTCCCCCTCACTTCCATTTAGCTGTGCTTCCAGAGGCTCTTGTGCACCTCCTCTAACCTCATCTACTGCATCTGGTGTTCCCGATGTGGCCTCCTGTACATCGGCAAGATCAAGCGTAGACTCGGCAACCCTTTCGCCGAACACGCGCTCAATTCGCCCATAACTACTAGATTTCCTTATTGCCAACCATTTTAACTCCTCTTCCCACAATGACCTATTTGTCCTGGTCGCCTCCATTGCTGGAATGAGACACACACGCAAACTGGTGAAACAGCACCTCGTTTTCCACTCGGGTAGCTTACAACCCAACAGCATGAACATTGAGTTTTCCAATTTTAGGTAACTACAACCCCCCGCCCTCCCCCTTCTTCCCCCACCTCAACCTTTCTTTCCCCCCTTCTCTCCTCTGCAATCCACTTAGACTCACACATACACTGATGAGCCAAAACATTATGACCACCTGCCTAATATGCTGTAGGTCCTCCATGTGCTGCCAAAACAGTGCTGACCCGCTGAGGCATGGACTCTACAAGACCCCTGAAGGTGTCCTGTGGTATCTGGCACCAAAACATTAGCAGCAGATCCTTCAAGTCCTGTGAGTTGCGAGATGGAGCCGCCGTGGATAGGACTTGTCGATCTAGCACATTCCACAGATGCTCAATCGGATTGAGATCTGGAGAATTTGGATGCCAGGGCAACACCGTGAACACTTCATCATGTTCCTCAAACCATTCCTGAACAATGTGTGCAGTGTGGCAGGACGCATTATCCTGCTGAAAGAGGCCACTGCCATCAGGGAATACCACTGCCATGAAGGGGTGTACCTGGTCTGGAACGATGTTTAGGTAGGTGACATGTGTCAAATGAATGGCCGGTTCCCAGCAGAACATTGCCCAGAGCATCACACTCCCTCCACCGGCTTGTCGTCTCCCCACAGTGCATCCTGGTGCCATCACTTCCCAGGTAAACGGCGCACACGTACACTGCCATCCACGTGATCTAAAAGAAAACAGGACTCATCGGACCAGGCGACCTTCTTCCACTGCTCCAAGGTCCAGTTCCGACACTCGCATGCCCAATGTAGGTGCTTCAACGATGCATGCATAGGGGCCATCATGGGCATTCTGACCGGTCTGCGGCTACGCAGCCCCATATTCAGTACTGTGCAATGCACTGTGTATTGTGACAGATTCCTCCCGTGACCACCATTAAAATTTTCTGTGATTTGTGCCACAGTAAATCTTCTGTCGGTTCGGACCAGACGGGATAGCCTTCATTGTTCTCGCGCTTTGATGAGCCTTGGGCGCCCAACACCCTGTCGGCGGTTTGTGGTTTGTCCCTCCTCGGACCACCGTCGGTAGGTACTCACCACTGCTGACTGGGAGCACCCCACAAGCCTTGCTGTTTCAGTGATGGTCTGACCCAGTCGGCTGGCCATAACAATTTGGCCCTTGACTCCTGCCCATTTCTCCTGCATCCAGCACATCAACTTCAAGAACTGACTGTTCACTTGCTGCCTAATATATCCCACCCCTTGACAGGTGCCATTGTAACAAGATAAAAAAATGTAATTCACTTCACCTGTCAGTGGTCACAATGTTTTGGCTCATCGGTGTATTTCTCCCCCCCTCCCCACCTTTCTTCTCGCTTCACAATTCGTAATTCTCCCAAGGGAGGGAATTGAATGCAACATCTCTAAGTTTGCGGATGACACGAAGCTGGGTGGCAGTGTTAGCTGCGAGGAGGATGCTAGGAGTCTGCAGAGTGACTTGGATAGATTAGGCGAGTGGGCAAATGCATGGCAGATGCAATATAATGTGGACAAATGTGAGGTTATCCACTTCGGCGGCAAGAACAGGAAAGCAGAGTATTACCTGAATGGTGACCGATTGGGAGAAGGGGAGATGCAACGTGACCTGGGTGTCATGGTGCACCAGTCATTGAAAGCAAGCATGCAGGTGCAGCAGGCAGTGAAGAAAGCGAATGGTATGTTGGCATTCATAACAAGAGGATTTGAGTTTAGGAGCAGGGAGGTTCTGCTGCAGTTGTACAGGGCCTTGGTGAGACCGCACCTGGAGTATTGTGTGCAGTTTTGGTCTCCTAACCTGAGGAAAGACGTTCTTGCCTTAGAGGGAGTACAGAGAAGGTTCACCAGATTGATCCCTGGGATGGCGGGACTTACATATGAGGAAAGACTGGATAGACTGGGCTTGTACTCGCTGGAATTTAGAAGACTGAGGGGGGATCTTATAGAAACATATAAAATTCTTAAGGGGTTGGAGAGGCTAGATGCGGGAAGATTGTTCCCGATGTTGGGGGAGTCCAGAACCAGGGGTCACAGCTTAAGGATAAGGGGGAAGTCTTTTAGGACCGAGATGAGAAAACATTTCTTCACACAGAGAGTGGTGAGTCTGTGGAATTCTCTGCCACAGAAGGTAGTTGAGGCCAGTTCATTGGCTATATTTAAGAGGGAGTTAGATGTAGCCCTTTTTGCTAAAGGGATCAGGGGGTATGGAGAGAAGGTACAGGCTACTGAGCTGGATGATCAGCCATGATCATATTGAATGGCGGTGCAGGCTCGAAGGGCTGAATGGCCTACTCCTGCACCTATTTTCTATGTTTCTATGTCTACACCTTCTGTCTTTTCATCTCTGGCCTTGATCCAATCATCCACTTATCAAAACCCCCTCTCACCTGTCCCTACCTATTACTTGTCAAACTTTGTTCTGCCCCTCCTCTCTTTTAAACAGAACCTTTCACTCATACAACTGTGTCTTTCATGTTTAAAATTATCTCTTCCTGATCTTTCAGAGTTTATTTAACTTCTCACTACATTAGCAAGATCTAAAGTAACACGTTAGAATACAAAAATTAAGCAAATCCAAAGTTTTTATTTAATCAAAATCTTTAAAGTGTGCCTCAAAATACAACCTCCCGCGCATGCACACACTCACAGACACACACATAAAGAGATCAAATGACAGGAGTATGGAGAAAACTAAGAAGCATTTGTTCCCTACAATGAAGGCAGAAATAGTTTAAAATTCCAGTCACTTGTGGAATTATTTTACTTTCAGTTATCTACATAGAACAGTTCTCATACACACAAATGCTTTGCTTAAACTGAATACATTCTTTCCATAGCTTGAACAGATAGGATTTAATATTGGGGAGAAATGTTAGTTTTAGCAGTTCTTGTACTTATTCAAGGACAGTCCGCAGCATTGTGGGAATATGAAGGACTGATAATTTGGAATTTTGCCTAAAATCATCCCCATTTAATTGATCCTCACACCAAAAGATCATTCAAAGCCTTTTATTTTATCACCGTAGTCAGATGAATTATTTTTTATAAAAGGCCTTTCTCACACACAACACTGATGCAATGTATTTGATCCTTTCAGGATATTGAGCATATTTAGCTGAAAATATAAAAATGGAATAAGTTAATTTGTGAAGCAACAATTCTACTGCAGCTCTCACTCCATTTCCAAAGATGATAGCATATTCTGCAACATGGTTCCGAAGGGGGTTTACTCATAATGTCAGTCACACAAAGCTGTTGAAAAAATATACAGTTGTTTTAATGATTTGAATAATTACACACAATTGTAACAAAATCAATGGGGTACTGTGGCTTATTAATTTCCACTACTAGTGCAAATTCAACTTTCACTCAAAAATGGAATGTTATTCCCTCCAGCAATTTCCTCAATGGGAATGTCAGGACTCAATGTTTTGATAAAAGCAAGGCACTAAGTGTTAGAACAGTTACTGGACATGTTATACCAGGAAGAGCTCAGAATCCTACTTGCCCTTTTCAACTTTGATGAACTGAAGTTTATGAAGGCTGTGGGGATGTCAAAGACTGATAATTAGGCTGCTGTCACAAACTGCATGCCTGCCTGAGGCCAAGCTCCTCAATGTTTCGTATACAATAAAACTCTGATAATCTTATACCCTTGAGATTTTGCTTGTGCTGGACAGGCAGATTTTCCCGACTATTGAACGTTGCAGCTGTAAACACAGCAAAATTCTTCGATGTCATTTTTTAAACACGTTGCACAGTGGTATAATAAATTTTCCAGTAAACCCAGTCTAAAGGATGCAGGAAGTCCACATGCACTCTGGTCCTCAGCTCCTGTTGCAAAGCCACCCAAATTCCTGACCCCCGGTGCTGCAGATTATCAATCCCCGCGTTGCTGCACACCCAGCCCCGTGGTCCAGATTGCACTGCTTTCCAGACCTCCGGCTCGGGCCACACACCCTACTTGCACTCTGGACCCTCAGCTCCCATTCTGGACTAATGCACGAGCCAGATGCTAGACCAAATGATCGCATGCTGAATTATCAACGTTTTACTCTCCTCGTCTCAGCTCCTGACTCTTCGGACCTCACAATTTGGCCGGTGATCATTGTCCTTTCATGGCACAATGGAAGAATTCCTATTGGGAATGTTCACATTGATCTCATGCCCTTCACAGAGATATAGCTGTAGGATGATGATATATTTTACCTGACTGATGTTCGGTTTTACCATTTGTCCTGCTCCAAAAGCAGAATCAGTAAATCATCCAAACATGCAATTAAATACATTAAAGGACATAATTCAGAAGAAAAAAAAATTTGGCCCAGCTACCCAAAACTGGCATTTACGATTCACCCAAGCTTCTCTCAGTCCTTTCTCCATCTGTGTCCTCTATTCCTCTCATACCCCAACCTCACATGCACACCTAGACTTTCCTTAAATGCTTCTGTACCTTTTGCTCCAAATGTTCACTGTGCTTCTTCATATGGTAAATAAGTTTTGTCGTGGATCATTGATGAATGGTCAATGTTAACTTATTTTTATCGTGGGAATGTCTGGAAATTATTATGTGCTTGATGAATGTAACTGAGAGATGCAAAAGCCTGCAGGAGCCTTTGAACACTTTCTGCACACGTGCTTTGTTGGGATGGTGGTGAAAGTGAGTGGAGTTAATGTGGTGCAGGAGATTATACGGGTAAAAAAGCTAACAATAGTGAAGTAAACGAAGGAAGAGAAACCAGATGAGGTGTGCCTTGAAAATGCAGCTTGAATATTCTCAAGACACAGACACACAATAGGGATTAGCGTCTAGCTTTAAGAGGTTTATGGAGACCTAAGTTGACCTTAATCAAAATGCATTTCAATTTTCAACAGATTGAAATGCATTGCACTCAGCTCTTTAAATTTTCAGTGATGATTCATGCAGACTTCCCTCATTGAAGGTAACGACCAATAAAGATCTGATGAGAAATCAAAACTCTCTCATCCTCACTCAGTTCAGAGTTCATTCTAATTACTCTTATCTTTATTAAAAACCTGCATATGAACCAAATCCTGATTATCTATCAGTTGAAGAAAAGTAAAACCTGAGTAATTTCACTTCCCTGTCCAATTAAAATTATTTACTTAGAAACATTATGGACCTGAACATGCTGAGTTAAAACGGCAGTTCTAATTGGAACCACAAGTATACAGCCCTTCAAAAGCTGTCGATCTCAGACTTAGGTGCAGGTGCTGTGAAACATGAAAGTCTGAGGTTTATTCAAAAGATCTAATCTGTCAGTTCATTCTGCCATTGTTATCCAATGACATAAACTAATCTTAATAAGAATTCCCATTGTTGGCAAGGATTTCTGCAACAGAGAATAACCGAGTTACTTTTTTTAAATTATTTTCCTTTGGTTTAATGTTTCAATAATATATGGGTTTCCGTGTATTTTATTAACTTCTGTTCAAAAAGCTAATTTAAAATTTGATTTTCAAAGCAGGCAAGCAACCTTTGTTGCTGCCAGTGATGGTTTGGTGGCAAGCTTCTGCACTTTGTCAGCTGAGGCCCAGTCACCAAACCAAAGGATTGACTGCAAGGGTGCAGAGGTCAGCATGGTAAACCTTCAACATCCAGTTAGTCTTGGTGAATGCGGGTCTGAAGACGAGACTGTGATTCCATGCAGTAGCCCTTTGATTAATGTGTGGTTTCATGTTGGCATGTCCCTCAGATAATGTAATTGTTTCCCCAGCTTATGGAGGATTTTTCTGAGATCAAAAGGCAATGGACCATGTCTGAACTTTGCCTAACTTCAAATGCTCTGGCATGTTGACAAAGCCACTCCAAAATTTTCATCAATCATTAAGTCATTACAGTAGCTTCTTGGTGCAGATGTATGCTGTGGTAGATCTCCATCAGACTGTCTTATAATGAACTTTTTTTTTTTGTTTAAAAAGAATACGGCATTTAGGAAAAAAAATGTTTTATTCAATTGCACTCACCCCCATAAAATATGCAGTCAGATACTGAAGTAAAATATATTTTTATGGTGATAAGAGGAAAAGTAAATGCCCATTTTAAAAGTTACATAAGACCAGCAATTGGATTAGATTACATTTTGTGCAATTTGTATGGATTGCACAAAAATTAATTTAGGCAGTTGCAGAATCCATTAGCTATGATTTCCTTTTCAGCATCAAGTGCACACCAAACAGTCACTATTTGTCCAACATCCATTTCCTTTCTTAATGAAATTCAAAGGTGCAAACTACTTGCCATGTGGAAGTCTTTAAGTCCTACTGGGAGCACATCGTGTTATATTGGTGCTTTCATTGCATTCTACTGACGTTACCAGACCTGGCTGCATGACTTTAGAACTCATTTCAGGTTGCTCAGACTTCCTCCAAAGTGCACAGATGGTGCTAAAATTATTAGACTCTGCTTTCTTCAGATTTTAGTTACTGACATTCTTATTCAACAATTGTATCAGGGATGACAACATTGACTGAACTCTATCAGACATTCAAGGATCAAAGATAAAGATTCAAGGATGTACTTAAGGCTTCCCTGAAAATGTGCGAGATTCCCACTGATTCAGCCATGATCACATTGAATGGTGGTGCTGGCTCAAAGGGCCGAATGGCCTACTCCTGCACCTATTGTCTATTGTCTATTCCTGGAAACCTCTAGCCCAAACCCTGTCAAATTGGAGAAATAGTTGGTATTGACTACCTCAAGCTCATCAATCGAAAGCCCTCTATGAGCGCTGAAAGGAATACACCACTCCACACACTACCTACCTGCCTGCCCCATCAGCCACCTCTTGCTCCGTCTGTGGAAGAGTTTCTGGTTGCTACATGACCTTATTAACCAACTTAGAACCCACAAAATCGGAGTGACCGCAAGTCATTCTTCATCCCTAAAATTAGCAACTTTTCTGGATGTAACCTGGCAGGGTCTCTGACAATCCTAGCAGCCACCACAGCTATGTCACTTATTGCACTTCAGGTCATAGCTGAATTGCACTACCGTGTTCAGTCATTTATAATGATGAAAGGGTGAATAATTAAAAAATAATACAATATTTTGGCCTAAATGTTTCTATTTTATTATCACATGCATAGGTCTTAAAATGTTAGTGCTGAATCGCAGTGCCCTTTCTGTGACAGCAGACTGGCACCTTTTGAGTCTACGCAGATGTCCAGCTGGTACTTGAGAAGCTCTTGCACAAAATTCAGACGGCAGCCCAGAATCATCTAAAGAAGCAGCCAAATGGCTGGCTCTGAGCCAAATGTGAGGGTGATGGCTAAGAGGCATCATGGGAGGTGACGGTGTCCTATTAAGGGATGGGGATAATTGTAACTCTCAAGGGATTGGAGAGCCAATGCCGACCTTCAGGCTAATGTTTTAATGTCTAGACATGTAATGCTGGAAGCACTCAAAAATACGGCTGCAACAATGGAGAGAGCGATCCAATGTTTCAGGTCAAGCAGCCTTCATCAGAACTTAATTTTCTTTGGTAAAAGCTATATGCAAAATCTGAAGATTGTATTTTTTTATTTATTCTCCTCCCCCCCATCATTTTCATTTGTTTTCTTCTATTTATATGATTTGCAGTCATCACACTCCATCTTATTTTCATCCTATCACTGGCATTCCCTTTGTGCTCACCACCCCTCCCCTTTGCTGCAACTGTTCTCAGTAATGATTGGTAGGTCATCGGTCCAAGATGTTTGGTCTGCTTCTCTTTACAGATGCTGCCTAACCTGCCGAATACTTCAACATTTTATGTAATTATTGTAGTTATGTTTATTGCCTCAAAACAAATGTATTACAGAGTAACAGTTTCACAATCTACACTGATGATAAAATTATTTTCATTGACTTGTCGGGCAGCACAGAGGCACAGCAGTAGAGTTGCTGCCTTACAGGGCCAGAGACCCGGGTTCGATCCTCACTACGGGGACTGTCTGTACGGAATTTGTACGTTCTCCCTGTGACCGCGTGGATTTTCTCCAAGATCTTCAGTTTTCTCCCACACTCCAAAAACATACAAGTTTGTAGATTAATTGGCTTGGTTTAAAGTGTAAATTGTCCCTAGTGTGTGTAGGACAGTGTTAACGTGCAGGCACGCTGGTCGGCGCGAACTCGGTGGGCCGAAGGGCCTGTTTCCGCGCTGTATCTCTAAAACTAAAACCTGGCCTCAAAGAAACAAGTCCTCAAATGCGGAAAGGAGAGCAGAGCTGCAACTACATTGAATATATACATTTCGCAAAACACTGTTTGGGAATCAGCCTCTGTGTTTAACTATATTACATAGAACATAGAACATTACAGCACAAGAACAGGCCCATTGGCCTACAATGTCTATTGCGAATATGATGCCAAGACCATCTCTTATCTATCTGCGCATAATCCATATCCCTCCATTCCCTGCATGCTGCAAAACTGCACAATTGATTTTTTTTATCATGCTTGGAATGTCTTGATGTCATGGATGCTATTTAAATTCAAGTTTTGTCAAGATTGCACCATTAAAATATAATATCCAAGCACATGAATAACAATGATATAAATAAAATGAGATGGTGGTGGTCTTAATGGAAACATCTGACAAGGGTGAAATACATCATCGGTATAGCTAGTTAAAGGAGCATTAACAGTACATTTAAGTATTCAGAACCAGGTGGAAATATGTCAACCCTACTCGCAGAAAACGACAAAATGTAGATGCATGGATTTTCCTGAGTGGTATCTGCTGCGCATGTTCCCAATTCCCCAAACCTACATTCTCAGCCCGAACCTGCTAAGAGCCACTGCCTCAGTAGATGTACCCAGACCCACCCAGAAAACTCCTCTGGAAACCCTTGACAGATGACAGAGCTCCTGCATCCAGAATTCCTCAAGCTGTAAACATTTTTGAGTTTAGTTTATTGTCTTGTGCACGAAGGTACAGTGAAAAGCTTTTGTTGCATGGTTTTCAATGTATTTGAATTTTTCTTACATATTCAAAGGTGATAAATACTAAAAACTTTTAAAATTATCATTATAATTTCCTTTTTAAAGTACAAAACCAAATACAATTAATTGAAAAATTGCAACTTAACTGATTCTTCCCTTTCTCCCCCACAGCCCAACAACCACATTAAAATTAATGGGCTCGTGAATCCTCGGCTATGTCGAACCTACTGCAGGATCTGAGAGAAAGTTGAAAGCATTATCTCAGACTAAATGCTGAGAAATCACAGCAAGCCCTGCTCTTCTGCTGAACTCCAGGCAGAGTCCAGGGGTGGAAAGCAGCCAGGAAATGGCAAGAAACTTCCACATTTACATATGTCCTGAAACTTGGCAGCACTTAAGCTGCAACGGATCGCACAACTCTGCAAAACCTAGTCCCCCGTCCTCACCTTTCACACCATCAGTCGTCGCATATAACACATAATTCTCAGACATTTTTGCCACCTCCAACGGGATCCACCACCAGTCACATCTTCTCATCTCCACCTCTTTCTGCTTTCTGTAGAGACCGCTCGCTTCGCAAATCAAAATTATTTTTCTACTATCTTGAAAGGAATTGGTTATTCATGTTGGTCTTGTCTGAATTTAAACCAAGATAGACTGGGAATCACATTCTGTTAAAGGGCTGGATGGTTTGGAGTTTGTAAAATGTGTGCAGGATAGTTTTTTGCAGCAATACGTAGAGGTGCCTACCAGAGAAGGGGCAGTGTTGGACCTCCTGTTAGGAAATGAGATGGGTCAGGTGACGGAGGTATGTGTTGAGGAGCACTTTGGGTCTAGTGATCATAATGCCATTAGTTTCAATATCATTATGGAGAAGGTCAAATCTGGACCAAGGGTTGAGATTTTGGATTGGAGAAAGGCTAATTTTGAGGAGATGAGAAAGGATTTAAAAGGAGTGAAATGGAAATTGTTGTTTTATGAAAAGGATATAATAGAGAAATGGAGGATATTTAAAGGTGACATTTTGAGAGTACAGAGTCTTTATGTCCCTGTTCGGTGGAAAGGAAAGAATAATAATTTGAAAGAGCCGTGGTTTTCCAGGGAAATTGGACACTTGGTTCGGAAAAAGAGGGAGATATACAATAAATATAAGCGGCAGGGAGTAAATGAGGTTTTTGAGGAATATAAAGAATGTAAAAGGAATCTTAAAAAGGAAATTAGAAAAGCGAAAAAAAGATATGAGGCTGCTTTGGCAAGTAATGTAAAAGTAAACCCCAAGGGGTTCTACAGATATGTCAATAGCAAAAGGATAGTGAGGGATAAAATTGGTCCATTAGAGAGTCAGAGTGGACAGCTATGTGCTGAGCCGGAAGAAATGGGGGAGATATTAAACAATTTTTTTTCTTCGGTATTTACCGAGGAGAAGGATATTGAATTATGTGAGGTAAGCGAAACAAGTAGAGTAGTGATGGAAATTAGGAGGATTAAAGAAGAGGAGGTACGGACACTTTTGAAGAATATAAAAGTGGATAAGTCTCCAGGTCCTGATAGGATATTCCCTAGGACATTGAGGGAAGTTAGTGCAGAAATAGCAGGGGCTATGACGGAAATATTTCAAACGTCATTAGAAACAGGGATGGTGCCGGAAGATTGGCGCATTGCGCATGTTGTGCCTTTGTTTAAAAAAGGTTCTAAAAGTAAACCTAGCAATTATAGACCTATTAGTTTGACGTCTGTGGTGGGAAAATTAATGGAAAAGATACTTAGGGACAATATATATAATTATTTGGATAATCAAGGCCTGATTAGAAACAGTCAACATGGATTTGTGCCTGGAAGGTCATGTTTGACTAATCTTCTTGAATTTTTTGAAGAGGTTACCAGGGAAATTGATAAGGGCAAGGCTGTGGATGTTGTCTATATGGACTTCAGTAAGGCATTTGACAAGGTTCCACATGGAAGGTTGATTAAGAAGGTTAAATCGTTGGGTATTAATAGTGAGGTTGCAAGATGGATTCAACAATGGCTGAATGGGAGATACCAGAGGGTAACGGTTGACAATTGTATGTCAGGTTGGAGGCCAGTGTCTAGTGGAGTGCCCCAAGGATCTGTGTTGGGTCCACTGTTGTTTGTCATTTACATTAATGATCTGGATGATGGTGTGGCAAATTGGATTAGTAAATATGCAGATGATACTAAGATAGGTGGAGTAGTTGATAGTGAGGTAGATTTTCAAAGTCTACAGAGAGACTTGGGCCTTTTGGAAGGGTGGGCTGAAAGATGGCAGATGGAGTTTAATGCTGATAAGTGTGAGGTGCTGCATTTTGGTAGGACAAATCAAAATAGGACGTACAGGGTAAATGGTAGGGAATTGAGGAATGCAGTGGAACAGAGGGATCTGGGAATAACTGTGCATTGTTCCCTGAAGGTGGAATCTCATGTGGATAGGGTGGTGAAGAAGGCGTTTGGTATGCTTGCCTTTATAAATCAGAGCATCGAGTATAGAAGTTGGGATGTAATGTTGAAATTGTACAGGGCATTGGTGAGGCCGAATCTGGAGTATGGTGTGCAGTTCTGGTCGCCAAATTATAGGAAGGATGTCGACAAAATGGAGAGGGTACAGAGGAGATTTACTAGAATGTTGCCTGGGTTTCAGCACTTAGGCTACAGAGAGAGGTTGAATAGGTTGGGTCTTTATTCTTTGGAGCGTAGAAGGTTGAGGGGGGACTTGATAGAGGTTTTTAAAATTTTGAGAGGGACGGACAGAGTTGACGTGGGTAGGCTTTTCCCTTTGAGAGTGGGGAAGATTCCAACAAGGGGACATAGCTTCAGAATTGAGGGACAAAGGTTTAGGGGTAACATGAGGGGGAACTTCTTTACTCAGAGGGTTGTGGCTGTATGGAATGGGCTTCCGGTGGAAGTGGTGGAGGCTGGCTCGATTTTATTATTTAAGAGTAAATTGGATAGGTATATGGATAGGAGGGGATTGGAGGGTTATGGTCTGAGTGCAGGTAGATGAGACTAGGTCAGGGAGAATGGTCGGCGTGGACTGGTAGGGCCGGACAGGCCTGTTTCCATGCTGTAGTTGTTATATGTTAACTGTGTTATCCAATAAAGCAGTGGTTGGATTCAGCAGCTTGATCAGTGTTTAAAATTGTGAAGCTTCAGTTTCACTTGCAGCTTTTTATTCAATTACCACTCCCTTTCTCACTGTCAACAAGTTATTATTTTATCTGAGTACAATTGTCTGCTCACACACATATCCAAATTAAGTTGCCAAGTGGTTAGTAAAAGTTGCTCTTCCACAGTATGAATAACTAAGGGGGGGGGAGGGTGCTGCACCAATGCAGGAGAGGTTTGGGCCTAACAGGTCCACTTGGTCTAGTATCTTATTATAGTGCATCATCAGCACAAACCAAAAATTGTGAATTTAATATCTTAAAGGAAAATAAGCAATTCCTTTCAATTACATAAGCTCTCTTTTTGAGCCAATGTTTTAAAAAGTTTTCCATTGAGCTCAGCATTTATCTTTAACATCTGGTACCTGGCTCAAAGGTAGTCTGAGCTGATAAAATTAAATTCTTTCTGCTCTCTGGACTTTGAAGGATCCCAATTGGAATGTATTTAGCAACCTACACAATTCAAAATAATGGTTTTAGATCACCAAGCCAACCATAATTCAACATTAATTGGCAATAAATTGACATTGTGATTCAGAGAAACCACATGATGGATGAAGTGGATGTGAAATCTGCACAAATTTCGAGACATTTTGAGCCCAGAACCTAGAAATTACTGAAGCCTTCTATCTAAGAAGATGTTCTGCACTTGGACTAGTTATGTTTATTAGTGTTCATTCCAAAGCATGGCCAATTCTATGCTTCATGAATAAACTTGAAGGAAGAAAAGAATTAAGAACATAAAGGTTGCTGATGGAGTCTTCGAACATAACCGTCGAGGAGAGTATCGTTTATGCACAAGAAAGCAATGATCAATATGGTGGACACAAAGTGCTTGAGTAACTCATCGGATCAGGCCGCATCTCTAGAGAACATGAATAGGTAACGTTTCGGGCCAGGACTCTTCTTCAGACTCCATGTTCTCCTGAGATGTTGCCTCACCTGCTGAGTCACTCCAGCACTTTTTGTCCTTTTGTGTAAACCAGCCTCTGCAGTTCCTTTATTTTAGTTTAGTTTAGAGATGCAGCGCGAAAACTGGGGAGAATGTACAAACTCCATACATCAAGCACCCATAGTCAGGATTGAACCCGGGTCTCTGGAGCTGTAAGGCTCTACCACAACGTCCCTGTGCCGCCCTTTGCTTCTTCAAATATGCTGGAGTCTGTACTGATAAAGGGCAGCTAAGACATTGTGCATTTACTGTATGTGGGAACTGCTAGAATGACAGATACCAATGCAGCGCCGGAGACTCAGGTTCGATCCTGACTACGGGTGCTGTACTGTAAGGAGTTTGTACGTTCTCCCCGTGACCTGCGTGGGTTTTCTCCGAGATCTTCGGTTTCCTCCCACACTCCAAAGACGTACGGGTATGTAGGTTAATTTGACTGGGTAAATGTAAAAAATTGTCCCTAGTGTGTGTAGGATAGTGTTAATGTGCGGGGATCGCTGGGCGGCGCGGACTTGGTGGGCCGAAAAGGCCTGTTTCCGCGCTGTATATATATATGATATGATATGATATGATATGATATGATATGATATGATATGAAACGTTTTACTTTTTAAGAATAAGAGTGTCCAAGATTCAGTTGAGGGGAAGGTTGAACTAAAAAATAATTCAAGATATTATGTGATAAACTGGGAACCATAAATTGAACACATTTTTAACGACTCAGGAGTTAATTTTTATTTTGGTCATTGTTGTAGAAGAAGCTGGGTCAGAGAAAGAGACAATTAGTTGCATAGTACAGGAAAACAATAAATCTTGCACATCAAGGAAGCAGATGACTCAGCATGATCAATGTCATATGAGACCAACAAGTATTTTGCAAAAGTAGTCAGTCATTTTTTGGGAGAGAAAACTGAGACCAGATAAGGAGGATTGTTATTTTGGAAGACAAGTATGTGAGAGAGAAGCAATTAATCTTTCAAAAGAAAATAGTTGAAAAGGAAAATTTACAGGGTAACAAGGAACAGTCACAGAGGTAAAACATCCAAAATATAGTCCTTTTATGGTGAGGTGCTGGAAAACTGGAGGATTGCTAATGTGCCTTTATTTAAGAAGGACTGCAAAGAAAAGCTGGGAATTATAGACCAGTAAGACTAACATCTAAGGTAGGAAAGTTACTGGAGAAGATTCTGAAGGATAAGATAAACATGCCTTTGAAAAGAAAGGGGTTTATTGGGGATATTTAGCATGGTTGTGTATGGGAGATCTTAACTCATGAATTTCATTAAGTTTTTTTGAAGAAGTAACCAAGAAGGTTGATGAGGGCAGGGCCCTAAACGTAGTCTTCATGGTCATCAGCAAGGGTTTTGTTATGACTACAAATGGTGGACTGCTCTGCAAGGCTAGATCGCAAGGGATCCAAAGGGACGACGGTGAGTAAGGTGGGCCTAAAATTGTAACGCTATCGTGTACCGTTTTGGCTGTAGTTCAGGAACAAACAAACAAACAAACAAACGAGAGTTTTAGTATATAGATTCTACCTTTCTGTTTTGCTTTCTATGATGATAACTTCACATCTATCCACATTATATTACCCACTCACTCAACTTGGCTAAATTGCCTTTAAATCTATTTGGATCCCTCTTATTACCCTGTCCAGTGTTGTGTCATAGTTGTGAAGCATTTATTACTTTCAGTTCACCCAGCCAGACCATTAATGGTATGATGTTAATACCAAAAGTCCAGGCACTGATCACCAGAAAAAAAATATTTATTCTGAATCCCTTTTACCTCACTGTCAAGCTGCTATCATTCCTTGCAAGTATGTTGCCCCCAGTTCCATGTACTTTATGTGATTTTTTTTTTTTAAACGCTGATGCTGGAAATCTGAAATAAAAGCAGAAAATGTTTGATGTACTCAGCAGGTCAGGCTGCAACTGTGGAAGAGAACCAGAACTAACATTTCAAGTCTGGCCTGCTGAGTATTTCCAGTCCTTTTGGATTTTATTCCATGTGGTCTAATTTGGCATACTAACATTCTAAAATAAAAATATACTCAAGCAACTGGTTTTCTCTTACATATTTTATCAGTTACACACCTCACAAACCAGCTGCCACTATGAAAGACAAGAGCAAGAATAACATGAGCATGGAAACATGCAGGTTCTTCCATAGGATCAGACACCGTCAGAAAACAAAACAGTTCCTTCTATTTGGGTCTAAATCCTGGCACTCCATCCCAACAAAAGTATCACCGCAAAGATTGCAGCAGATGAAGTTGGTGGTCAACTATCTTGACAACAAAAATTAGACATGCTGCCTTGCCAGTTATATCCAGAACTCCTAAAAAATATAAATGATCTATTTACTATTATCCCCAACTTCAACAAGGAACTTGAGTTCAGCACCAAGGTGCTAGCACTTCCATGCAAAGGGATGGACTCCCCACTCCCTACACCAACCATTGACCTTTACTGGAAAGATTTAACTGTTAGATAACAACAAGATTGGAAAGAATTATATAATTAACACTGTGAACCAGAGAGATTAAGATATGAAGAATGGTCAGCTCATCCAGAACCAGTATCATGAAGCGCCTTCATTTGACAAACAGGGAAAAAATATGACAAAACGGCACGTTTTTCGGATAGAATTATAAACAGAAGTCTACAAAACATTTGAATAACAGTGACACTGATCATTACAATGAGGGCCTTGATTTTAAGCCACCCTGAGGGACATTATGGAGTCATGTACCTTTATCTCTTATGCAAAAATGCAGAGCACACTAGGATTTTCTTGCTTATTATTTTCAGTTATTGTTAATTATCTGACTACAAACATGAGGCGAGTACCAAAAATAAAAGCTATTCTGAACAAAGATGTGCTCCTGAATTACATTTTCCCTTCATGCAGCTTGCTGAAATGATAGACAACATGAGGTCACCGAAGGAGTTTTCTTTTAATCTACTTTTGAGAAGACTAATTATAAGAATTACACAGCTCCATTGTTTATTTACTACTGGGAGTGCTGCATTCATGGCTTTCAATACAATAGATTTGTTAATTTATTTAATTGTGAACTGAAACAAAATTGCTTTTCCAGCACCAAATTATCTCTAAGTATTGAGCACAGTAAAACTAAGCTGCGGAATGGACCACAGTGCAATTGGTCCTCAATTTTGAAACTTTATCATTAATAAATGTATTATCTAAAAAGTTGTATGTGTAACTATGCTTACAAAGTTGTAACATTGTCCCTTTCAATTCAATAGCAAAGACAGATTTTACACTAAGAATTATTAGGTTAGGACGATAACAATCAATATAAAACAAAAACGTTATCTTGCCACTTTTGGCACAGGCCAGTAAAACACAAATCCTTGCAAAGTCTCAAAATGAAACAGATGAAATCTATATATTAATTCTATTCCATTTGATTAAAAAGTAAAAGATATTCCAGAAAATTACCAGGAGACATCAGAATAGGAAATGCTATCATGGCTTGCACTCATTTAAAATGAAGCAAAATCAAGTATATTAACATTGGCAGCTAGATTTTCCATTATATTGATTACATAATTCCGGAAAGACTCCTTTAAATCTTACTCCTCAA